>NC_088387.1:89114393-89417424 GCF_037993035.2 Macaca fascicularis
TCAAGGCCACTTACCCTTTCAAACTTCCACGTGTTTTTTGATGTTTTCTGTTTTTCTACTAAAAATTCCCCCATCTTTTGTTTCAGTAAGATCATATTTTAAGTCCTTGGGCATATTTATATATATGCTTTTATAGTCTTGTGCACTAATTCCAACATCTTCAGTCATCTTAGGGTTGTTTTCTACTGACTGTTTTATCTCTTGACTATGAGTCAAATTTCCTTTTCTTCTCATGATTATTAGGTACAGAATATCATGAATATTATGTTGTGGAGACTCTCTATCTACTCTAAATAATGTTGATTATTTTGTTGCCCAGGAAGTTACTTGGCTAGATTCAAACTCCAAATTATCTTTCCTCTACAGTGTGCAGCAGCTGGAACTGCTCAGTTCTTTCAGCTTTCCAGCTGTTGCTTTTCACTAGGAATGTTGGAGTCACCCCAGGATCAGCCAAGAAATTTGGGTAGAGTTTATATAGATGTTTGGGGGTCCCTTATTTCTTTAGTTAACTCCTCTCCAATTTCAGTCTGCTTTTTATTGCTCTCAAATGCCTTCAAATAGTTCACTTTATATTTTGTTCAGAGTTTATAATTTTTATCTGTAGTGCCATTAGTCTGATAAGAAAAATTTG
Source organism: Macaca fascicularis (assembly GCF_037993035.2). Lineage (NCBI taxonomy): Eukaryota > Metazoa > Chordata > Mammalia > Primates > Cercopithecidae > Macaca > Macaca fascicularis. The sequence goes on from NC_088387.1 coordinate 89,115,025, forward strand.
CCCCATCTATATCCTAAAAACACATTTCCTTTATTCAAGATCACTATTGTTATACACTGATATATATTTTCTTGCTTTAAAAAAAGCACAGAATAAAACCATTCTTTGTTAATTTTAAAGACTACAAAAGGGGCAGTAAAGTTCTTAGCTTTTGGTTTCACAGCAACAGTTCACTTACACTAGAAAAACTATATAGCATACAAATTTGAAAATAATTCCACCTCATTATGCATATTTACATTTGGTAATGGAGTTATTTTTAAAGTGAGGAGAAATATGTTATCATTAGAGGAATGGGTAAATGCAACTTGTTTTCATTTGGAAGATGGCATTACCTTGCACATTAGCTCAGAAAGCCACTGGGTTTATAACCATGTGCAGTGCAACTCATGAAAGCAGTCTGTTTGCCAAGGCCAAGGGGATTCACCACATCTCTGGCAACTGGGGAATCTGTAACCTCTAACACACCAAATAATAAAAGAGCATTATTATGTGGTACTCACAGAGTACTGTAAGCCAATTACAGTAAATGACTTCAGGTAATTCCCCAGACCTTATCTGTAACTCATGTGATAATGGTCTAGTACTTCTTGAAGGAAGCAGTTGTAACTTCACTGATGAAAAGCAGTGTTCAGACAGCTAAAAGGGACTTAAGAAATCACCTAGTCCAATCTCCTCATTCTACAGGTGAGGAAACTGAATGCCAAAGAAATTAATAACTTATGCAACATCAAAAAATTAAGTAAATGTCAACAATGGCAGAAACAAGTCTAGAGACAACTGCTTCTTCCAATATCTTACATTAGGTCTCCTAGATACAACAAAACAATTAAAATTTTAAAAAAAGACAGTATCAGAGACAAAAGTCTTAAGGGAAGAAGGAAACTGAAACGGAAATCCCTAAATTGTGACTCTCTCACAGCTTGGCATGATCGGGCTCATTTAACCTTCTTATGTCATTGAAGAAGAGACACGAAATTAATTTATTCCAAACAAATTGTTTTGCAGAACTATTAATTAAAAAATTATAGTCTACAAACACGAAAAACTCTAAAAGCTTTACTGAAAGTTACATATCATTAACTTACATTACTAATCCACTACCTTGTATTGCCAGAACCCATTTATCCTGTTAAAATCTCTTTTTACATCTTTAAGTTTCACATTAAATTACTTATGTAGGACCCAGGAGATGCTAAGTTCTAAGTCCCACTTCGTTGAAATGTTAAAAAGAAAATAAAAAGAACTAGTTATGTCCACATTTCTAAAATATATTGCTACCATGAGATTTCTTAGGAATGCCAAGGCAAGTTCTGAGATGATGATGATGATGATAATCACATCATCATTACTGTATATGACCATAATAGTTCTCAGCGGAATTCAATTAGCTGGCTTCTGATAACTGTAGCTTCACAATTATGATTTCTCTTTGTAAGAAATCATTGTATTTTTAAACCAAAGAAATAAGAGCAATTTCTCTTTATATATACACACATATATGTATATACACATGTGTGTACATATATACATATGTTATATTCATTGCCTAGGGTCTTAAGAATGAAATCAAGAGAAGAATTTGGAAACATTTACACTGGCAAATGCAGAGCCCATGAAGGTAAAACATTAAAAATGTTTTGAGCAGGCGTATCCTAGCTGCCAAAAAAGAAAAAAAAAAAACTGCCAAGAGAATGTTTCAAAATCCTTGAATTGTTCCAACTGTGTAATTTTTTTTCAACTGTTTCCACCAGGCAGTAAATAAAATCCCATTAGAATCCTTGAACAACAGGCTATCTCACTGAATAGGAGGGAGAGCAGGGAGAAAACAATATGGAGGGGAAAGAGGGGCAAGCCAAAAACGTTTGCATTTAACCATCTTAACTGCCGTAAATCAAATATTTTATTTTACTCACTTATTTCCCTTTGAAAACACATGTAAGTGAAACAAAAGCTTGATTCAAATATACCAGGGACTGCTTAGAATGTTGTGAACAAAATGCTAGATTGTTGAAAGACATGTTCCACTTCAGAAAATGTCTGCTGGAGTTTGTGTGGGTGCCACGTGGTCTTCTATTAGAGTGGATGCTCTGTGGGGTGGTCTCTTACTCCCTGGGTTCCCTCCCCTCCACCTGTGACAGAAATGAAAGGAATGTATGAAATTATAAGTGACTGAAACATTCCCCCTAAAAGGAAGGAGTGCAGGTCTATGAATCAGTCCCTTGAGGGCAGGTGGGATTTGTATAATAAGGAACAAAATATACTAGCAGAAAATAGGTCCAGGTAGGTTGGGAGGGTGGGGAAGAGAGGTGGTGAGAAGAATTTGAGAATTTAGGGTCATGGAAATGGGGACTTTTTGGAGGCAGCTGCTGTATGCAGAGTTCGAGGGCAACGGGGAGAGAGGATTTCAAGTTCTTCTGTGGGATCCAGGAGCTCCTCAAATACTCCCTCCGTTTAAACCAAAACTGAAGATAAATTACTGATGTTCTCTCTAAGGCTAAAATTCCACCTATGAAACATCCTTCTAGTATTTATTCCTTCTAAGAAAAAAACATTTATCCCATTGCTTGTATATAATACAGATGATGAGAGAATGGGATAAAAAGTCAGAAGGCAGGGAGTGAGGAATAACCCAGAAGGCTTAATGTCTGGAGTTGTCAACACCTATTTGATGGGAGTCTATATTGTAATTCTAAACCTTCCTTTTTTGCTTCAAAGCCCAGACTGAAAGGTTTGTGAGTTTTACAAGTTCTAACACAAGACTATCTTTTCAATAAATTTGATATTTTAAAAAGAACTTTATCATGGCATGCCACAGACTGTCAAAGACAGAACTCAATAAAGAATAGATCCTTTAATAAATCCACAAGGTGTGTTTTTGGCAGATTGTTAAAGGGGTCCACACTTTCGTTTTAATGGCAAAGAACTATAGAACAAGATTACCTACTACTACAATTTGTAGTAGGTAACTTCCCTCACAATTTGTAGATGAAAAATTCAAGATGTAAAAAGGCCACTCTCCACAGTCACACAGCTAGAGGTGCCCCACGCCTGGCCAGTGTTGTCTCTTGGAGCTGGGGGTAATGTGAGGACCTCCCTCCCAGGGCAACAGGGGAGGCCCCAATCAGGGAATGTCAGAATGAAAATTCACTCTGAAAGTGGAACTCCGAACAGCATCAAGAAAAGTTCAGAAAGTTTTCCTGGAAGAGCTCAGAAGGCAGATTGTGAAACTGGACTGAAGACTGGGAAATCCAGACCCAAGAGACACAAATGGGACAGATGCTCTGAGAACAAACTTCCTTCTGGTGAGTAGTCAGAGGATTCGGCACCAAGTACAGGGGATTCTTGCCACCATCCTTGAGTATATTACAACTCTGCATTATACTCTGGTAAAAGCAATGCTTAATTTCCACCTAGAAGTGTTCATAAGCAGCATTCATTCAGCTAAGACTTACTGATTAACTACCATGTGCCAAGGATGCAAAGATAAAAGAGCAGAGAGTAGTGAAGAGAGCACAGATGTTGACCTTGGACCATCTTACGTAGGAACCTCAGCTTTTCTATTCATGGGCTGAGTATCCTCAGGCACTATTACCCATCTTTGGCTTAGTTGCTTCATCATTAAAACAGACAGAGACCAGAACTCAAAGGATCTGTTACTCCTTGTGTTAACATAATATCTATGCTTAAGTTGCTCATAGACCAGAGAGGACTAGGAACAATTAACTACTTACAGCCCCACAGGACCAGAGGCTACCAGAAATACAGGAAGTGTCCATGGGAGGAGATGACACACTCCCCATGACCACCAATGAGTCACGCAAACATACATTGCATGCACACACATACATACACACACATGTAGACACACATTAAGTACAGGGCAAAGCTCATTTCATACAGCTTTCTGGACATGGACAGGGAGGCTCCACAAAAGTGCTGCTACCCAGAGGTATAACAATCCTAGATGGTTGTTAAGTACAATTAGAGCAGCATGGGGCATGAAGAAGTCTGTGCACACTATGGAAGCCAAGCCTGACTCAGGTCACATGCATTACTGCAAATCTGTATTTCCACATTCTGCCCCAACTGCTAGCCAAGGGGAGGGAAAACTGACTCAACTCTACCAGCAAGTGGCCTTCCCTCTCCTTGCAGAGCTATATGAAATGGCATTGAGTTATAATTCATTGCTAATTTATTGTTGTTGGAATTTAGAGTGAAGGTCAGACTTCTCTCTGTGTGCTATCTCACTCAAAGCACCCCACCGCCTCAACCCCTCCTTTGAAGACAGCAAAGATCATCAACAGGGTAACGTGACCTATTCTAACCTCCCTACCCACTAGTTACACAACCACGGACAAATCGCTTAAACTTTCCAAGCCTGTTTCCCTCTCTCTAAAATGGGAACCATAATAGTAGCTACCTCATGATATTGTGATGAGAATGAAATGGGTAATTCATGAATAGCATTTAGTACTGTGCCCAATACATGCTTGGCATTTAGTAAATGTCATCAATTTTCACCACAAGCAACTACACTCAAGAGTTAAGAGCAATGTCACAAACATGAAGACAGATTCGGCATACCATACATCAGATCCCCATTATGAGAATATCAGTCCACCAAAGGCAACACCTGTGATGCCACCAAGTGACTTACTGATGTGTCATGAAATGACCAGGAAAAGGGGCCAACTTTCAAGCCAACAATAATAAACACAAAGAATATCTTCAAAGCCTTTCCCATTCACTCCAATTACTCAAATATGAAACATTTCACAACGTCTGAAAGACAGAGTAAATGAAACAATGGAATTACCCTAATTTTCCAACTCTCTTCTGCTGCAGAAATTCGTAATATTCTCCCAGAGAAAATAGAAACTCCTTTTAAATGTAAAAATCTAGTAGGTCTAAAATGCAGGTTAAACGTATCTAAAACACATAACGTCAACTAGGTTTCATTTCAATAAATATCAGCAAACTGATCAAATGTATTTTAATCAAGTGTATTTTGATCAAACTATAGACAAGTCGTTCCATTCTTGTGTGTGGCTGTTGTAATTTTATCAAATAATAGTGCTTGCTAAGCTCAGCAATGATTCATTAGGTGTATGCTTACTGCACTGTTTGAAAAGCAAATGGTATCTTTTTAAAAATATATAAACACATTGATGAAAAGTGTCCCTGATGTTGATAGAAATCACCAGTTTTTAAAAACAAAAGTAATTTAGATGAGTAACCAAAGCATAAAGAAATGAGAAAATTCACTTATGTGCTACATATTAATAGACCTTAGTTAGTAATATCTGATCCAACATGAGATATGTACAATGACACAATTTTTATCTGGCTCAATATTTTAATATGCCTTTATGAGTGACTAGGACAGGGTTTCTCAACCTCAACACTATTGGCACTTAGTGCCAGGAAATCCTCTGTTGTAGGGGGCTATCTTGTGCATTGCAGGATGCACTGGCAGCATTGGTAGCCTCTGCCCACTAGATGCCGGTAGGACCCTCCCCCAAGTCATGACAACTAACGATGTCTCCAAACATTGCCACATGTCACGTGGAGGGTAAAATCACCCTACTCAAGTATCGCTGACTCTACTGTTTCCTTCTCAATTTGATCTAAAAGGTACTAATGAGAACAGAAAATAAATGTTCTATGCTGCTTTGACGTGCCAGGGACTCTGCTAGGTATGTCATCTCCAATCTCATATTTTGTCCCCATTATGAAAAAAATCCAAGCTTTTCCCCTTCGTCATACATTGTCTTTTCTTCTTCTTCTTTTTTTTTTTTTTTTCGAGGCTGAGTCTTGCTCTATCACCCAGGCTGGAGTAGAGTGAGATCTCGGCTCACTGCAACCTTTGCCTCCCAGGTTCAAGCGATTCTCCTGCCTCAGCCTCCCGAGTAGCTGGGATTACAGGCAACTACCACCACGTCTGGCTAATTTTTGTATTTTTAGTAGAGATGGGGCCATGTTGGCCAGGTTGGTCTCAAACTCCTGATCTCAAGTGATCTGCTCACCTCGGCCTCCCAAAGTGCTGGGATTACAAGCATGAGCCCCCATGCTCAGCCTGTCATACATTTTCAATGCACAATTATTTTTAAATGATATATTACTTTAAAAGATATATTCCTGGCCCGGCGCGGTGGCTCACGCCTGTAATCCCAGCACTTTGGGAGGCCGAGGCGGGCGGATCACAAGGTCAGGAGATCGAGACCACGGTGAAACCCCGTCTCTACTAAAAATACAAAAAATTAGCTGGGCGCGGTTGTGGGCGCCTGTAGTCCCAGCTACTCGGGAGGCTGAGGCAGGAGAATGGCGTGAACCCGGGAGGCGGAGCTTGCAGTGAGCCGAGATCGCGCCACTGCACTCCAGCCTGGGCGACAGAGCGAGACTCCGTCTCAAAAAAAAAAAAAAAAAAAAAAAAGATATATTCTTGTCATCATGCAAATCAAGAACGTGCCTAAGCATTTTCTACTTCAAGACTCTGTCTCCAAGAATACACTGTCCTTATTAGTATTTTTTTTTTAGATGGAATCTCGCCTTGTTGCCAAGGCTAGAGTACAGTGGCACGATCTCGGCTCACCGCAACCTCCACCTCCCAGGTTCAAGCAATTCTCCTGCCCCAGCCTCCCAAGTAGCTGGGATTACAGGTGCACGCCACCACGCCCAGCTAATTTTTGTATCTTTAGTAGAAATGGGGTTTCGCCATGTTGGCCAGGCTGGTCTCAAACTCCTGACCTCATGACCCACCCGCCTCAGCCTCCCAAAGTGCTGGGATTACAGGTGTGAGCCACCAAGCCGGGCCCATTGTCCATATTTAACAAGAGACTTCTTTTGCATTATTCCATGCCATGAAAGCAATCACTTCAAATCCCTACTTGTAAAACGTTGTTATTATAGCACTTGACATGCCTGGAGCTTTCCAGGAATTTTACCAAAGTGAATGTCTAAAGATTGAAGTTTACTATTTCAGCATCAAATTTTTAAAAATTCATTTTAACTATATGTAATAGAATTTTTTCCTGTGTAGCAGACAAAAATCACTCCAGGTCCTAATCTTTACTCTTACACCATACATTGTGTGTTTAAGTCATATCCAATTTTTGGAAATCTTTAACTTCTTAAAATAGTAATTAGAACATGATGGTATGGCTCATAAAGTAAACTCATTTCTATTTCTGAAAACTCGAGAAATGCACTTAACAAATAATTAAGGGAAAGCAAATTCTGCTTGGATAAAGTCCATCGGCACTTTATAAACAATGTGACTTATATTTGTGGTCAGCTTTCTTTCTGAAAGATGGTTTGAGACACAGCTATCATTTACATTCTGTTTTCTTCCATGCTTGAAGTTGGGGGCAGGACAGAGGGTGGGAGTAGTAAGTGATCTGAAGTCAAGAAAATCAGAGATTTCTAACCTCAAGTCTAAGACTGACTTATTCTGTGTTACACAATAGATTCCCTCATCTTAAAACAAAATTAATTCTCTCATCTTAAAGTAGAATGTATAACCTATTCCTTAAGTCTATTTGGAGAAGCAAAGGAAACCATTATTTGGAGAGGACTTTGAAAATGGTGAAAGTGCAAGACAGTGATAAACGTAAACAGAACATGAGTGAGGCCAGGTGCAGTGACTCATGCCTGTAATCCCAACAATTTGGGAGGCGGAAGGATTCCTTGAGGCCGGGAGTTCAAGATCAGCCTGCGAGGCAGAGTGAGAGCACCCCTCTACAGAACATTTTTTAAAAGTAGCCAGGCACTAACTGTAGTCCCAGCTACTCGTGAGGCTGAGGTGGGAACATCACTGGAGCCCAGGAGCCATGATCATGCCACTGCACTCCAGCCTCAGTGACAGAGGAAGACCTTGTCTCAAAAAAAAAAAAAAAAAAAAAAAAAAAAGGGACTGCCTGGTGCTTCTGTGTCCAGAATCCAAAATGCTGATAAAACTGGAGATCAAAGAAGACTCTAAGAACAATCTCTGTGATCAAATGCCCACACTGGGTGAATGTGTATTTATAACCATGGAAGCTAAAACACAATGCAAATATCCACAAGATGGGGATATTCTTCCACCAAAAAAATAAAAAATAAAAAATAAAAAGACAATGTGTTAGTCTACTTTCCTTTGCCAAAAGTTAAGAGATGGCAGGTGGCCCAATGAGACAAGGAAGTGAAAATGACTTTGCTGAGCCAACAGAAATCACGCTTCTTAATGCTCCTTGTGAATTAAAACTTGCCAATAAAGCCAGTAGAGATAACAATTGTATTAAAGATAAAAATGCGTCAAAGGATTACATCACTAAGCTTATAGAGAGCCTACCGTGCGGTGCTGCCCAGAAGTCCTACAGCTGAACCCTGTGTTCACTAGCTGCAATAAAGAAACACAGGAGAACACAACACACTGGTATCAAGGACTTATTCACCGCAGTTTTGGGTCTCATGTATGTTGCCATAACCACAAGGTCATAAGCCTGAAGAAGTCAATGGCAAGCTCCATTATTTCCCCTCCTGAGCCTGCTGCTGCTACACTCCTTAGAGCAGGCACCAAATGGATTCTGGACTTGGTGTTAAGTCATGCCACGCTTACCTCTGATGAAGGGCCCCTGTTCCGATAACTAAACTTCTGCCTCTCTCCTGAGATGTATTCCCATCTTGCAACTCTATTAACTGGGTATGCACCTGGTGGCCTGAGCTGAGGTCTCTTTCTTGAACTTACCTGGTACCTCCATTTTCAGCCTCGTTCTTGCTGTCTCCTCACTCAGGAGCTGATCTGTACCTGAATGCCAAGCAGTTGCACCCCACGACTTACTGACGGTTCCCTTCCATGCTAATGCGGTACCTACTTCATATGGTCACCATGAATACACATGCAGCACTTAGAGCAATGCCTGACATGTAGTAAGAGCGAACAATAACTACGGCTTTGTGATGATCACTGATGTTCTAACTCCTGGATGTTCAGTCCACCTGTTGGGATCCCATTACTCCAAGATGGACCATCTGCATCGTGGTATTTCACCAGACTCCCAATGCATTATGGATTGATTCCACATTCTGCCTGCCAGACCAGACTTTTTCCTGTAATTACAACTGAGTCTGTCACCTCCCAGAACCCACCACACCCAGTGGCCAGAACATGCCAAACCACGTCCATACAACACAGGGCCAAAAAGTCTAAAATGCGGTTTATCTTCCCAACCCAGCATCATAGCGAAGAACACAGAATTTGGCGTTAGAGGTTGGGTTGAATCCTGGCCCCCCGCCTCTTATGTAAGCATATGATCTTACACAAGTGACTTCAATACTCTAAATCACAGTGTTGCATCCATAAAAACAGGATAATAATAAATGTGTCATAGAGTTGTTGTCAGGATGAGTAAGATAATGTAGGCACAGGCCGGGTGCGGTGGCTCATGCCTGTAATCCCAGCACTTTGAGAGGCCGAGGCAGGCAGATCACTTGAGGAGTTCGAGACCAGCCTGACCAACATGGAGAAACCCTGTCTCTACTAAAAATACAAAAATTAGCCGGGCATGGGGGCACATGCCTGTAATCCCAGCTACTAGGGAGGATGAGACAGGAGAATCACTTGAACCTGGGAGGCAGAGGTTGTGGTGAGCCGAGATCACGCCATTGCACTGCAGCCTGGGCAACAGGAGCAAAACTCCGTCTCATAAAAAAAGAGGATAACGTAGGCACAATGCTTGACACACAAAAAGCACGCAACACACAGTAATTGCTACTGTTACTTGCGTTATTATTCCTAAGGCAAGGATGCATGTGATATGAAATACATCTGAGGGGGAAGATATTTCAGGACCTAGAACCAGAATTCTACTTCTGGAAACCTGTCCTGAAGGTAAACTTGAGCAGATGTGCACAGATGTGTCCAGTGAAGGTGTTCATTATTTTTCATAAGAGAGATGTTCATTAGATCAGAGTGTGGGCAGTGTATTAACTTCCAAGCGCTGCTCTAACAAATTGCCATAAACTAGGTGGCTTAAAACAACAGAAATGTATTCTCTCTCGGGTATGGAGACCAGAAGTCTGAAATCCAGGGACCAGCAGAGCCACACTCCCTCTGGCAGCTCTAAAAGAGAATCATCCCTTGCCTCTTCCAGCTTCTAAGGGCTCCAGGCATTTCTCAGCTTGTGGTTGCATTACTCCAATCTCTGCCTCTATCCTCACAAGATCTCCTCTCCCTGTGTCTTCTCCTCTGTGTCTTCTAAGGGCACTTGCCACTGGATTTAGAACCCACATGGTTACATCAGGATGATCTCATCTTTAGAACCTTAATTTTCCAATAAGGTCTCATTCACAGGTTTGAGGATTAAGATGTGGACATATCTTTTTGGGGGATGAGGGTTATCATTCAACCCCCAAAGGCTGGAAACCAAAAACACACCCAGCTGTTTCTCCCAGAAAGCTGGTGAAACAAACTGGATCATGGTGGACTACCCCACAGCTGTGGGAGGGACCGAGCTGGACTGACTGTGGCAACAGTGAACAGCAGAGTCAAGGGTGTCAGGTAGTGCAGTCTGAATAATGAGAACAAACAAATCATGAGTGTTTAAAAGCAATGTGTGCCTGTTTGCGCACAGAAGTTTTTTATAAGAATAAACAGGAAACTCTTGTCAATGGTGTTTCCAGAGAGTGGGATGTGGCAAGGAGACAGACTGTAAGGGATGTGACTTTGCTTTGTATGTCACACCCCTCTGAACAGTTTGATTTTTTGACCCACTTGCCTGCAGGCTATCCAACCGAGTCCCCTAAAGCCCAGTGATTGCTATCACCTGGGATCCCTAAGCGGTCCTCTGCATGAACTGCTACAGAAGCGATGAGGATAAAGACAGAAGTCTCCAAGATGCCTCCCACTGGCAGCACCTTCCCAGCCCCCAGAACTCCGTCTGCTTCACGGTCCCTTTCACAACTTCAAAGCCTCTTTCCTCCCTGTCTCCCCAAGAAAGGGCCAGTCTGAACTAATTAGGTAATCAGATTCAGCTGAAAATTTAAAAGCAAAAATGTCTATCTGGGCACACACAAAAAAATCTGATACATGTATGTGCTGCAAATGCGGACTCATCAAGTTTCAGCTAGAAACTTTCCATGTTTCTTTATCCCACAAAAGCCTTCTTTGTCTGCTATTTTCTTAAGAGTCACAAAGAGAGCCTTAGAGATCTGCAGCTTACCCTTTAAATGGAATGAGAAAGTATTTCCAGACATCAGATTCCCCCACCTGTAATGCAAATTTAATTAATAGTTGACAAGGTCTCCCCAAGTTGACGAACTATCACCAGTGGTGGGGGGCAACCTTATTAGAGTAGCTTCCTCTTTTAGAGTATCCAATGTCCTTTCAGGTCAAGAAACTCATTAGGAATGTTGGCTTCCTCAGTTTGACAGTGCATAGGTGGCCATGAAATGAAAGAATGTCCCCCCCCCCCCGCCGTGAATAACCTTCTGTAACTTCCTTTTTCAGTCACTGATCGTTTCTTGACCTCTAGAGCTTCCCATTCAAATGGTGACATTTTGCAATGCGAACAGCTCTGCCTTAAGGTAACATATAGGTAAGAGTTAGGTAATACGGCTTCCTGTTGGGAGTTCTGTGAACTAAAGCCTTGGGTGAGGTCCACAGGGTACGAGCTATATTAACCACTGTGCTCTAAGTTAAGGACTTACTGGAGCACCAGAAATCACCCCTGCAGGGACCACACTAGGAGCCTCCCCTGGGGTCTCCCTGAATCCAGATTCTCCCCTCTCCTGTTTACCTCCCATTGCCACACAGGAGAAACACAATCCTCATCACATGTCACTCCCCAGCTCAGGATCACTCAAGGCTTCCAGTGACCTTCTCAGTGAAGCCCAGACTCCTCAATTTGATATCTAAGACCTGCCTCAACTGAGACCCATCCTGTGGGGGAGGGAGGGGAGGACACATTTTTTGAGAAATGATCTGATTTTTTTTTTTTCTTTCTGGTATATTCCCCTTCTTTCCTCCTCAATCAGGATAGGAACAGGTTCTTATGTTCATGATCTTGAGAGAAGGGTATGACCTGGAAGCAGCAGAACTAGCCTACAAGTGACCCTGACTTATATCCAAAGCCCAAGCCCACAGATGGGAGATGGTTCTCACGTGTAGAGCAAGTAACCTGCTACCAGAACTATGAAGTTCCACCGGACTAGAAAGAGACCTGCAGCAGGCAGGAGGGGAAAGAGGCGGGTTTCTGGGTTCACAAGCAGAGCTGCTGGGGAAGGGACAAGACCCCAACAAGGGAAGGGTGGTTTGTCGTGGAGCTTGGCAGGCAGCAGCCTCACAAAGCTTCCCACACAGCAGAGAGCCCAAGGGCCTGGAGAACTGGGAGGTTTTCTGTCTCAGGAGTACCTTACACGAGCCACCGATAAGGACCAGATGCTCGCCCAGTGACGAGCAAAGGCAAGATCCCAGGACCAGGACCCAAGGCAGAGAGGAGAGGACCTCAGAAGAAGAATAAAGAGACGCTTCCTACAGCATGGTCAGAAATGAGCCTGAAATATAAACGGCGTTATGATTAAAAAGTGAGTAGGCCAGGTGCAGTGGCTCACGCCTGTAATCCTACCACTTTGGGAGGCCAAGGCAGGTGGATCACGAGGTCAGGAGATTGAGACCATCCTGGCTAACATGGTGAAACCCCATCTCTACTAAAAATACAAAACAATTAGCCGGGCGTGGTGGCGGGCACCTGTAGTCGCAGCTACTCAGGAGGCTGAGGCAGGCGGAGCTCGCAGTGAGCCGAGATCGCACCACTGCACTCTGGTCTGGGCAACAGAGCGAGCCTCCACCTCAAAAAAAAAAAAAAAAGTGAGTCATATTTTAGCCACAGTTAACTTTGTGGACTGAAATTCATCCCCACTATGCTACCTGTCCTAGTCTGTTTGTGCTGCTATAACTGTACTATAGACTAGGTAATTTATAATGAGCAGAAATTGACTGGCTCACAGTTCCGGAGGCTGCAAAGTCCAAGATCAAGGGGCTGACATGGGTAAGGGCCTTTTTGCTGCAACAATCTCATGGCAGAAAAGCAAAGAGAGGGCAAGAAGGAAAGAAAAGGGGGCTGAGCTTGTTCTTCTAAGAGGAACCCACTCCTGCAATACTGTCATTAATCCATTCATGAGGACAAAACCCTCATGGCCTAATCACCTCTGAAGACTGCTGCAGCAGTCTTAAGCACAATGGATTAATTGTATTAGTCCATTCTCATGCTGCTAATACAGACATACCCAAGACTGGGTAATTTATAAAAGAAAAAAGTTTAATTGACTCACAGTTCCGCATGGATGGGGAGGCCTCAGGAAACTTAACAATCATGGCGGAAGGGGAAGCAAAAACATCCTTCTTCACATGGCAGCAGGATGAGAAGTGCCGAGCACAGAGGGGAAAAGCCCTTTATAAAACCATCAGATCGCGTGAGAACTCAATATCATAAGAACAGCATGAGGGTAACTGCTCCCATGATTCAATTACCTCTCACCGGGTCCCTCCCACAACATATGGGGACTAAGGGAACCGCAATTCAAGGTGAGATTTGGGTGAGGACACAGCCAAACCATATCAGCAATTAAATTTCCACATGAGTCTGGGAGAAGACAAACACTCAAACCACAACACTACCTTTTCAACCTTCTCTCTTACTACTCCCTTGTTTAGAACCAACGTGCTAACAAACCCAGTTCCTTTCAATATCACAGAGCCCGAGATTTCCTACCCTGATGGATTGAGCACGGAATTCCCTCCACAACCACTGCCCTCCTCACATTTCTACTCAATTACTCTGACCTATCCTTCAATTCCTAGATCAAATACCACTTTACATACATATGTGTGTGTGCCTGTGTGTATGCTCGTGTGTGTCCATACATGTGGGCACACGTGTGTATATGTATATCTGCGCATAGGTATTGATGGAGTTTAAGACATGCTACCCCAAAATATGGCACCTTGACATTTGAAAAAACAGCAGAAGCAGGAAGGTCACTCTCACCTTCCCCAGCCCTTCTCCCCTGACGCAGGTCCTAAAGTCTTCATTCCAGAGGCATCCTCTCTATACCCAGAGGAAAGAAACATTCTGATTCTCAAAGACACAGAGACACCAAGAAGAACTGAACAAAGGGGCTTTGCTAAGTTCCCCCCAGTATATTACTATTAGATCATACCCCCTTTGTCCAATCATACTTCCACACAAAAGTTCACTCTTCATCTAATCTAAGCATAAAATATAAAGGTTTCCCTGTTTCTTTGGGGCTTCACTTCTGAAAGCTCCCATTTCAAATGAAACTTGTATTAAATAAATCTGTATGCTTTTCTCTTATTAACCTTTTATTCTAGGTGCCTCAGCCACAAACCTTGCAATGGGTAAGGAAAATACATTACTTTTTCTCCTCTAGCATATATGTGTATATATATATGTGTGTATATATGTATGATATATACTATACATTGATGTGTGTATTGAAAGTACATGAAGAAAGTGTATGTATGTGCATGTAACAAGCTTTATCCCAGGACAAAGTCTTTAAGTGCATCCAGCATAACTTTTTCAGCTGAGATCACAGTACACGGTACCTCAGTAACTATTCAGGGAATAAATGGGAAAAATTAAATACATGAACAAATTAGTAAAGAAAAAAAGCTGCTTTCAAAGATTAATTGCTATGTCGGTTATTTGAAATAGAACAGTCTTTCATAGAGACAGTGTTATCTATAAAATACAATATACAATAATATGAATGCATACTTTTTCAAAGATTTGACAAAAAAATAGAAATATTAGATTATCTTTATCTTGAATACAGACATTATAAAAAGAAGAACATCAGACTTAAGTAGGCAACAGACAAACAGATAAAGACATGGAGAATCTAAGCAGGACTCTAGGGTCTTTTCAAGGGCTTAAACAAATGGGGACATTGGTTCTACTTTAAAACATGTGGTCTGGGATGGGCATGGCGGCTCATGCCCATAATCTCAGCACTTTGGGAAGCCAAGGCAGGCAGACCACTTGAGGTCAGGAGTTTGAGACCAGCCTGGCCAACATCGTGAAACCCCATCTCGAATAAACACAGAAAAATTAGCCAGGCATGGTGGCGCATACCTGTAAGCCCAGCTACTCAGGAGGCTGAGGCAGCAAAATCACTTGAACCCGGGAGGCAGAGATTGCAGTGAGCCAAGATCATACCACTGCACTCCAGCCTGGGTGACAGAGGGGGACTCTGTCTCAACAACAACAACAAAAAAGTGGTCTCTGCCTTCTTAACACAGTAATATTTATATTTTTTTCACTGCAGCTAGTCAGAGTTAAAGATTTTTAGTCTACATTTAGAACACAGAGAAAGAAAGAATAGCAAGTCAAAAGAAGAAGCATATGGATTAAGAAGAACATATGTACACATGAAAAGAAAAGGCAATCTGTTGGAAAATTAACTGTGTCGCAAGTGGGTCAACAGAAGAAAAACAGACAGGTTTCCTAAGAAGCCAGAAAGGAGGTGGCAGGGTGATGGCCCCAGGTGGCTCCATCAGTTCAGGACAGCCTGGTCGGTCACCTTTAGAGGGTGCAGGACCAGAACTGGGAGAAGTCTGCAGGGCCACAGAAAGCAGGGTGCAACTGGTTATTTAGAAAAATGGGTCCTTCACAGAAGGAAAAATGGATCCTTCTATTACTACCACAAGTTTTAGAAGGTTCAGATCTTATCATATGGTAAAAATGGAAATGTCTGAATAACCATCACTAATCCCACACACACCCTTTCTATTAACATTGTATTTCCTAATACTAATTCTGTATTAATTCTCCAAATTGCCTAGCCTTTTAAGCTCTATGATCAGTTTGAATAAATGAATTGCTATATCCCATCTGCTGGTGTTGTTTTAGTGCAATACAGCTGGAAACATCCAGAAAGCTTCTTTCATCCCCATGTGTGTGCTCCCATTTCACTGTGATACTCTCCATCACAGCATGTACTGTCCTGTCCTGCGATTCTGCCTTATTGATTTGTTTTCTCCACTAGAATGTTTCATCCTTGAGGACTAAGACCCTCATTTATTCATCTTTGGATCTCCTGTGCCTGATGCAAAGTGATCAATTAATATTGTCAAATAAACAGTATTACAACACTAGTCAGAATATATGAATGGCAAAACAAAGAAAATAAACAGAATAAAAAGAAAAATTACCATACTGGCCAACATGGTGAAACCCCATCTCTACTAATAATACAAAAATTAGCTGGGCCTGGTGGTGTGTGCCTGTAATCCCAGCTACTCGGGAGGCTGAGGTAGGAGAATCGCTTAAACCAGGGAGTCGGAGGTTGCAGTGAGCCAAGATCGTGCCACTGCACTCCAGCCTAGCAATAGAGTGAGACTCTGTCTCAAAAAAAGAAAAGAAAAGAAAAGAAAAGAAAAATTATTCTATCCCAATACCACAGGAGGGCAAAGGTAATCACCTTGTTGAACTGACTATGTAATATAGACTCCAGCTTAGTGATATGCTACTCTTAAATTTCTACTTTTAAAGACAAATACACATTAAAGAATTTCATTAAAATTAACTCAAGCTTACCTGTGGTTAAACTGTGACTATAAGATCTGACTGGATTATAAATGCCACTACTGTATTCTTTTTATCTGAATTAAAGATAATTGTCCATATAAAGAGTGTTTACTACTCCCCAAACTTTTTCCTGATAATTATTCCCACAATTATTCCTCTCACACAGTAAAAACACAGGTAATCAAGATAAGCGTGGCTTTCATATCAGTGGTTCTGGTCACATTATTAGCATTATTATTCACTCTTCCAATAGCGTGGCTAATTTTAGGTAAGGTCTAACTGCTTCAAAATTCATAGCTGGTTGGCACTGTGGGCCTGTGGTAACTGGATGCCGGCTTCACTAAAATTCTTTCAACTCCACCTTCCAGAATACTTATTTGTGAGGTCAAAAACAGAGCCTTTCCATTTCCTTAAGAGAAAAGAGTGGTTGTGTTCCCAACACTTAACATCACTTAATAATATTGGCTCTGTGATTAACACCAAGTTCATGCTGTTATAACAGCAGTTATCGCATTTCGTGTTTAATGAGGGGTCTCAACCGTCTCCAAAGGCATCAGTGACAAATAAATGTCTCCAAAATTTATGCATCTAGATGTGACCTCCCTCCAGGCTCCATGCTTTTGCAACTGCTTACTGGCATCTCTTCCTGAATGAACATGCTGAAAGCCACTTAACCTCAAAATCTACAAGGGTGAGTTCACCTGCTTCACCACTTGACCTCCTGCTGGGTTCTCGCCTTCAGTGAACTGATACCCAAGCTGCCCACCTTTTGTTTGCCTAAACCTCTATGTTTACACCCACCCAGATGTTGCAAAAGTAATCTTGTTCAAAAGAGAACACAATTTTTGTTATTACAATTTCAACAGGATTTTTCTTTAACAAAATAATGTTTGAGAGTGCTGGGGTTTGTTTGTAAATAAAAGTAAAAAACAACAATGCTTTTTGATATGGTTTGGACCTGTGTCCCCACCCAAATCTCATGTCGAATTATAATCCTCAATGTTGGAGGTGAGGCCTGCTCGGGGGGCCTGGATCATGGGGATAGATTATTCCTAAATGGTTTAGCACCATCCCCTTGGTGCTGTCTCATGATAGAGTTTTCACAAGATCTGGTTGTTTAAAAGTATGTGGCACTCTTCCTCCTGCTCTGGCCATGTGAAGATGCCTGCTCCAACTCTGCCTTCTGCCACGAGTAAAAGCTCCCTGAGGCCTCCCCAGAAGCAGATGCTACCGTACTTCCTGTACAGCCTGCAGAACCCTGAGCTGATTAAATATATTTTCTTTGTAAATTACCCAGTCTCCAGTATTTATTGATAGTAGTGCAAGAACAGACTTACACATTTTTCCAAAAGCAAATCAGTAAATGGAGAAAGCTTTGTGTCCCCTTTAGTAATTCCTTGGAATCCCAGTTATAACTGGACTCAAGGAAATAATTTTAAAGCAGCAATACAACAACTTTCGCATTGATTAGAATAGCACTGCCCTGGTTGTCAGTGTGTGAAGCTTATACGAAACATTCTCCATAGCCACGTGGTCCTCTTACACTATCACAGCTGATGGTGTCCTCTTTTAGAATTCACGACTTGTCTTCCCTATAAAACAGCAATACCACCACCTCTCTAGCCCTAGAAGTATATCTCAACTGGTAGAGGAGGAGAGACAAAAATTCATCTTTCCTAACCACTCACAGTCAAAACACATATGAAAAATAAAAATAAAATTCTAAGCCCCTCGCCTCACTGAATAGATGCCCTCTTGGCCAAGGGAACTCCATAGACCTCTTGGAAGTTGAATTCACAGCCATAAAAAGATGAGACATTAGGGCTAGGCGCGGTGGCTCATGTCTGTAATCCCAGTACTTTGGGGGGCTGAGGTGGGCGGATCACGAGGTCAAGAAATTGAGACCATCCTGGCCAACATGGTGAAACCCCAGCTCTACTAAAAATACAAAAACTAGCTGAGCGTGGTGGCACAGGCCTGTAATCCCAGCTACTTGGGAGGCTGAGGTAGGAGAATCACCTGAACCTGGGAGGCAGAGTTTGCAAAGAGCTGAGTCGCGTCATTGCACTCCAGCCTGGGTGACAAAGAGTGAAACTCCGTCTCAAAAAAAAAAAAAGATGGGAAATTAGGACATGCTTCATGATACCCCCTCCCTCGCTAACAGTCATTAGGTTTTCCTCCCTAAGGGCTAAACAGAAACCAGCATTTTCAAAAGACTACTAGCTTATCTTCCCAGGTACAGAACAAAGACAAGATGAAATCAATCCTTCCTTCGCCTCTCCTTTCTCTCATCTCCTCTTCTTCAAATGATCACTTTCTCTCACATAAAATGTAGATCTAACTAAAGTCTCACAAGTACGTAATCAATTATCCCATTGCCATACCCTACCTTCTTTTTTAAGGAAAATGTATAAATACTAAACCTCCTATGAACCTCTTTGGAAAAAAACAGTCACGGATTCTTCCGTAAGTCACATTTTTCCAGGGTGAGCTCCCGATCCTGCTCAATAAACATCAATGATTTGAGACTTACAACTCAATCACTCTTTTCGGTTGTCACATACAACTCCAAACACATCTTAATATTCCTTTTTACTGTAGCACATGGGCAATAATAACTTCAATAGCTCAGTCAAAGAGGTTTAATTTATCACTAAGAAATCAGAAATTTTTGGTGTCTACTCTTGCATGCACATAATAGCTGAACAACATATATACATAGCCTGAAAAGAGGACTTAATGCCTGGAAAAATAAAGAAGCACATTTATATTAATTAGAAAAAAAAACACTCTTAGAAGAATTTGCCTGCTAAAGCATTCCACTTACAAGTACCTGGAAGTGACTTTTATCAGAATAGCATCGTGTGCTAAAAAGTGTGGATTATATCACTTACTTAGAGTATTAAATTTAATAACCCCCATTGACAAAAACATAACACCCAGTAAAGTAGGTAAATTGGTAACAGGCAGTTGGGTAACTTCAAAGTCAGATGTTGGTTTAAACATGCATAAGGCCATTTTAACGGTTCAATTTTACAGCCCATCATTCTTGCATCATGCCAAGAGAGTGGGAAGGAATTTTTTATAAACATAATTCCAGCATAACTCTCATAGCTGAATAATGTCAATTTCCTTGATAGGACCAACAAATAGATGGTTTTTGCAGCTATCTCAAGATATTTTAAATTACAACAGGAGTAACTTCATTGCATTTCAAACTTTGAAGTTTAAATATTGTAATGTCAAGTTAGTAATAAATCAAAATGTATACCTAAGGTTTACCTTTTAGAAAATGTTGCCCCCAAAAAATATTTTTAAATCATGTAACAAATTTCAATGATCCACAGGTCACCAAAAACCTGCAATGTGAGGATCATTCACAATATTTGAATCAAAGCTGATCTTTCCTTGACATCTTAAGCCACTGTGTATAAAGTCAGCCTCCTGAGGAGCTAGAATTACAGGTGTCTAGGAAAGGTTTTAGAGATGATCAGCAGTTGGCTCTCTCCAGCCCCTATCTATCTGTTATCTGAAATTTTACCACCACAACACCTTTTTTTTTTATCCTTTTTTTTTTTTTTGAGATGGAGTCTCACTGTCACCGGGGCTGGAGTGCAGTGGTGCAATCTCAGCTCACTGCAACCTCTGCCTCCCAAATTCAAATGATTCTCCTGCCTCAGCCTCCCAAGTAGCTGGGATTACAGACAGGTACCACCATGCCCAGCTAATTTTTGTTTTTGTTTTTGTTTTTGTTTTTTGAGACGGAGTCTCCCTCTGTCGCCCAGGTTGGAGTGCAGTGGCGCGATCTCGGCTCACTGCAACCTCCACCTCCCCGGTTCACACCATTCTCCTGCCTCAGTCTCCCGAGTAGCTGGGACTGCAGGTGACTGCCACCACGCCCAGCTGATTTTTTGTATTTTTAGTAGAGACAGGGTTTCACCATGTTAGCCAGGATGGTCTCGATCTCCTGACCTCGTGATCTGCCCGCCTCGGCCTCCCAAAGTGCTGGGATTACAGGCATCAGCTACCATGACCGGCCTTTTTTTGATCCTTCTTAAGGCAGGTACCACCAGCACTTTCAGTATCTCCACCCTAGTACAGGGTCTAGAGAAAGTAATTGAGTCAGTTGAAACTGCCAGAGGAAGAAGTGAAAAAGGCCATGACAAGAGACGGGAGACTGATGAGAAGAAAATGGTGGCAAAATAATCATCGCTGCTGCACTTGGCAGGTCAGCCCTGGTTTGCAGCTACATCTCTTTTCTATCAATTCTTCAGTGTTAATGAAGTGCCAGCTTATATTTAGTTCTGGACAACATATACGTTAAATCTACTTTTAAAAATTCTGTGAAGCCAAATATAATTAACATCTCAATTATCCAGTTTCAGATAGTCTGCACCTCGACTTCAGACCACTAGCTCACAACAGAAATAAAATGTGCAGAACGTTACTACATGGCCACCCAAAACTGATGGAAAAAGTGGCAAAATGACTTATATCTGTATATCACCTTACCATTTGCCAAGCAGTTTCACATCTACTGCTTGAATACTGAACTCATCAAAAATGGAAAACTCATGGTGGCTCACACCTGCAATCCCAGCACTTTGGGAGACCAAGGCGGGTGGGTCACCTGAGGTCAGGAGTTCGAGACCAGCCTGGCCAACACGGCAAAACCCTGTCTCTACTAAAAACACAAAAATTAGCAGGGCATGGTGACAGGCACCTGTAATCCCAGCTACTCAGGAGGCTGAGGCACAATAATTGCTTGAACTCGGGAGAGGTGGAGGTTACAGTGAGCTGAGATTGTGTCACTGCACTCCAGCCTGGGCAACAGAGCAAGACTCTGTCCAAAAAAAAAAGAAAAAAGAAAGAAGAAAAACTGATGCTTCAGAGCAAATTTGGAGACTGAATAAAATTTAATTATTTCCAAACCTCCAAAACCAGTTAATAAGGGAAGAAGAAAGAAAAACTAAGAAAAATAAACATATGATAGGTTTCTTCAAAAAGCTTTGCAGTTCTCATAATACCTTGACTTTGTTTGGCTTAAGATGAAAACTGTAAAAAGGGGTGATTTCCTATTTAAATACAATATTGAAAGTGCACACAAGATAAACTCCCTCTGGTCATTTCTGAGATTATTATCAAAGCACAGAGTCCTTTACAGTCAAAGAAAAATCTGTTGACATGTACATCGTTTAAAAAAAAAAAAAAAAAACCACTGTGACACCATTCTATGATTAAATAAAAAAGAATGAGGAAAGGCTGGTAATTCAAACTTCCTTCCTGGTAAGAAATGTCTACAATTCTTTCCTTCTAGCTTTCTGCACCTTCTCATCTCTTATTCACTCCTCAAGTCATGTAATCAGGTTATACATCATTTTTCTACAACTACTGAACTGGCCAAGATTAAGATTAACAATGACCACATGAATGCCAACCCAAACACCATGTTCAGTGGTCACGTTGCCTGGCTCTGTGGAGGGCAACCCTACCGACTACTCCCACCAGGGGTGTCACTGGTGCTAATCAAATATCTCCAGACTTCCACTCTCGAGGCACATGACAGGAGTACATATCCTCACCCCCTTTGAAGTGATGGTAGACCATATGACATAATTTGGCCAATGAAATGTGAATGGAAATAACATAGGCTAAAGTTTTAAGAGCTAATACAATCTTCTCCATAACTTTTTCCCTCTGCCATGGCAACCAGCAATGTTTCCAACAGTACTTGCGTTGACTCTATGATATACATATTAATATACTGGTTTTCATCCACAGTTTCTGGCTCATAACTCCCATAGTCCTTATCACCTCATGTTGGGGCAGTTTTAGGCCTCAGAAAATAAATCTCTCTCTCACAGACCTTCTCCTGCCTTCCTTTCACCTGCACCTTTTTCTCCCCAAGAAAGGCCTTAGAAACTAAAAACATACTCAGATATCCCCCTGCCCTTCTGTCCTGAAACTGACCATGAACAAATTCTAGGACCTTCCTTGTCTGATTGCAGGTCCTAAGGCCCCTATTTCAGGAGTGCTGCCCCAGACCCTGGAGGAAGGAATGCTGCACAGGGAGGCTGAGAAGAATCTGGACAGGCCTTGGTAGGTTTCCCCACTCCATGCTTCAATCATGCCTATCCAATGACGTCTCCATAAAAGGCTGAAGAGGACTGGATTCAGAGAGCTTCAGATAGCTGAACATGTGGAGGTGCCTAGAGGGTGGTGCATCCCGGGAGGACATGGGAGATCTGTGCCCCTTCCCCTACACCTCTCCCTAAGCACCTCTTCATCTGTATCCTTTGCAATATCCTTTATAATAAACTGGTAAACCTGTGTTTCCATGAGTTCTGTGAGCCGCTCTAGCAAATTAATCAAACCCATACAGCAGATCATAGAAACCCCAACTTGAGGCTGGTTGGTCAGAAGTTCCAGAGGCTCAGACTTGCAACCAGTATCTGAAATGGTGGGCCGTCTCGTGGGACTGAGCCCTGAACCTGTGGGATCCGATGCTGTCTCCAGGTAGACAGTGTCAGAATTCAATTAAAGGACACTCAGTCGGTACGCACTGCAGAACTGACTGCTTGCGTGCTGGTGGGCAGAAATCCCCACACATCCGGTGTCAGATTTGCTCTGTGAGAGTATAGTGGGAGAAGCACAATTGGAGGTTTTCCACATTCAAGCTGTTTTGTCAACTTGGGTCCGACAGTAAAAATGACATAAAGAAAAATCCCCAAATGACCTGTGATGAACATGTCCCACGTGTGATGATATGGCACAGAGCCCAAAACAGCCTGTAATGAATATCTGCATGAGGAAGAAATAAATCTTTGTTATTTCAAGCCCCTCAGATTATGACTTGTTGTTACAACATCATAACCTAGCCCATACTTGAATTCTATCCTCCTTCCATTAGTCTGTGGACCACACCCTGCTGATTCCTTGCATATCTTCCCCCGTTCCTGCTCCAAAATCCATTCTGCAGCCACCTCCTAGATGCTGTGCGAGGCAGCCTCTAAGATGGCACCCAATGATCCCACCATCTAGTAGTCCAGATTCTTGCAGAATCCTGTCCCCTTGAGTACGAGATAGATCTAATGAATAGAATATGGCAAATGTGATGGGACATCACTTCTGAGATTGCATTACAAAAAGACTGTAGCTTCTACTTTGTCCACATTCTCATTCACTGTGAGGAAGGCAAGCTAGCTGTCCTATGGAGAGGTCCAGGTAGTGAGGTACGAATGAGGCCTTCTGCCAAAAGCCGTGAGGAACCAAGACCTACCCAAAACCACGTGAGTGAGCTTGGAAGTGGCCTTAATGACTCACTCTTTGTTCCCATTGCTTATCTAGTCAGATGTTAAATTTATTCATAAAAGACAGGAGGGACTGCACATAGTGGCCCTCAACCCTGGTCATAAAGAACTCTGGAAAAATCTTTACTCTGCAAGCTCCACCCAGACTTTCTGAACCCACTATGGGGTTGTGGCCAGATCATGTGTGGTTAAAGAATAAAAAGTTCACAGGTGTTTCTGATACATCTAGCAAGAGTGAGAACCACTGCTTTAGAGAATCACTCAGCCCAGAAATTGGATGATGAGGAAATGCCCAGAGAAATGAACTGACTGGGCCAAGATCTTATAGCTGGTGGCCAACGTGGAGTTTTGACCCTATTCCCCTAACTACTAGACAGCTGTTACTCTCCAACACCACAGTGCCTTCTCTACTGGGGTCTTCTCTGAGCTCAACACTCTGGGAAAACATACAAGAAAGGCATGGCCCTGCCTTCAAGGAGCCGTCTGCACAGGATCTACAAATTAGAAGGAAAGGAGCCCGTTAGAACATGCCTCTCCCATAAGCTGCAAGCAGCAGCCAAGGAATGGAATAGGGGCTCCAGTTCTTGTAAATTAGGTGTGGCCCTTGGGCTTCTGGGAAGTTTCCAATGTGGGCTGGCAAGTCTAGGCATTCTCTTGGCACAAAATCACTGAACAGTAAAGAGGTATCCACTTAGGTGAGTGACTGGGCAGACATTACTTAAGGAACTTAAAGGACTTCTTTAAGCAAATCCCAGCCACACTTGAAGAGAGGGCCTGTGGCCGCCAGCCACGGCTAGCCACCCACCGCCTGACAGCAGCTCAGAGGTTTCACCATCCCAGACAGGCATGCCGCCCCAGTTATTTTACCCTTCACTTAGGGCCACCGTCACCTTGCCATGGCCCTAAGCAAACTATCCTTGGCAAAGCAACAACAGCTCCAGATGGAGAAATGACATACTATTCCAACAAACTTTTCAAAGGAAAAAAAATAGATATTTCTGAGTTTGTTTTTTGTGGGCAGCTGGAAAAGAAAATAAATCCACCAAATACCAACACCTCTCCAAAAAGTGTGTTGCCAGGACCATGATGACTGGTGTTAAGAATGCGAGTTTCCGGCAGAGAGAATGTGACACATCGCTGAGTCAAAGGCAGGCCCAGCCCTGGCTGAAAACCTTTGTCAGAACTGGGTTATGCTTTCACTGTAAGAAGTTTAAAAGGAGGGCAATGGTGAAGTCACATCCATGAGTCACTTTCCCACATGCTATGCTCACTTTTCAACAGGATCAACAGACCAAATACCCACAGGGTCTCTCTCAGACTGTGAGCTGTTGAGAGCTCTTCGGGGAATACTGTCTTCCATTCTAAGTCATGAGCACTGTACCCACCCACTCCCTATAAATAACCCAGAGAAATTAAGATTGCACAAATGGTAAAGACAGTAAACATTTGTGGATGAAAATGGGGGCAAGGGAGAACCGAGAGGCAAAAATCGAGACTGCATGATGTTCATTCTTGTTCTCTTCAACTTTGTTTTGTGAGCTGATAACTGGTCTGGATGCAGATTTTTGTGCTAGGAACCTGAGTCTATGAGACTTGAGAATAATCTCGACTGACAACTTCCAGGCTGTGCTGCACACACACCAAGGGTTTCAAGGTCAGCAGGTAACAGTGACCTGCCCCCTGTTCATCCTAGAGATGCCTTAGCAAACAGTAAAAACTTGCGCAGGCAGCTCAGACTTGCTTGTTGACTTCCTAGGAGACAACACTATCCTCCAGACCAAAATGGATCATCAGTGGGAACGAAAAGAATGGGTGCTTCACCTGCAGAAGTTTAGGAACTGAGGGATTAGATATTCCCATGCACAGGAGGAAGAGATGTGGACTACAGGGAGAGGGTGTGGGTATGAATGGAGCAGGGCAGGGAGGGAGGAATCAGTGCACAGAGCCAGGGGTATCTTCCTCCTCAGTCCAAGCTCTCTGAAGTCTGGCTTTGAGTGGGGCCATCGTCTCAGGCTACCAGGGATACCTAACAAGTACAAGGAGAGGAACCAACGGTCGTGTATTTTGCTCAGGCCTCTCCCAGACAACTTAACACAATTTCAGAACAAGAGTAAACTTTAAGTAAGCATAACTTCTGGGGCAAAATAACCTGAGCCCCAAACACAATTTCCTTTCCTACTGTTGGTGTTTGAAATTGACATTTATTGAGGCACAAAAAACATTCATTCTCTGATCTAAATGGTTAGAATAGTTAAACATTGATATGAATCAGGGGTTAGCAAACTTTTTCAATAAAGACCCATATAGTATATACTTTAGTTGTGGGCCAAAAGGCAATATTGAGGGTATCATAGAGGGTGCTTATTGAGAGAAAACAATTTCACACACATTTTTCATTGACAAAATTCAAAACATAATATTAATAACAAAGTATAATTATTTGTATATAAGCCTCCTAATGTGAAGAATGATATTCTTTTGGTAGAGGGATGACAATGTGCTTAATTGGGACTCAAAGTTAGTATTCCTTATGATCAAAATCAACTGCAAATGTTATCAAAATAATAAGAGGACCAGTGGTTGCCAAGGATGAGGGGAGAAGGAAGAATGAATAGGTGGAGCATAGAGGATTTTTAGAGCAGTGAAAATACTCTGTAGGATGCTATAATGGTGGATACATGCCATTATTCATTTGTCCAGACTCACGGAATGTACAACATCAAGAGTCAGCAATATAAACTATGGACTCTGGATGATGATGATGTGTCAATGTAGGTTCATCATTTATAACAAATTACCACTCTGACTCTGATGTGGGAGTGGTAATAGATAACAGAAGAAGCTGTGCACATTTGGGGGCAGGGAGTACATGGGCTATATATCTATTTCCCTTCATTTTGGCTGTGAACCTAAAAATTATCTAAAAAATAATGTTTTTTGTTAAAAAAAAAAAAAAAACTAAACATGCAACTACTACATGACTTAGTAACTGCACTCCTGGGCATTTATTCAAGAGAAATCAAAACATATGTTTACACCCTCCCCCCAATTCACAAAATAAGAATCACAAATGTTACTCTCCTAATGCTAATCTGTAATGAGATTTTACATATTTCATCTTTGAAAATGTCTTTTCACACACCTATTTGTGTATGGAAAAAATACTGCTATCCAGGAGCATATGATTTTATTTAAGCATATTCATTACTTGGATGGCATTTAAAAATTTTTATTATATTCTTCTCTTGATATTCTCCTTTTAGTATGTTGCTACCATTTCGGATTCTTCACTTGCAATTAAAGTTAAGTGGAAGCTCTTCAACTACACAGTTAAACAGATTTTGAATTATAGAAATTTCCTTTCTACTTGCATTGTGGTCCAAAAGCACTGCTGGTACAGCTGTCCCCTGGTATCCATGGGGGATTAGTTCCAGGACCTCCCTCAGATCCCTAATATAAAATGTCATACTATTTGTGTATAATCTATGCATATCCTCTTGTATATTTTAAATAATCTCTAGATTACTCATTACCTAATATAATGTAAATGCTATGTAAATAGTTGTTATACTGTATTGTTTAGAGAATAATGACCAAAAATTGTCTGTGAATGTTCAGCACAGATGCCATTTGTTTCTCCTGGATATGTTTGATTCAAAGTTGGTTGAAATCACAGATGCAGAACTCGTGGATATGGAAGGTCAACAGTACTTAGTTGAGCTAAGAAAATGTATCTGCTACAACTGGTATGGAAACGGAGACATCATTTCTTATTTTAACTTTTGACAACGTAGGAAGTGTATAAAGCATCTTAATATTACTAGTGATTAAAATAATGTTAGGTGGCATCTAAGCAACTCTACTTCAATATTAACTTTCACATATAAGCACTGCTTTGCCTTATAGTTTTATGCTGAATTCATCAACTCTGCAGCTAAAGCTAATTTCCAAAGCCATTCAGTCTTCAATAATAGTAGCTGAAGTCAGTTTATCCTGTTCAGAAAAAAATAAATCTTAGCCCTCAGACAAGGTCTCATTCCATAGCCCAGGGTGGAGGGCAGTGATATGATCATAGCTCACTGCAGCCTCAACCTCCTGGGCTCAAGGAATCCTCCTGCCTCAGCCTCTGGAGTAGCTGGGACTACAGGCACATGCCACTATGCCTGGCTATTTTTTACTGTTATTATTATTTCTGGAAATGGGGTCTCTCTAGTTTGCCCAGGCTGGTCTCGAACTCCTGGACTCAAGCAATCCTCTCATCTCAGCCTCCCAAAGTGCTTACGGCTAAGAAGAGTCTGAAACAATTTTCTTTTCTCTGAACACATTTCTTCAGCTACTGCAATCAAACATGATTTAATTAACTCACCATCAATAAATGGCTTTCCTGACTTGGATAACAAAGGAGTCACTTGGAAATTTCCTTTGTTTGCAGCTGAATTTTCTTTTTTGTGTAAAGAAATTCTGCTATAATGAGATATTTGATTTTACATTTTCTAGTTTTTCACCACTGCATTTATGTGAGTTTAAAATATTGTGATAAGTGATTAGTATGATAATGTCAGCATACTGTATATTCTTTTAACAAAGTTATAGTCTCATTACGTAATAAACACAATGCTTTGCCATCTAATTTATAAACAAAATAATCCATACTCCACTGTGCCTTTAAAGTATGACATTCAAAGTCTACTTTTCTGTTCCTCTGACATCAAGGATTTACACTTTTAAAAAATAAATTGTCACTGAAAGGTAAAACAGATGTCACTAAAAACACTGACAATTTCTAACTGTGGTAACTGTGATTTCTGGTGTGCCAAGCAGCAGTAAAAAGTGATCACAGAGCTATATGCAGTCTCTGCCACAACTCAACTCTGCCATTATAGGAAGAAAGCAGCTATAGACAACATATAAACAAGTGAGCATGGTTGTGATCCAA
Organism: Macaca fascicularis; assembly: GCF_037993035.2. Taxonomy (NCBI): domain Eukaryota; kingdom Metazoa; phylum Chordata; class Mammalia; order Primates; family Cercopithecidae; genus Macaca; species Macaca fascicularis. Next base: position 89,143,863 of record NC_088387.1, read on the forward strand.
TACAAGTTTACAATACTAGGGCCAAACACCATATAGAAAAAATTAATAGATAAGACTACATAAAAATTTAAAATATTCTGCATAGCAAATACATATAAACAAAAATAAAAGAGAAATATGGAAAATATTGATTATAGGTTAGTAGACAGACAGATATCAGAAAGTTCATAGTATTATATAAAGAGTTCAACAAGAAAAAGATACATGACCTAATAGAAAACTGGCCTAAAAATTGGAGGAAAAAAATGCAAACAGCCATAAACTACTAATATTTAACCTCACTGTTATTTAAAACAGATTATTTTCATCTGTCAGACTGATAAAAAGAAGGACACAGAATGAAACCGAAAATATAAATAATCCTATACTTAGTGAAGCAAATTTTTTCAAAAACTTTTTCATAAATAAAAGACCAGGACCAAATGGCTCACTAGTTAATTCTAACAAACGTTTAAGAAAGATAGAAAACCCATCTTATAAAAACCTTCAAAGTATACAGGAAGAAGAAACACTTCCCAACTTGTTTTTGGAGGCCATCATAATGATGATACCAAACCCTCACAGACCAATATTCCTCATCAACATATATCAAAAAATCCTTTAAAAGCATCCACAAATCAAATTCATAATATATAAAAGGGCTAATACATCCTGACAAAGTAGGATTTTTTTTTTTTTTCTGTAGCGAAACAGGGTGACAAGGTCTTACTCTGTCACCCAGGCTGGAGAGCAGTGACATGATCATCACTGTAACCTCAAACTCCTGAGCTCAAGTAATCCTCCCACATCTGCCTCCCGAGTAGCTTGGGCTACAGGCATGCACCACCACACTCAGCTAATGTTTTTATTTTTTGTAGAGATGGAGTCTCATTGTGTTACCCAGGATGGTCTCAAACTAATGGCCTCAAGTGATCTTCCTGCCTCAGCCTTCCAAAGCTGGGATTACAGGTATAACCACCATGCCTCACCTCAAGTGGAATTTATCCTAGTAATGCAAGGTTGGTTTAACATTTAAAACTTAACTGATTTAATAAACCATACTGACAGAATAAAGGAATAAAAAATAATCGTATTTTTATTGATGATCACACTACATACAGAAAATGCATTTGGCAAATACAACAAGCCTTCATGATAAAAGAAAACACTCAGCAAATTAGTAATATAAGATAATTTCCTCATTTTAGACCCCATTTCTACAATGATTATTTTGTTAATGTGTTATACTGATTGGTAAAATAACATACTTTCACCCTAGAACAAAAGGCAAAGATGACAAAGATGACCACTGTCACCACTCCTGTTCTACATTACACTAGCAGTCCTGGCTAGTACAACAGAGCAAAAGGGGAGAAGTATTAAATATTGGAATGACATAATACTAACTGTATTTGACATGACATGACTAAGAAGAAAATCCCAACAACACAAGTTGGGAAAAAATTACCCATGTGCCTTCTATGTTTCTGCATATCTTTATCAGCTTTTCTTCTGGCCTGTCTTTTCAAGAATGTTTATATAGCACACAGTCTTGGAAAACAGATAGTATCTCCTTCTGTGGCAAAGGAAAGATCTGTTTGCTATTCAGGGAAATGAAAATAACATCTCCCTCTGGCACAAAGATTAGGCAAAGTTGGCTAGCAGCCCCTTTTAAAGAATGCTATTTCCTAAGCTCAGGGTTCCTCAACTGTGACACAAACCTACTACATGAGTAACATCTACCTGAGCTACTGTGCATTACCCCATGAAGCTTAGGGAGTGTGGAGACCCAATCCAAACATGAAGCTCATGCTGCCTGCTATGCCATGAGTAATAAAGTTCTTTATCTCTTATCCAGGATTCTCCTGTCTTCTGTCAGCGTCCATGAAACTGTGGGAGGCTAACTTGTTAGCCTGCAAGCGAGATAAAATCTCAAACCTTTCACAGTTCTTGACAATATAAGTTTGAGGTTACCAGAGTAATGTGTGAATTTTGAAATTTTGCAGGCTGAAAGGTCACTAAATGGAATTAAATGTATTTCTATATATTAGCAGAAAACTCGATTTAAAGTTATATTACATTTATGTAAGTGTAAACAATATACAATATTTAGCGGCTGGGTGCAGTTGCTCATGCCTGTAACCCTAGCACTTTGGGAGGCCGAGGCGGGTAAATCGTGAGGTCAGGAGTTTGAGACCAGCCTGGCCCAACATGGTGACACCCTGTCTCTACTAAAAAAACAAAAATTAGCCAGACATGGTGGTGGGTGCCTGTAGTCTCACCTACTCAGGAGGCTGAGGCAGAAAAGTCACTTGAACCTGGGAGGCAGAGGTTGCAGTGAGTCAAGATCATGAAAAAAAGAATACACAATACTTAGAAATATATTTAACAAAACATGTTCAGAAATATCTATACTGAAAACTATAAAACATACATAAATGTAGAGATATACCATGTTCATAGATTGAAAAAACAAATATTGTTAAGGCATCAACTGTTCCAAAATTGAGCTACGGCAGCAGTTTTCAAACCCTTCATTCTCAGGACTCCTTGAAACTCTTAAAGACAACTGAGGATCCCAAAAAACTTTTAATATTTACATGGTTTATAGCTATCAAAATTCACCAGAGAAGGAATTTAAAATTTAAAAATGTTAAAATATTAATTCATTTAAAATTAACAAGCCCATTAAATGTTAAAATAATTTTTATTTTTCCTAAAATAAAATTTATTAAGATTTGCATTGTTTTACACTTTTGTAAATATCGTTAATGTTTAACATAAAAAGAAAACAGCCTGATTTGCCTATCTGCTTCTGCATTCAATCTGTTGCAATATCACACATTATGTATCCTCTGGAAAACTCCATTGTACTCCTGAGACAATGAGTGTGAAAGCAAATAATGCCTAAGTATTATTATGAAAATAGTTTTCACCAGGTGTTCCAGATTCAAGACAATGCAAATTGTAATCACATCAGACTTTAAAAAAAAAAAGAAGCTGATAAACTAATTCTATAATTCGTACAGCAATATGAAGGGCCTATAAATGTCAAAAACTGCTTTTGAAAATGCAGAACAAAATTGAGGGCTTACCCAATTTGATTTGAAGACTTACTTGTGAAGCTACAGTACTCAAGACAGTGTGGAACAGGAGTCCCCGCTTATCTGTGGTTGGCTTTCTGTTGTTTCAGTTACCCATGGTTTCAGTCTCATAACAGTAAATGGAAATAAACAATTCAGAAGTTTAAAATTCCGGAAATAAACAATTTGTAAGTTTTAAATTCCAGAAGTAAAGAATTCATGATTTAAATTCTGAGTAGTGTGAAATCTGTCCTGCTGTGTCCCACCTGGGACATGACTCATGTCTTCTTCCAGCATATCCACACTGCATATGCTACCCACACATTTGTCACTTAGTAGCTATCTTGGTTATCAGATAGGAAAATCATAGCATAGTGGGTTTTGTACTATACACAGTTTCAGACATCCACGGGGGGTTTTGGAACGTATCGTCTCACAGATAAGGAGGCAATTACTATACTAGCATAAGGATCAACAACAGATCAACAGAATAGCTGGAAACTCCCAAACAGACTCACATATATGATCAACTGATTTTTTGATAAAAGGTGCCAAAGCATTCCAATGGAGAAAAGAAACTCTTTTCAACAAATGATCCTGAACAACTAGATATCAGTATAAAGAAAAAACATGAAGCATCCTGGATTCTCACCTTACAAGTGAACTCAAAGTTAATCCTAGACCTAAACATAGAAGCTAAAACAACAAAGCTCTAGAAGAAATCATAGGAAAATATCTTTATAATTTGAAAGCAGGCAAATCATAGGAAAATATCTTTATAATTTGAAAGCAGGCAAAGATTTATTGAGTGACACACAGAAATCAATAATCATACAAAAACAGATAAATCAGACTGCACCAAAATTAAAAAGTGCTCACCAAAAGACACTGTTAAGAAAACTAACACAGTAACAGGAAAAAATGGTGTGTGTGTGTTTATGAGACAGAGCGATAAAAGATTGGTATCCAGGATATATATTAATAAAAAATTCCAACTCACTAAGAAAAAAAAAGCTGGCCGGGCACGGTGGCTCACGCCTGCAATCCCAGCACTTTGGGAGGCCGAGGCGGGCAGATTACAAGGTCGGGAGATTGGGACCATCCTGGCTGACACAGTGAAACCCCGTCTCTACTAAAAATACAAATAAATTGGCCGGGCGTCGTGGCAGGCACCTGTCGTCCCAGCTTCTCGGGAGGCTGAGTCAGGAGAATGGCGTGAACCCGGGAGGCGGTGGAGCTTGCAGTGAGCAGAGATCGCGCCACTGCACTCCAGCCTGGGCGACAGAGCAAGACTTCGTCTCAAAAAAAAAAAAAAAAAAAAAAAAAAAAAAAGCTGAATAATAAATGAGCAAAAGATTCAAGATTCAATAGACATTTCACAAAGGAGAATATACAGATGGTTAATGTGTACATTAAAAGCTATTCGATATCATTAGTCATCAGGGAAATGCAAATTAAAAACATAATGAGATACCACTACACACTCAGAAGAATGATTAACATGAAGAAGACTGACAATACTATACTGTAAGACCAGATGTGGAGCAACCAGAACTTTCATCCACTCTTAGTAGAAAAGCTAAAATGGTAAACCGGTTTGGAAAAAACATCTGAGAGTTTCTTATAAAACTAACCACATACCTACCTTATACATAGAAATTCTACTCCTTGGTACTTACCCAACAGAATTGAAAGCATATGTCCACAGAAAAACTTTCACAAGAATGATCATGGCAGTTTTATTTATAATAGCCCCAAACTAGAAACACCCCAGGTGTTCATCAACAGATGACTGGACAAACAAATTGCCACATATTTATACAATGGAGTACTACCTAACAATAAAAAGGAATGAACTGCTTATTCTACGACAGTATTAACAAATTCCAAAAATAGTAAAAGTATGTAAAAAGTCTTCTACAAAAGGGTACACATTGTATAATCTCACTTACATGAAGTTTCTAGAACAGTGAAAACTATGGTGAAAAAAATCAGAAGAGTGGTTGTCTCTGGGGTAGGACTGAGAAAACTGATGAGATAACTTAGATACTGGCCAAGGCCTCTACCTTGATAGAGTTTTGGATCACACAAGTATACATTTCTCAAAATTCAAAGGGTGCATGTAAGATTTGTACATTTCAGCACACTGTAAATTTCACCTTAAAAATAACACTATAAGCAAATACTGACCTCCAGTTAATGACATGCATGCTAAAGTGTTTATAGGTAAAAACTTACTCATGATGTGTGCATCTTAGTCTGAAAGGCATTAAGAAAACAGGGTGGATTAATGGATGGACCAGGATCATCAATCCATCTTGTAATATATATTTCTAAGATTTTTAAAACCCACCACATTTGGTTAGAAAAAGGAAGTCTTTCCTAAATATAGACTGAATTATCTTCCATAAACACTTCAGTTGCCTTATCCATAATCATCCCTCAAAGTTAAAGGAATGTGTCCCACCAACTCCAGTTTCTACAATTCAGTAGAAACATCCTTGTTATTGGTCTATGATCTGATATAATCAAATACATGGCTACAATTAGTTTTCAGTTTTGATTCATATAATTGTTTGCAAGAGCTATTTCAGAAAAAAAAATTTATGAAATACAATTTTTTATTTTTGAAAAGGCTGCCAAACAAGAAAATTTCAATCACTATAACACACAAGTTTTTTAAAAATGTAAACCTTGTACTATTTTTTTTGTTTGAAAACCAGTAGCCCTTCTGATCCCCTCATTTTTCTTTGAATAAGAAAATAATTCACGCTCTAGTCACATTGCTATTAAAGACCACAGTTAGCCATGACAAATGCATTTCCTTCCACACACACACACAAATCTGAATTTAAAATTCAGTACAACTAAGAGCATTTAAAAGTTCCCTCCCTACCTCCCTCGCTATCTCACCTACCCACATATATCATACACACACATTCCACACACACACACACCCCCCCAAGATGATTTAAGCAAAGCCCAAATTAAGATATAAACCTAAATGGCAAAATAATTGTACCATTATACTTTGGGATTACATTGTCCTCCATAATAATCAAAAGCCACATGTTACTAAAATCAAAAGAAACTTACCTTGAATGCAAATATCCCTACAGATACGTCAATTATCTGTGTGTATCCTAGGACTCCAGTGAGTATTTTAAAAATAGGGGGAAATTCAAAGGAAAATGGTCCATACCACTACTGTCATTTAGCCTCTCCACATTTATTTCCTCTCAACCCACTTCTAACACAATTTTGGAATCCTAAATTCTCACCCCAGGCTGCAACAGAGTGTAAACTAACTTAAATAATCCCTGGTTTTAGCACTTGAACAGTAGAAGGGTAAAATATGTGGGAGTGAAATGGAGTCTACAGTTTAAAAATAGGTCCATGTACACAGTCCAAGGTCAGCCTCCAAGAGACAAGCTATGAAAAAAATCTCTGACATTGCCTGAACCAACAACGTGTAAAAGAACTTGGATTTCTTATTCCAAACTTCTCTTGGCTATTTTCTTCCTTTAAGGACTGAGTAAAAGGCCAGTCTTCCTGCCAGAGGTCTAGAAATAGCCTGTCTTCCTATTTGCCATAGATGTATCTAAAGTCTAGAAGGCATTTCTCTGTTGTTTTAGGGATGTGTCTGGTTTTTTTCTCAGACATTCATGCCATTTCTCTTTGTCAGCTGAAAAGCTTTTATGCTCAAACTTTCACTTCAGAGTTAGTTTGAAAAGTCTATTACAATTATTTGCTAAATGGAAAAAAGTCTCCCTCTTACAAAGTCATCTTATGATTCCCTTAAATGACATGTATTTGGTATTTGAACATGTATGTATCTGTAACTGAATCTACGCCCCCTGTATTTCCACCTCTTCAGGCCCAGACTTCTTAAACACAAGCCTCTCAAATCCAAAGGCTGAGAGTGTCTGGCTCCATTGTTTTAATCCTATAGCGGTTCTCTGTTTTTTATCCAAATTTTCCAGATCAGCCCTTCCACTGGGCACCACGGACATGGCAAGCCTAAACCAAAAAAGGAGTCTCTTTTAAGGTGTTTGAAATTAGATCCCTAGGCTTGCTAGAAGTTTCCATGTTCGTTCTTTTGATTTATGGGTCTCATTACTGGGGAAGGCTGAAATATCTCTTCTTTTTCTGCCTTAGTGGCTTCAAAGCACTATATGCTTGATTACCCAAGTACATTAAAACTAATTTAAATCATCATCTTAAGCATTATTGTGTTCAACAAACCAGAAAAGACTTTGGAATCCAAAATATATGGTCACATTTTATACTTAATAGGACACAAAGTAGCAAATCCATCAACATAATGGTATATAGCTTTTTATGGGCACAGGCAAAAAACACTTCTTAAATGTTGCATTGCCTACTGCTGCCTTTCAAAGGTGAAATTCACATCATCCTTTTCCTTCCGCTCCTGTAAGACAAACTTAATTAATGAAGATCTGTTGTAAGGATAACTTCAAGTGGCAGTAAGTGTGTATGGCTGTGAAAATAACAAGATAAATGCCCTCATTTGTATAAACCTGAGCTAAAATTATAAGACAGCATCACACATTTTCCAACATGCATGTCATATTCAGCACTTTTTTAGCTTAAATGGCAATGCTTTTCCTCATGCGACATTTATAGTAAGGTACCATTCTCAAAAGAAAAATAAATGCATTGAATTAGTACCAGTGAAACAGAATTTCTGGAATCAAACGAATAATCAAAAAATTTCAGAGAAATTGCTGATCTGTGCTGGAAGCTGTATCAAAATATGAAATTCACTAAAGTATTTTTTAACATGCCATTGAGAGCAGCTATCAATTTAAAACACAAATGTAAGAAAATATGCAAAACTTTATCTTCTTGCAGATTTATCATTATAAATCGGTGACTCCATATCTGGAAAATATTTCAGAATATTCATTCTTGAAAAGAAGAGGGGAAAAAAGGGAAAACAGGAAGACCCAACTGTTTGATTTGGTGGAACGCACTATGTTTAGACATCATTAGATAAGTTTTGGTCCTGGCTTCGATTAGGCAAATCACTTAAACATTGGACGCTTTAGTTTCTCATTTGTAAAACAAAGGAGGTGGGGTAGTATATTTCTAATTTTCTTTTAGCCTCTAAGAACCTATAGTCAATGGTCTTTTGCAAAATTAGTTGAAATAATAATGTAATTAATAATTGAATTTTAATACTAACATAATTCTATTATTCCATGTTTATTACTTTTATAAATATTAATGAATTTCTGTATACTTCATTATAGTTATTATTAGTCTACAAGAGTTTTAGAAACGCCATGAAATGCTTCTCATTAACTGTTCAATGGCCTGGAACGAATTGAGAAGTCCCAGTTTATCTCAGGCCAAAGTAATTGGAAACCAAAGACAGAAACACTCCTAGGTTTCTTACTTTTATGAATAAGGAGAGCACAGAGAATTTTTAAGACAGTGATAATACTCGTTATGATACTATAATGATAGATAGATGTCATTATACGTATGTCCAAACCCACAGAATGTATAAAACCAAGGGTGAACCCTAGGACTTTGGGGAATCATGATGCGTCAATGTAGGTTCATCATTTGTAGCAAATGTACCACTCTGGTAGGGGACGTTGATAATGGGAGAAGCTACACCTATGGGAGGGGAAGAGAGGTTGGAGGGGCCAGCGTATATAGGAAGTCTGTACCTTCCTCTCCAATTTTGCTGTGAACCTAAAACTGCCCTTAAAAATGGAAATGTTTTAGGCCAGGCGCAGTGGCTTACGCCTGTAATCCCAGCACTTTGGGATGCCGAGGCAGGCAGATCACTTGAAGTCAGGAGTTCAAGACCCAGCCTGACCAACATAGTGAAACCTCGTCTCTATTAAAAATGCAAAAATTAGCTGGGTGTGGTGGTATGCACCCGTAATACTACTCGGGAGGCTAAGGCAGGAGAATCGCTTACACCCAGGAGGCAGAGGTTGCAGTGAGCTGAGATCACACCAGTGCACTCCAGCCTGGGCGACAGAGCGAGACTCCATCTCAAAAAAAAAAAGTCTTTTTAAAAAACTATATTTTGATCTGGGAGTCAACCCGAAAGAGCTTACAATGACTAAAGGTGGAACAATTTGAGCAAGAAAATAATAACATAACCTGAAGAATAAAACAAATGAGGCTAAGGTACTATAACTAAATGATTAAATAAACACATGGGTAAAAAGTGACAAATCCTCCATACAGAAAACTTACAAATAGTATATGAAGATACATTCCCTTCTAGAGGTAGAGCTTAATTCTCTTCCAAGTGTGTGCTTAGTGACTTGCTTCCAAAGAAAAGAATATGGAAAGGGAAAATGGTAATTTTACAATGGAAAAAGCTGGTAGACACCACCTTAACTACGTGGTCAAGATTAATATCACCAGTGATAAGTCATGTTGACACAATATAACCCCCCACACAATGTGATGAGAAGGGCACTCACTTTTGCAATATTCCATCCCAAAACCCATAATCCTAGTCTAATCATGAGAAAGCATCAATAAATCCAAATCAAAAGACAGTCTACAAAATACTTTCAAATAGTCAAGATCATGAAAAAACAAGAAAAGACTGAAAAACTGTCACAAATTATAAGAGACAGGACAACTGAATGTGAAGTGCTATCCTGGATTAGATCCTGGAACAGGAAAAGGATACACTGGTGAAATCCGAATAAAATGTGTAGTTTAGTTAATAGCACTATGCCAACATTAATTTCTTAGTTTTGACAAATGTACATGATAATGCAAGATGTTAACATCAGGAGAAACTAGACAAAAGGTATACGAGAACTCCCTGTATTATCTTTGCAACTTTTTATGAATCTAAGGTATTCAAAATAACACTAGTATAATAATCAAAATGATTTAAATACTTAGTGTAAAATGTATTACATGGTGACTGTGAGACTGTATTAACTCATTTTAATAAAACAGGCCAATAATCCAAGGAATTCTGACATATCGGTGACACGCACATATTAAGTCTCGGAATTTTAGGTTGTCGAAGCATAGCTTAGCCTATCCTAATGAAGAGAGTTTGAGCTTTCTTGCTAGTATACTACCAAAGGTGGTTGCTCATGGATATCACCAATGAACGCATGTCTCTTACGCATCTCTCCTGCCTGCCCAACCTCAAAAGATTGAAAGGGTAGATTCTGTACCACTTCTTCCTTCCATTCCCTCAAGCCTCAACTCTCACAGGTAACAGTAAAAAAGAGATAAGGATGTTTTTCATCTGACATGAGATTGGAGTTTCAGAGGTGAAAGGGACCTGAAAAAAACTAGAATTTGAACAAGATACTGGATTTTAAAGAAAGCATGATTATAAAATGGTGAATAGGAAAAAATAAAACTGTTCTTATAAATGTCTCCTCAATAAACCAATTTCTGTTAGCATCACACTTTCTTCTTTACTTGGGCCTCTATCTTGGCTTTACACATTTTCTTTTAGACAATAAGTTTATTGCCAACAAAATATGTAGTTGCCAAATAGTAAATCAAGTCCCTAGACTCACATGTAACACTAGATTTTAATTATTTGGATTTTTTTAAAAAATCCATTTCTCTTAGCGTTCAATAATAGGGGTTTGGTTTGGTTTCTATTTTCCCATTCACTCACAGAGATGATGTTTAAATATGTTTAAGTCATCTAATTCAATCTTAGCTAGGTATGAACAACATTAAAATTGGTTTACCATTTTTAAAAGTAAATATTAGAAGACACCTCTTCAAAGAATCACTGCATCACTAAATATTTTTTCCAAATACCACACACCCAGGTATTTGGCAATCGGTAAACTTTGCTATGAGACAGCTCATGAGTTTTTCCCATAGCAATGGTCGAATGACGTAGCCCTCCACTGGACACCCAGAAAGCTGCCCTAGTCCTGGCTAAAGTCTCAAAGCTCTGGACAGGAAAGTCATCGAAATCCTTACCAGCTTGTCCACCCAAGGCACAACTATGAGACTAGGCTGTACCACTAAAGTCAGTGACTATAAAACTGGACTGAGACATGCAATGCTGAATCCCAGCTTTGCACACACATCTGTTTAAAATTCGAATGGCTTGTGCAAACCATGGATCGGTATTCAAATAAAATTTTTAAAGAGACTATATTCATTGAAAAAGGAAATGAAAGTATGTGCCTGTGTCTTTGGGTTCTACATTTCCTGGGGAGAGCTGATAGGCCTTCTAGGACTTAGATGGTGGTAAGCCTAGCAGATTGAGCAAGATGTGGAAGCAGACATAAAGTGGATTTGAATGAGTCACCAACATCTCAGGGCCCTCTCCACAACACACAAGGCCAGCTCTGCAAACCCACAGCAGCTTTGCACACTTCACACAACTTGGCAACACGAGCACAGGGAACCCAAGAGCAGCCTCAAGGGCAACTGAGTCATCAGAAACAAAATCCAGCTCTGAATGGCACTCTGGGGCCATGCAAATATTTAACAGGCACATCTAGAGAATTCTCAGTCTCAATTAGGAGAGGACCACCATCGTCAGAATGAAGGGGGCTGCCTAACTGCCTCTCAAGTCTCGGGCAATCCTCATTCAGTAATATTGCAGAGGACTACAGTATTTTTTGCATTTGTTTTTTTTTTTTTTTTAATTTTGGAAACAGGGTCTTGCTCTGAAACCCAGGTTGGAGTTACAGTGGCATAATCATAGCTCACTGCAGTCTCAAACTCCTGGGCTCAAGTAATCCTCCCACCTCAGTCTCCCAACTAGCTAGAACAACAGGCACACACCACCACATCCAGCTAATTTTTGTATTTTTTTGTAGAGACTGGGTCTGCCTATGTTGACAAGGCTGGTCTCAAACTCTTGGCCTCAAATGATTCTCTTCCTTCAGCCTCCTAAAGCACTGTGATCACAGGCACAAGCCACCACAGCGGGCGGGGACTATAGTTTTGACAGCACTTCCTTCTGTCCCAACCCATGGAGCTTCACAATCATGCTGTGAAGAATTACCATGCTCATTTTCTGGCTGAGGAAACCTCAAGAGTTTCAGGCCGGGCACGGTGGCTCACGCCTGTAATCTCAGCACTTTGGGAGGCCGAGGTGGGTGGATCACAGGGTCAGGAGATCGAGACCAGTCTGGCGAAACCCCATCTCTACTAAAAATACAAAAATTAGCTGGGCATGGTGGTGCGCACCTGTAATCCCAGCTACTCAGGAGGCTGAGGCAGGAGAATCGCTTGAACCCGGGAGGCAGAGGTTGCAGTGACTGAGATCGCGCCACTGCACTCCAGCCTGGGCAACAAAGCAAGACTCGATCTCAAAAAAAACAAAAAAACAAAAACAAAAAGAGTTTCAATAATTTGCCAGGATTATAAAGCCAGAATGGAATAAAGAAGACACCTGAACCCAAATGTTCTATTTCAAGGCCCAGGACTCTTAGACACTGTCTATAGCAGAGTAACACTTCAAACTCAGTGAAGTTTTGAAGTGTTACTCTGCTTTAAACTTAAGGATCTCTCTCCTCCCATTTATTTTTAAAGCAGAGTTCTGTATTTTTTGAAGACTCCATAATAGTTAATTAATTTGAGCTTTTTTTGGTGTCTAATGTACAGTTGAGCTGTGTGTACTATTCCTTGGAACCTGAATTTTCTCCACATGGAGAAAGATTCAGATCCTACTTTTCACCTTTTGACATCTACTCAAAGAATAGAAGTTCCTCTACCTGTTAGGTCCTATAGATACATCTCAACCCATATTGTCACCTGAATGTGCTACAGATAGTGTCTAAGAGTCCTGGGCTTGGAAACAGAACATTCCTCAACCCCTCAGAAACCAGGAAGATTTTATTTAAAGGTTCTCAGCAGGTTGTCTGTAGACCAATGGCCACCTATTTGGATCATACACCATACTGGGGGTAGGGGGGAACCCTTACGCCTATAATCCCAGAATTTTGGGAGGCCAAGGCAGGAAGATCGCTTGAGGCCGGGAGTTCGAGACCAACCCAGGCAACAAAGCAAGATGTTGTCTCTACACAAAATTTGTAAAAATTAGCTGGGCACAGTGGCCCACACCTGTAGTTCCAGCTACTCAGGAGGCTGAGGTGGGAGGATTGCTTGAGCCCAGGAGTCCCAGGCTGCAGTGGGCTGTGATCACACCACTGCACTCCAGGCTGAGCAACAAAGCAAGACTCTGTCTCATTAAAAAAAAAAGAAAAGAAAAGAAAAGCCTAACCTCCAAAATATATATTTATTCACAAATTATATGCATGTTCTATATCAAGATTAGAGAATCTCAAAGTTCCTTCTAGCTTTGCTGTAACACTTCTGATTCAGTATATATTCTAAAACTACACTGTCTATATAATATGTATATCACAAAACATACTCAAAAATAGAAATTTGGAAGACTGAGATAAAGATGAAATTTAATTTTTTAAACTATTTTCCTTTATCAACCCTTTTTATCACTACAAATATTTCTTAGTGACTGTGGCATGACTGAATGGGCTTCATTTTTTAAATCTTGGTTTAACACTTACTGATACGGCAAGCCAGAGGTCTCATTTTAAGCCCAGTATATGTTAATATTTAGCTTCAGTGTCTGCCCTAGCTCAAAAGAGATATCTGAAAAAGACACATTGATGCAAATGGAAGAAATGTACTTACAAAGTCATAATACTCATGTTTCAATCTCATACACTAACTACTCAAAACTTTTTCACTAAAATTAGTAACTTTCCATTTTCCCGAATATCATTTCATTGGGCTTACATACTTATTGGAAAATGTTACATTTTGACAAATTTTTATTGGGCTTCAAACTCTCTGGAAGATTTTAGTTTGTTTCCAATATTTTTAAGTATGCAAATATGAGTAAACATGTAATGACACCTATTGTTTTTAGGAATGAAAACCATGTCACAATGGAACTATTTCTACACATTTAGTTTACAAGTGCTCTCCGTGTAGCACCAGATCACCAGGTTTTTTTAAAGGTGACTTTCTTATTCATTGTAAACATATCACCTCTACTTTGAAAGGACAGATGATGTGTATTAACTTTTAAATTATCTGCAGGGCAACAAGACCACTCATAGCTGAATGTCATGCAGAAGGCCAATAATTTCAAAATGTCTTTTGTAAAAAACATTCTTAACTCACATCCATCAGTTCCATTAAAATATCTGCTGATTCGCATCTGTGGTATTAGAGATTAGCAGCATCATTCTCAATCTCATTATTAAATACTGTAAGATTTTTTGGCTATTTAATATCCTTCGAGGGAAGAGTGTGTGCTCTGTTGACAGGGGCCGACTCTTCAGAGAGGTTTATCTCTACCTGATTAGGTAGACTTACAGATGATAGGATATTAAATAGACAAAAAATCTTACAGTATTTAATAATGAGATTGAGAATGATGCTGATAATCTCTAATACCATAGATGCTAATCAGCAGATATCTTAATGGAACTGTTGAATGTGAGTTAAGAATGTTTTTTACAAAAGACAAATATTTTGAAATTGCTGGCCTTCTCCATGACATTTAGCTGAGTGGTCTTGCTGCACTGCAGATGATTTAAAAGTTAATACACATAATCTGTCCTTTGAAAGGACAGCGAGCAAGGCTGCAGATCTTCTGGCATCTGGACCATAGGAAGGACCAGGGTCAGTCTGGATGTTGACTACTACATAGGTTGATTTCTATTTTTAGACAGAAGTAAACATAAGTACAATGTCTATTCTTTTTTTCTTCTTGCAGCCTTAGTGGAATGTCTCATGCTCCTCTGTGTGTGAGCACCTTGCTGTGGAAAGCACTGCTATTAGGCATCATTGTGCCTGGTCAACATTTCACTCTATCAACCACTTCTAATCCAGTCACCTGTTATTCTCTACTATTAGAAGACAACAGGATTATTCCTCTCCAGGAGAAATCTGAAGGATTTTTACTGCACTCCCAGAATTCTCTGAGGGTTCTGGATGTCTTTCCTGCTAGTACTCAGCCAGTACTCTAAGGAATGGGTTCAGTTATGGTCGCACAGCTCCTTGTACTAAATAAGTGCTCTTCATCTCTTTCCATGAGGACTAGTTACACCTGAAATCCTCCTCTGCTTCTGAATGTCTGTTTTATTCTTATCCTTATACATCTCTGTGTAAGGATGTGTGTAACACATCTCTGAATCAACCACTCCAAAATGGTGTCGGGTAACAACACAATGCCTGCAACAACACTAAGGCTCTTAATTTATGCAAGCTTTATCCATTGTGGTTTAAAAAAATACTTTTTCCATCTCACATGCAAAGACACACATAGGCTCAAAATAAAGGAATGGAGGAATATTTACCAAGCAAATAGAAAGCAAAAAAAAAGCAGGGGTTGCAATCCTAGTCTCTGATAAAACAGACTTTAAGCCAACAAAGATCAAAAAAGACAAAGAAGGGCATTACATAATGGTAAAGGGATCAATGCAACAAGAAGAGCTAACTGTCCTAAATATATATGCACCCAATACAGGAGCACCCAGATTCAAAAAGCAAGTTCTTAGAGACCTAAAAGAGACTTAGACTCTCACACAGTAATAGTGGGAGACTTTAACACCCCACTATCAATATTAGACAGATCAACGAGACAGAAAATTAACAAGGACATTCAGGACTTGAACTCAGCTCTGGACCAAGCAGACCTAATAGACATCTACAGAACTCTCCACCCCAAATCAACAGAATATACATTCTTCTCAGCACCACATCGCACTTATTCAAAAACTAACCACATAACTGGAAGTAAAACACTCCATAGCAAATGCAAAAGTACTCAGGCCACAGGGCAATCAAAGTAGAACTCAGGATTAAGAAACTCACTGAAAACCACACAACTACATGGAAACTGAACAACCTGCTCCTGAATGACTACTGGGTATATAATGAAATTAAGGTAGAAATAAGTAAGTTCTTTGAAACCAATGAGAACAAAGACACAATGTACCATAATCTCTGGGCCACATTTAAAGCAGTGTGTACAGGGAAATTTATAGCACTAAATGCCCACAGGAGAAAGCAGGAAAGATCTAAAATCAACACCCTAACATCACAATTAAAAGAACTAGAGAAGCAAGAGCAAACACATTCAAAAGCTGGCAGAAGACAAGAAAAATAACTAAGATCAGAGCAGAACTGAAGGAGCTAGAGACACAAAAAACCCTTTAAAAAAATCAATGAATCCAGGAGCTGGTTTTTTTTAAAAGATTAACAAAATAGGCGACTAGTCAGACTAATAAAGAAGAAAAGAGAGAAGAATCAAATAGATGCAATAAAAAATGATAAAGGGGGATATCACCACCGATCCCACAGAAATACAAACCACCATCAGAGAATACTATTTGACTTCCTCTACGCAAATAAACTAGAAAATCTAGAAGAAATATGAATTCCTGGACACATACACCCTCCCAAGACTAAACCAGGAAGAAGTCGAATCCCTGAATAGATCAATAACAAGTTCTGAAATTGAGGTGGTAATTAATAGCGTACCAACCAAAAAAGTCCAGGACAAGACGGATTCACAGCCAAATTCTACCAGAGGTACAAAAAGGAGCTGGGACCATTCCTTCTGAAACTATTCCAATCAATAGAAAAAGAGGGACACTTCCCTAACTCATTTTATGAGGCCAGCATCACCCTGATACCAAAACCTTGTAGAGACACAAAAAAAGAAAATTTCAGGCCAATATCCCTGATGAACATCGATGCAAAAATACTCCATAAAATACTGACAAACCGAATCCAGCAGCACATCAAAAAGCTTATCCACCATAATCAAGTTGGCTTCATCCCTGGGATGCAAGGCTGGTCCAACATACACAAATCAATAAACGTAATCCATCACATAAACAGAACCAATGACAAAAACCACATGATTATCTCAATAGACGGAGAAAAGGCCTTCGACAAAAATTCAACAGCCCTTCATGCTAAAAACTCTCAATAAACTAGGTATTAATGGAACATATCTCCAAATAAATAATAGCTTTTTATGACAAACACACAGCCAATATCATACCAAATGGGCAAAAGCTGGAAGCATTCCTTTTGAAAACCAGTACAACACAAGGATGCCCTCTCTCGCCACTTCTATTCAACATAGTGTTAGAAGTTCTGGCCAGTGAAATCAGGCAAGAGAAAGAAATAAAGGGTATTCATAATAGGAAGAGAGGAAGTCAAATTATCTCCATTTTCAGATGACATGATTGTATGTTTAGAAAACCTCATCATCTCAGCCCAAAATCTCCTTAAGCTGATAAGCAACTTCAGCAAAGTCTCAAGATACAAAATCAATGTGCAAAAATCACAAGCATTCCTATACACCAATAATAGAGAGCCAAATCATGAGTGAACTCCCATTCACAATTGCTAAAAAGAGAATAAAATACCTAGGAATACAACTTACAAGGGATGTGAAGGACCTCTTCAAGGAGAACTACAAACCACCGCTCAAGGAAGTAAGAGAGGACACAAACAAATGGAAAACAATTCCATGCTCATGGACAGGAAGAATCAATATCATGAAAATGGCCATACTGCCAAAAGTAATTTATAGATTCAACGCTATCCCCATCAAGCTACCACTGACTTTCTTCACAGAATTAGAAAAAAACACTTTAAATTTCATATGGAAACAAAAAAGAGCCCACATAGCCAAGACAATCCTAAGAAAAAAGAACAAAGCTGGAGGCATCACACTACCTGATTTCAAACTATACTACAAGGCTACAGTAACCAAAACAGCATGGTACTGGTACCAAAACAGATATACAGACCAATGAAGTAGAATAAAATCCTCAGAAATAATGCCACACATCTACAACCATCTGATCTTTGACAAATCTGACAAAAACAAGCAATGGGGAAAGGATTCCCTATTTAATAAAAAGTGTTGGGAAAACTGGCTAGCCATATGCCAAAAACAGAAACTGGACCCCTTCCTTAACCTTATACAAAAATTAACTCAAGATGGACTAAAGACTTAAATGTAAGACCTAAAACCATAAAAACCCTAGAAGAAAACCCAGGCAATACCATTCAGGATGTACGCATGGGCAAAGACTTCATGACTAAAACACTAAAAGCAATGTCAACAAAATCGAAAATTGACAAATGGGATCTAATTAAACGAAAGAGCTTCTGCACAGCAAAAGAAACTATCATCAGAGTGAACAGGCAACCTACAGAATGGGAGAAAATTTTTGCAGTCTATCCATCTGACAAAGGGCTAATATCCAGAATCTACAAAGAACTTAAACAAATTTACGTGGAAAAAAAAAAAAAAAAAAAAAAAAACATCAAAAAGCAGGCAAAGGGTATGAACAGACACTTCTCAAAAGAAGGCATTTATGTGGCCAAAAGACATGAAAAAAAGCTCATCATCACTGGCCATTAGAGAAATGCAAATCAAAATCACAATGAGATACCATCTGACACCAGTTAGAATGGTGATCATTAAAAAGTCAGGAAACAACAGATGCTGGAGAGGATGTGAAGAAATAGGAACACTTTTACACTATTGGTGGGAGTGTAAATTAGTTCAACCATTGTGGAAGACAGTGTGGCAATTCCTCAAGGATCTAGATCCAGAGATACCATTTGACCCAGCAATCCCTTGATAGCATTGAATCTATAAATCCTTGGGTATATACCCAAAGGATTATAAATCATTCTACTACAAAGACACCTGCACATTTACTGCAGCACTGTTCACAATAGCAAAGACTTGGAATCAACCCACATGCTCATCAATTATAGACTGGATAAAGAAAATGTGGCACATATACACTACGGAATACTATGCAGCCATAAAAAAGGATGAGTTCATGTCCTTCGCAGGGACACGGCTGAAGCTGGAAACCATCATTCTCAGTGTTAGTTATCTACTAACACAGGAACAGAAAACCAAACATCACATGTTCTCACCCATAAGTGGGAGTTGAACAATGACAACACATGGACACAGGGAGTGGGAACATTACACACCGGGGCCTGTCGGGGGTTGGGGGACTAGGGAAGGTATAGCATTAGGACAAATACCTAATGTAGATGACGGGTTGTTGGGTGCAGCAAACCACCATGGTACGTGCATACCTATGTAACAAACCTGCATGTTCTGCACACATATCCCAGAACTTAAAGTATAATTTAAAAAAAAAATACTTTTTCTTTTAACAACTCTATTTCATAAACAGTCTAAATGCTTTCCTTTTGAACATTTTTAAAGCCTTTTGAAGCAAAAAAAAAAAAAAAAAAAAAAAAAAAATGAACAGAAATCTATACTGTGGATATAGAGTCTAAGAGTCAGTGGAATCACCTGACCCACTGCCTTCCTCTCCTTGAATAGGGCACAGCCTGCTTTCTCCACCCTCTACAAGGGCTCTCCTAGTTATCCCTTACTTTGTGCTTAAGCCCTCCCTCTTCATGGCTATGTGATTGCATTAACTATTTAAACACCGTCTCTCACTTTAGTCTCTTCCCTTCTCTATGCCTGGTCCTCCACCGCCTGGTCCTCCACCACCAGATAAATTTCCCAAAATGTTATTTCACCTGTGTTGCATTCTCAACTTCACTTGTGGCTACTCCCCAATAGGAATACTTCATGTAAAACATGCTCAGCCAAATTTCGTCTTCTGTTTCTTCCTTCTCTGAGCAATTGCTTACAGATTTCCTCTCCTCTTGGTCCATCAAATACTACCTTTTCATCCACAGCTAAAACCGGCCATCCTAGCCTGAAACACTCTCTCCCTCCACCACTCTCCTCTGGACTTCATGATCTGTGAATGTGGCTCCTGTCTTCTCAAAAAGATCATAGCTTATACTCTATTGTCTTCTCCAATATATAGCATGGCGAGGTGCATAGATTAGACCTAGCCTATAAATTCTGATTTTTATTAAACACAATAATATACAGTTTTTTTATAATTATAGTTACATAATCAAGAACATATTATCTGAGGTGGTTTTTTAATAAGTAAAAAAAAAATTCTTGGCCAATTATTATAGACTCATTATGTCAGAAAGAGAATCAAAGCTGTTATATACAAGAGTTGAAAAGGCTCTGGGTTCAATCCCACTACTTTAATGTATACCTAATTTCATCTGACGCAGGACTTCCTGCCATAATGTTTTCAAGCTGAGACATGGAACATTTGCTGTACCATCACTGTAGTGAATTTGCCAAGCTCCCCCTCTAGAACAGTGGTTCACAGCCGTTTGGGGATCACAGGCCTCTCTGAGGCTGAGAAGAGCTCCGTAATCATTCCCCATAAAATTACTCATGTACACAAAACTGTGGAGACAGTGCTGGGGTGCAGATAGTCAGATGCCCAGAAGGCCTTGAACCATAGGCCTGGCTGTTTTTTCCCAATGGCACAGGGCCTGCAAGTCAGGAGACAGGAGGCAGGGAGTGTTTTAGCTTTACATAGACTCCTTCCCAGAACAGTTTTTATATAATCAGCCAAATTTTTTTTTTAAATACCAATTTATTAGCGTAACAACATAAATGTCAAGAATTACAGCCTATTGTAAATGTCTAGGCATAGATCAAGGCATTCTCACCTTTCCTAAAAGTATTCAGTATCTGCTTAGATCAGTCTAGGATGACAAAATAACTTGACCTCATCTTCAGTGGTAGAAACCTCCCACTGATCTGGCCTCATCCGATTTTGGGCTAAAAAAGGATGGACATTTTTAAGAGCCTTGCAGTGTTTTTTGTTGTTGTTGTCCAATTGCTTTTCTCATCAGAGTAAACCATCCTTTGGCATGTCTAATCCTTCCAGCTTCCACTGGCAACCAAAAGAATCCCTGTTTTCCCTTTTAGACTGAAGATCAAAGTCCCTCCTGAGCTTTTTGGCTCCTATTTCTCTCCTTTTGCTCTGTCCTCCTGCTTCAAAACCACACTGAGGAAAAGCACACAAAAAACCTCATCCTCATCACTCTTGCCCCAGTCGGGATCAAAGTCCATTTTGGTTTTCCCTGGCAACCACTCCTACAGCATGTTGATTGAAGCATTTTATAAACTGTTTATATCAAATGTACTTGAAACCTAATTAACAAATTCCTGAAAAGAAAGTTGTTAAAAGTCAGTCATGTCAACAAAAAAGAAAATAAACAGCCCAATTAAAAACATGGGCTAAAGGTCTACTCGACCAAAGAAGATGTATGGATGGCAAGTACACATATGCAAAGATACTCAAAAGCATGTGAAAAGATTGATCACTAGAAAAATTCACATTAAAACCACAATGAGCTACGACTATACACCTATTAGGACGGCACAAAGGAAAAACTGACAATACCAAGTGCTGATGAAGATATGGAGCAACTAAAACTTTCATGCACTGCTGGTAAGAAAACAAAATGGTATGGTCACTATAGCAAACAGTTTGGTAGTAGCCTGTAAAGGATACACATACCATATCACTCTCAGCTACCGCAACTCTTCAAATAAATGCAACTAGATGCATCTGGTACATATCTTTATCATTATAATTATATATATGTGTGAGCAAGAGACAGACAGAGGGAGAGACTGAGACTTCCAGCAAACTATGGGTTCTTCAAGGGTGACTATCCTGCTTTATTTATCTGTGTATGCCCTAATACAAAGGTTGGCACACAGCAGGTGTTCACTAAGAGTTTGCAGAATAAATAAAGGAATGAATGCTATTTATCACGTGCTCCATTCCAGATTAGGCACTGGGAATACAGAAAAGACTGGGCCAGGCGTGGTGACTCATGCCTATAATCCCAGCACTTTGGGAGGCTGAGGCGGGTGGATCACAAAGTCGGGAGTTTGAGACCAGCCTGGCCAATATGTTGAAATCCCATCTCTACTAAAATACAAAAATGAGTCAGGCATGGTGGCGCGCACCTGTAGTCCCAGCTACTTGGGAGGCTGAGGCAGGAGAATCGCTTGAACCCAGGAAGCGGAGGATGCAGTGAGCCAAGATCATGCCACTGCACTCCAGCCTGGGCGACAGAGTGAGACTCTGTCTCAAAAAAAAAAAGAAAGAAAGAAAGAAAAAAGAAAAGAAAAAGAAAAGACACAGTCTGCATCTTTAGATAGCCATCTAACTAGAAAAAAAAAAAAAAAAAAAAAAAACGAGGCCTGACCCAGACAAGACAGTGAGCAACACAAGACTCCACTCGATGTGACATGTGTTAGGGTGGTAAAGACCTCTTAATCATTCTTTGAGGTCAGACAGGCTTGGGTTCAAAGTCTAATTCTCACTTACTAGCTGTCATTTTGGCAGGTTATCTGACTTTTCTAAAACTAATTTTCCGGATCTATAAAAGGAAGGTATTAACGGCGGGGGAGCTGTGAGGCAGTCTGACAGTCAGCTGGTAGCTACCAGCACGGTGTGACCACTGTAAAATTGTCAAACTTCTTCCACAGCAAATGGTAAAGGGCAGCTATCCTGAGTCCCCCAGGTGTCACCACCATCCCACCAAACCTCCCTCAGACCTCCCCGCCACACAGCACAAGCACTAAGGGAATAACCTCCAGAAAAGCAGGTGAGCCAGCACTGCAGCCAGCTCTGTTCCAGCTGCTCTATGCCTGTGCTGTCCAGTAGATAGTGCAATCATTTGAATGTCTCCTCTGTTATAAACCATGCATGCAAAGTACCTGACATGACCATTCAAGGAAGATTTGACAGGCAGGAACAAAAAGTGTGGAGCAGAAAAGGAGCAGGAAGAGGAAAGAGACAGTGAGGCATGGATTGGAGAGCAGTGATGTATGTGGTTGAGCAGGCAGTAGATGGACATGTTTACCAAGGGCGTTGAAATGAGTTTAGGTTCCATGGAGTAGGAAAAGGTACATCCCTCTTCTTGGAACTCCCAGATAACCTGCTGCAAAGATCCCTTCATTACCTTTATTACAAAGAAATATTATTCTATGCATGTACACATGTGCACAGAATGCAGTTATGTCTTTCACTGACCTGTGAGCTCCTTAACCACAAAGAAGGGTCTCTAATCATCATATGTGTTGGCAGACAGCGCTCTCAGGAGCTTGAGTTTCTGATACCCACTGCTCCAAGCATCTGGGTCCATACTCATCGTTGGATGCCCTGTGAATTAATCTGAGCAGCTCCCTCCTGCTTTCAGACTACTACTGACTACTGATTACTGTCTCCTATAATCAGGATCCAGGATCTCAAACCCACTGCTTACCCTGAAAGTAACCCTTGCTCATTTTTCTTCCATGCCAAGGAATGAAATCTCTATGGGCCTCTGTGCTCTACTCTATCTAGCCTTCCCCAACCACTCCCAGATTCCAAAACCTGTCCCATTCGATCTCTCTTTTCTGGCCACTCCTTGATTCCTCCCCTGCACTCCCGAGATTTTACACCTACTGTCCTTCCTCATCTTGGTGCAGTCCCAATCTAAATCACACTGAAAACCAAGCTCCATCATCTAAAACCTCAACTGTAAGCAACCATTATCAGCTTTCCCTTGCCCAGAACCTGCCTTTCCAAACCCATTATCACTCCAATACTGACCCTGTTATAATAAACTGATGGTTATCAAATTCCAACTCAGATTCCTGAAAAAGAAATACAGGGTAAAAACAATGTTTAATTTCATTCACTCCCTCAATTTAATTGCCTATGATTATATTATTATGGCCCCCCACAAACACAACATACAATTTCTCAATGATTTAGACAAGTCTGGGATTAGAACTGGTCAGCCAAAAATACAGTTTATTTTCATTTTGGTTACAAAAGATATTTTACTTGGTGTCTCGATATATTTGGCAAAGCCCTGCAGGCTGCCAAGTTACAGGTGGCCACTGCAAGGGATGAGTCTAAAGCAGAATTAAAGATGATAAATGTAGTACAAGAGGTAAGAAGCACTCTCAAAATGGATACAATACTGTTTCCCATTATAGCTACCAAAGCTACCAAAATTCATTCAGGAGTATTTACAGTTTAAAAAATATATACAGGTGGGGATTCTCTCTCCAACAACTCTCTTATGTAAAAACAATTATGGGTTTAGGATTTTTTTCCTCCTGTCAGATGCTACTGGAGTAAAAGCAACAACTCTGCATTTGCCCCTTTCCTACCCCTAAATTACTATCCCTTAACTCTTCCCAGAATGATAATGAACAGAACTTCAATTTTCTCTCATCAGATCCTCAAAGGGAAGAGTGGGATTATAACACACAAAGGCCAATTTAACCTCTGAACACACTAATCAGTACTCTTTAAGTACATGTTTGTGAGAGCTAGAGACTGCCCAAATGAAACTACTGAGCAAAATGAAGAATCAGGAGATGAGATTTCACAACTAGGCTGGGGACAAAAAGACAAAGGGCGGGAATTGGAGGCAGAGCCCTGACCACAGGTGTCCCTGGCAGGTTCCCAGAGGCAGGGATGGGAGAAGCAGCCCCACAGGATCCTACACATCTCCTAGGCTCACCAGCCACTGGTTAGACGAGGCTCTCGCCAAAAAAAAAAAAAAAAAAAAAAAAAAAAAAAAAAGTTTTCCTAAGACTTCTCATGTCACAAATGACAAGGAAAAGAACACCTGAATCTTTCCAAAGACTCAAGCGTACAGTCATTCAACAGTGCTATGCGTTCCTTGCAGTACAGGAAACTTTATGTTCTAGCCTCCAAATAATTTCTACTTCTCGGAACTCAAACTCTCTAAAATAAATTAACTAGGATCCCCACTTCTGGCAAAACAGAGGATTAGATGTCCAGAGAAAATTTGCCAGGATAAAACAACTAAGATTGCTGGACAAAATATAAAATATGGCTGAGCTGGCAAGAAAGGAAGAGAAATCTTCAGAGGCCAGGAACAAGCAGAGAGCATGAATCCAGGGAAATGAGTTAGCTCCAGAACAGGAATTTTCCCTGCAGGGGCATCTGCCATTTCTGGATGCCTAGATTACAGGTTTTAACATGCTCCATGGGGCACGGAGACAAAGCCTGGTGCTGCATAAGGTAAAAGATTAGATCAGAAACCCTCATGTTAAAACTTTCTGCAGGGGAAACCAAAAAACCAAACACTGCACCGCGAGAGAACGTGAGGGGTCGTGTCCGTCTTAGTTTGGGCTTCGGGTAAACACGGAGACAAGCAACAGCATGAATCTCAGGTGAGAATTCCTAACCACAGGTTCGCCTTCATGCCGGTTTGGCATTCGAATTCAAAAATATCTGAGTGATCAAAACAATAACCCCAACATTTAATTAAAAGCGGCCTGAATGGGCAGTACCCCACTAGGGGACTTGTTAAAAGCAGACACAAGTACTCTCCTCTGTAGGAACCCTCCTTAAAACAGGATCTTGCCAGGTACGGTGGCTCATGCCTGTAATCCCAGCACTTTGGGAGGCCGAGGCAGGCGGATCACGAGGTCAGGAGATCGAGACCATCCTGGCTAACATGGTGAAACCCCATCTCTACTAAAAAATACAAAAAAATTAGCCAGGCGTGGTGGCGGGCGCCTGTAGTCCCAGCTACTCGGGAGGCTGAGGCAGGAGAATGGCGTGAACCCGGGAGGTGGAGCTTGCAGTGAGCTGAGATCGCCACTGCACTCCAGCCTGGGCGACAGAGCGAGACTCCATTTCAAAAAAAAACCAGATCTTGGCCAGGCGCAGTGACTCATGCCTTGATGCCTTGTAAGCCCAGCACCTTGGGAGGCCAAGGCAGGGGTACTATTTGAGTTCAGGAGTTCAACACCAGCCTAGGCAACATAATGACACTCACCTCTACAAAAAATTTTAAAAATTAGCGGGGTATGGTGGCACACACCTGTAGTTCCAGTTACTTGGTGGCTGAGGTGGGAGAATTGCTTAAGGCAGCAGGTCAAGGCTGCAGTGAGCCATGATCATGCCATGTACTCTAGCCTGGGTGACAGAGTTAGGCCTTTTCTCAAAAAAATGAAAAGTATATCTTCAGGAATTCTAGAAATAAAATTCCAATGAATACTCACAATCAGAAATCACAAAATGAACAAGGAAACAAGCCAGAATCAGAGGAAAAATAAAAGTGCCAAATCGGTCCAGTAACAACTGCAGATTATTAAGACTGCAACTATAAGATATACAATGTGTATTTAATGTGTATAAGGATGTCAAAATATGACTAAATAATAAGACAACATACACTAAGGAAATTTGAAAAAAGAGTCAAATCGAACTTTCAGAGATTAAAAAATAAATAACACTTGAAAAGATGACAGTGGGTATAACAGAACTAAATAGCGGATTAGTAAACTAGAAGAAATCAGCCAGAACCCAGCATAAGAGACACAGACAATTATAATACCTTCCAAGACTTACTACACAATTATAGCACTTTTAGTTGCATGGCACTGACTTAAGGATACTCAAAAGACCAACACAGTATGATAGAGGATGGAGAAACAGACTTACATATTTAGAAACCTAAATGAGGCAAATGATATGGTAGTTTTTTGTAGTTTTTTTTTTTTTTTAATAGGGGGGAGAGGGGAAGAATTAGTCAATAAATAGTGCTAAGACAGTAAGTTAGCCATATGGAAAAAAAATGACATACTCAAAAATCATTTCCAGGTACATTACAGGAAATGTGAAAGAAAAAGCTTTTAGAAGAAAATCTAGAAAAATACAGCAATGAGATAGAAATGGATCCCATTTTATAAAGAAAGCATGATCAATGTAACCATTCTGGACAAGAGGCTTTTAAGGTTTTTTGGACAAGAGGTCACTGTAAGAAAGGCATTTTACATAGCAGAGTGTGTTCCAAAAACAAGTTTCATGAAACAACACCCGAGGGAAGCATTTTGATATTTTTCTATTACTTTCTAAAAAAACGTTTTAAAGTATGCAACAGAAGACTTGTACAAAAATGTTCATCACAAGGCTGGGCGCAGTGTCTCACACCTGTAATCCCAGCACTTTGGGAGGACAAGGTGGGTGGATCACCTGAGGTCAGGAGTTCAAGACCAACCTGGCCAACATGGTAAAACCCCGTCTCTACTAAAAATACAAAACTTAGCCAGACGTGGTGGCGTGCACCTGTAATCCCAGCTACTTGGGAGGCTAAGGCAGGAGACTAGCTTGAACCCAGGAGGTGGAGGTTGCAGTGAGCCGAGATTGCCCCACTGCACTTCAGCCTGGGTGACAGAGCAAGACTCCATCTCAAAAACAGAAAAAACTAAAATGTTCATCACGACACTGTTGTAACAGCAAAACACTAAAAACAACCCAGTGTTCATTATCAGTAGAAATGATAAATTGTGGTATACTGATATAGTGGGATACTATAAAAAGTAAAAGAATCCACAGCTATAATCAGTGGTTCTCAAAGTGCGGACCGTCCAGCAGCATTCAGCACTGGCATCACCTGCGAGTTTGTCAGCCACCCAAATTCTCGACCCCACCCCAGACCCACCAAATCAGAAACTCTGAGGTGGGGCCCAACAAGCTGTATTTTATTTAGCAAACCCTCTACCAGTGATTCTGATTCATGCTCCAGTTTGAGAGTCACTGTTACAGACGAATGTCAAAAACACCTTGAGCAAAAAAAGCAAGTCTCAGAAGAATACAAACAATGTATTTGTTTAAAAGTCAAAAACTAAACAGCACAGTATCCAGATATACCTAAAAATGTGGTAACGCTATAAAGAAAAGCAGGAAATAACTGTTATAAATTGTTTCTGGGAAAAAAAGATAAAGGAATTAAGAAGGACCACATAACAGCCTCTAAGATAATGACAGTGTTTTTACTTCTTCAGCTAGGTGGTGGTGGGTAAAAGAGTTTGGGGTTTTTTTATTACTATCCTTTAAAATATATGTGTTGTAAATTATAATCATTATGAATGATCTCTTTTCTAAAAAGAAAAAATGCTGAACTGAAATGAGGTTGAGAATGTCAAGTCATGAACATAGAATTATACCCCATGTGAATTCAATTCTAACAAAAGGCCTAGAAAAAATTGAGTACACAGCAGGTGTTAAATATTTGTAGACTATTAAATGTTTGCAGTGATTGATATCCTTTTTCATTCTTCTCCATTCTTCCAAATTTCTCACAATGCATAAAACCCAAAGAGAATTTTTTCATCTAGAAACTATGAACAAATACAGTAGACTACAAAATAATTTGGTGTCCACCTCACCATCACTCCCATTTCAAGCTTGGTCTGTTTTCCGAATTTAAAATTCAAATCCTGACTAAATACACAGTTTAGCCTATGGAAAAATAATGGTCTTCCATTCTGGTCTCAAAATGTGTTTCTCCTCTGTAATTTTTCAAAAGACTTTCATGGAACTCTACGCAGTTTGCTTACTTCTCATCTCCATATCAAGGTATATAGCCAGTTAGAAGTAATTTTTTTAATTCAAAGCAATATATGTGTCATTTAGAACTGGGTAAAACTACACAACAAAATCTCTTATAAATCATACAAGGACTGCCTTAAGAAATTCATTTGTTTCTAACTTATTTTCTCCATTAGCAACATGTTGCTAAAATCACAAGAGAATAGAGCATTGCTCATATGAATTAATTTCTAACCATCAGCAACAAGGGGAACCAAGGGTCGGCTACGGCATCCAAAGAAAGGCAATTATGCACAATGAGCAAAGGAGGTGGTTCGAGGTTGCACGGCCAAGAAATGACATATTCCAGTGGACTCAAACCACCCTCTTCAAATTTTGGCATTCTGTGGTATAAAAATAAAACCGAAGAACATTGAAAAGCAAAGCTTGCCACCTGCTGCCCACTGGCATAATCGTAAATGTTCAAATTGCGTCCACTTTTTTTTTACTTAAACACTTTCACTAATTGATCGGCACAGATATTTCCATATTGCGTATTTATTCATTTTCACCCGTCTTTGAGAGGAAATGTCAGCCCCCCAAATTTTTAACCAGATGCTATTTCAAACCCTATACGTAATCAGCTATAACCAGTGCACCTCTAACCAGAGAGCAAACCCAACTTCCAAACGGTTAGACATGTTGTGTACTGTATATAATAAATCCACCAAAATGCAGTTGTGTTCATTATAGTATCCAGACCAGGGAAGAATTCCTTTGAAAATGTGCCAGCTCTGCCCTATGCTTCCAGGCCTGTCATCATTCTAGATGATATGGACTACAAAACCCATTTTCTGATCTTTATAGATTTTAAAATCCAAACAATAGCTTAGCTGCCTTCAGCTAGTTTATAAATAGTTGATATACATTCATACTACAAAATTTTAAGTAGAAGGCCAGCTAAAACGCCTCAAAGATCAGCTTTAAATATTTAAACTTAAATACCTTAATTATATTAACACCGACAAGTGTTTTCATGGGTTCTCAAAATGTTTTCAGTATTCTTTTTCATTTGAATTTATTCTAAAGAACTCTGAGAAATAAATGCATTTTAGTCTTTTTTTTTTAGAACAATCCTTCAAGTCTTGTCTCATTCTTCTAATTCTGTAGATTTTTGTATCCACGCCATCATTCCCTCAAAAACAGTACAGAACGCTAAGGAGAAAGTGAAACTTTGAATTCAAGAAGAAAATGCCATCTGAGAGAAAGATGCCCTAACAGCCAGTCACAAACCCAATTAGGAGGGTGAATGGTGCAAGGCCGACTCCGTCTGCTCTCCCGCCCCCCAGGGAGCCGGGGAGGGGGTTGGGCCGTAGGCTCTTGAGAGGCTTAATGGCAAACAGTCTCATCACATCACATCGATAACTCCTGAGGCCCTTTGAAATACAACTTTAAAGGCTTCTGCCTGCCGAAATTGTCCATATGCAAAATAGCACCAAAGCTGGTTGAAGTTTTTTCGTTGTCTGGGAACTACTATAAAGCAGACAATAAAAAATAATTCATTTTCAAGACAGATGGCACCATAATGTTGCACTATTTTCTAGTGTGCATTTTTTCCTAAACACTAGAGGCAGCGTCTCCATACAAAAGAAAGTCCATCCAGCTGCAGCCAGTTAGCTTTCAGATTGCTGTTTCTGTGGAATATCACACACATAAAAAAAAAAAAGTCCCATTTTTCCCCACTATAGTCAGCTCAACCCTTTCTTCTAAAATTCTATAGGAGCTATTATTTCATGCACTATTATTGTCAGTGTTTCTGATCTCTTAACCACTCGCATCTGATTGTTCACACCTGAGAACACCTAGAAGCGTTTTGTAGTTGTAAGGTTAAAGCTTAGTTAGATCTTCCTACATGCTGTCTGCAATTCAGAAGGGTGCCTGGTGCACACAGGTAATGATATAGTAAGTTAATCCTTTAATTAATTGAATCCAGGCCCATTAACACCAGAACTGGGCTTTGACTGAACAGATTAAATATTTGACTTAATATCAACAGAGGGGACAGTATTACATGTTTTGTCCTATAAAAATGTAGCTCTCTACTAAAAATGCAAAAAAAAAAAAAAAAAAAAAAAACCCCACTTATACTAGAAATGATAGAAAAAGAAGGAAAAAACATTCCGGTTATCAATTATTCATTTAAACTAAAGAATATTTAGTTTGGCTGCTATCACAGTGCCTGGCACACAGAAAATATTCAATAAATGCATGTGAAATTTAAAGTCCCAATCATTTCTTTTGGTTTCTTGTCAAAGACTTCCTAATGGAGTTCAATCAAATCCTTGTTTTTTATGAACATCCTAAATTAATTTGAACATAAAGCTGAGCTTGATCAAATCCTAGTTTTTTATGAACATCCTAAATTAATCTGAACATAAAAAGCTGATAAGCATATGTAAGTTTTTTAAAAGAAGCATAGCATTTCCTCACTAGGTATGAAAAGCATTTCTGATTCTGTGAAAGACAATACTATTATTTTTATCAAGTAGCATGTTACTACACTACTTCACAAAGCAAATCACAAAAACTTTCCTAACAACTTTAGACCTAAATAGCTAAATTAAACGAATATAAATCTGAAACAAAAATTGCTTTATTTATTAATAGTATCAAATAAATATGCAATTTTTGTGTCAGACTGTTCCTTATATTATTTTAAATAATAACTAATGAGAATGCAGTCCAGTTAGGAAGACATTTAGAGCCTAACAACCTGCTGGTTATTATACACCTGTGTGTGATTACCCAAGGTTCCTTTCCAGTTCACCAATACAGGATAATCAAATACATAGCCTGTCACCTAAAGGAGGAGGAATATAGGTGAGTAGATCACTCCTAGTGTAGCAAGAAAAACACAGAAAAGATACACAGAGGTTGATATCGATAGGGGTAGAGATAACAAAAAGTAGTTATGGCGAAGCTGTAAAGCCAACAAAGATAAAGAAAGGTAGAAAACTCTTGAACATTTGAAACAGGAAAAAAGACCTTGATTATTCTACAGAGCATGATGTGTTAATCTGATCAACACAAAAGGAAATCAAATCTGGTTTTGATTATGGGTTGATGAATTTGAGGTCTAGGGATGAGTGGAATAAGGAACAGGAAGCCTTCAACGACATCCCCTACTTTCCTGTTCCTAAAGATTACACATCATTCCATTTAACATAGGTAGAGAGAGAGATAACATGAGACAACACAGAATTCCTTAACCTGAATCCAGAGGAATCGTTTTCTTGACTGGCAGTCTGAATCCTTTCTGTTTTAAAGGGAATTAGATTCCCTCTCCTCTCAAGTCTCTGTTAAAGACAGGCACTCTACAGGGCCAGCTCCTCTAGGCCTCCCTTTCCCTCATCTGCCCAGCCAGCCTCCCAGGCCTTCCCTCATACTCTCTTAGCACCCCACCTGACCTGGCTTTCCAGGGTGAGCCTGACACTTCTTCAGCGACTATCAGAGCCATCTTTGTATTCCTCGGAGCCCCACACAGAGCTCCTCTGTCTGACTGTCAAGGCTTTCCATAATCGGACCTGCCCACCCAATCTCATTTCCTGCTATTCTTCAATCCCCGCAAAGAGATCAATTCCCCAACAGGAGAATCATTCCCACCCTATCGTCCACCTGTTATTTATTTAAAGACCAGACTCTCCTTCACTTTTCCAAGTCCTTCCAACTCTGGTCAATGTTCCTTTTGTCCAATCCTCCAGCCCCTGCCAATCTCACCCTTCCTTATTCGCCATTAGAATTTATACGAGGCACCACATAGTTTAGCAGCTTATTAGGTATTATGCTATGTTATTCACTATTTTTCAGACACATGAGCCTGATCCCTCCAATTAGAATACCTAGAACAATACTTGGTATGTGGATGGCACTCAGTAAATATCTGCTGATGGAATGAATGAATCAACTACTGAAAATCTGTGTTCTGGGGGCCAGGAGGACTGAGATTCTACCTTCACTATGGTGAACCAGAGATAAGGCAACCAGTTAGAAATGCGCAGAGAACTTGGAAGGTTATAGATGGGGTTCAGTAGTATATTAAGATTTATGTTGGTGTAAGTCAATAAACCTCTCAAAAGACCAAAGAATTCTGAAATAAATTACAGAATCAATGAGTAACAGATTGTATTCTTGTCCTCATGGACAAGGGGGGATATTTTACAATCCAATTTAAGAAGTTTCTTCCAAATTTGATTAAAAAAAATTCAGAGTACTAATAATATTCTTTGCATAAAAGTATCTTCCCTTGGAGAATTCTTAAATATTTGATAAAAACAATCTTTAATATGAAAAGAGCTCTTAGAAATTAAAGAAAATTATAAGCACATGTAACAGAAAAGTGTGAAGATGTTAATTATCCACATAAAAAATATGAAGGACTTATAAAAATGTGGAAAATGTTCAACTTCACTAAAAAAACTAAGAAACACAAAATTATTTCATAAGGTGATAAGATCACACTTCATAAGACCATTCAAAGCCACCAAGACTTCACAGACAGCAATTTATTTATTAAAGACTTATTTGACAGAAGCCACATTTAGTCTGCTTAAAATATTAGAGGAAAATAATCTAATAAACATAATGTCACTGACTTACATATTTACTTTCACATAAAAATCACTAAATTAATACAAAGCAGCATGGCAAAAAGAAATTAATCGAGGATACTGTCAAGTGTTTCAACTCTATGTAAAGTATTTCAAATATGGACACTAAGTTTTCCAACTGTTTAGACTCACAGGTCACCTTTGAAGACGTTAAAGCAATTAAGGTGTGAAATGCCTGCCTCATTACATGGAAATGGTTTTTTTCTGAAATTTTTTTAACTCCTTCAAAATAGCTTCATTTAGCCAGGAGATAAATAGGAGCCACAGGAATGAAAGAGGAGCGGAGAGAGAGAAAAGAGCTTCACAAATGGGACGGGGAAAATGGTTGTTTGTGCCCAGGGAGTGAGGAATGGGAATTGGAGAGTGTTTCCTTTCAAATTTCTTTTTTCAGAGTAAAGTGCATCCTAATCTCAAAAAGTCTATGTCATCTTCCTGTCTGAGTTAAGAACATCCTTCCTAGAGATATAATTAGGAAGGATTAGCTGCTGCATAAAGAGGCTTTGAACAAATTAAGGAAGAATGATGCCTCACTTCGAATGCTGTCCATCAAATCTCCAAATACCAGCACTTGGCGAAACACCAACATCAGGCAAAGAAACAAAAGGCAGTGCTCTGAAAGCAATCAAAGTCATGTCAAAAAAGCCCTTGAAGGAGAGTTTTTTAAAAAATAAATTCTGTGTCTACAGTAGACAGTCCAGCTAATTCTAAAGATTTGGGAACAGCTCTCCTCTATATTGGTAACTGACTATAATGAAAGACTGTCACATTTCCTTCATGAAACAGAACACGTTTTAGGCGAATCTTTATTGTTTTGAAAATAAACAATTTCTGGTCAAACAACAGTGGTTTACTTGACAATTCATAAAACAACTACAATTTTTCACTCCTTTATGCCTTTTATTTGAATTTGGGGCTTCAAAAATACTGCGCAAAGTATTTTTCCATTATTTTGTTAAGCAGAGTCAGACAATGACATGTAAACGATGCAAAGAGAACATGGAACAAAAGGTCAGGAAGCCTGGGTTCAAGTCACGACTCTGCTGCGACCCTGCTGAGTGACTGTGGGCCAGGCATTCAGACACTTGCAGTTATAAAACTTGATGGTTTGTACTGGTTGAAAATTCTGGAAAGTTGGAGGGAAAAGTTGTACCTAATTTTTGTTCTCTTTTTCATTATGCTCAAATAATAACTTTCTTTTTTTTTCTTTTGAGATGGCATCTCGCTCTGTTGCCCATGCTGGAGTGCAGTGGCACAATCTCAGCCCACTGCAACCTCCACCTCCCGGGATTCAAGCGATTCTCCGGCTTCTGCCACCCAAGTAGCTGGGATTACAGACACACGCCACCACGCCCAACTTATTTTTGTATTTTTCGTAGAGACAGGGTTTCACCATGTTGGCCAGGCTGGTCTTGCACTCCTGACCTCAGCTGATCCACCCGCCTCAGCCTCCCAAAGTGCTGTGATGACAGGCGTGAGCCATCAAGCCTGGACAAATAATAACTTTCAAAGGAGCAAGTGCCCAGGATAAATTCTATTCAAAGATACTAATATTGATTGAATATTTCTTCTGTGTTTTGGTGAGAGCTAACTCCATTACTCACACTACTCTAGAACTGTATGACCTCTAAGTGAAAAATAAAGTTTGTCTGAATGTCCCTGTTTGCTTTCTACCAGCACTTGAGCCAAACTTGTGTCAAGGTTCATATCAATATTTAATTGAATACTTATGAGTACTAGGAAATTTCAAGCTCATAAACTGGATTTATAGTACCAGTTTCAGTAGTTTTCCCAAGAGGCTGGCTGCCTGGACTTTGCTGTCGCCCTTTTCTTTGTTGACATGCCTTATGTCTGTCACAGGCATTCTAAGTGCAAGGAGCAAGAAGATTCAACACTGCAAGGTCAAGAACATAAGACGCAGAGAAGTAAATATGGTCTGATCAATGAAAAACCCTTACGACATCCAGAGATATGCAAGAAGTGGGTCCCATCATTCACTGCAAGTATCATAAAGAATGGGATGCCATAGCTGAACTACTTACTGGCCTGGGATGGTGATCAGAATGATTAGGTAAAGTTTTGCTAATTCCACTCAGTGCCTTTTTGAATTGATTTCCTGGGATACAGCTGGGATTACAGGCACCCGCCACCACGCCCGGCTAATTTTTGTATTTTTAGTAGAGACGGGGTTTCACCATGTTGGCCGGGCTGGTCTTGAACTCCTGACCTCATGATCTGCCCACCTCGGCCTCCCAAAGGGCTGGGATTATAGGTGTGAGCCACCGTGCTGGGCCTCTCACATGGTTTTGAGGAGATTAAATGAGACAACACTCAAAAAGTACTCAGAATTGTGTCTGGCTGGCACAGAATAATTGGTCATATTAACTATTATTATTACATAGCACCAAAACATTATCCTGATTTCTTGTAATTGTATTAGGGAGCAAACTCTATCCCGACACCTCCCATTTTTAGATACAAACTTTGAGTTTCCACCAGACCCAGGGGTGTGAGCAGAAGTGTGAGGCAGTAACCTCCCCGACTCTGTCCTTGTCTCTCCCACCTCCATGCCATGGTCTACTCTTCCGCAGTCAGTCTCAGGAGGAAAAAATTAAGAAATGCTTGCTTCCAGCTCCTCAACATGCTTCCTCACCTCACCATTTTCCCCATGTGTCTGTTATTCTCAAACAACAAAATAGGTCTGACCAATAGCTAATGATATCATCAAACTTTATGTGGTTTTCATGGATTAGGAAGTCCTTCTCAAACTACTACACTGCTATATACAGTTGGGCTTGGTGACGATTTCAAAAAGGTTTTCTAGAATTTTCTTTCTCTTTTTTTCTTTTTTTTTTTTTTTTTCTGAGACGGAGTCTTGCTGTGTCACCAGACTAGAGTGCAGTGGCGCAATCTCAGTTCACTGCAACCTCCGCCTCCCAGGTTCAAGCGATTCTCCTGCCTCAGCCTCTCAAGTAGATGGGACTACATGCGCGTGCCACCATGTCCAGCTAATTTTTGTATTTTTTTTAGTAGAGAAGGGGTTTCACCATGTTGGCCAGGATGGTCTTGATCTCTTGACCTCATGATCCACCTGCCTAGGCCTCCAAAAATGCTGGGATTACAGGTGTGAGCCACTGTGCCCAGCCTTCTTCTAGAATTTTCACATATACATACCTATACAGCAGTATTATGAGCCAAAAAATGGCCAAAGGGTATAAAATATTAGTTATGCAGGATGAGTAAGTTATGGAGATCTAACAAAGAGCATGGTGACTATAATAAATACTACTACTGTACTGTATACTGGTAATTTGCTAAGAGAGTAGACCTTCAATGTTCTTACCACAAACCAAAAATGGTAACTATGTGAGATGAGAGATATGTTAATTAGCTTGATCGTGGTAATCATTTTACACTGTGTATATATATTAAAACATCATGTATACTGTAAATACATACCATTTTATTTGTCAATTATACCTTAGTCAAGCTGGGCTAAAAAGAGCCAAAAATTGAAAAAAAAATCCAAACATCCATCAAGAGCAGAATAAATAATGAATCGTGGTATATTCACATGATGCGGTAACCACTGGTGGTGTAACATAAATGAGCAAGCTATAGTCACACAACTGCATAGATGAATCTCAGACATAATACTGAGTGAAAAAAACACACCGTATTATTTGCATACAGTTCAAACACAGGTGGAACTGACCTCTGCATTAGAAGTTAAGAGAGTAGCTCTCTCTGGTGAGGAGGAAGATGGCAGAATCTAAGAACAAGAGGCTTTGTGGTGCTGGAAATGTTCTATTTAATGTCGATGGCACTTACGTGAACATGATGTCACTTTGGGATCATCACTAGACTGTACACTTTTGATTTTTGTACTTTTCTGTATATAATTTCAATTTAACATCTATCTTTTTAAGTTTAAATAAATGTGTATAACACGATAAAATCAGTGATTGGTTCAAATTTTTAGTTCTCATCCCATCCCCAAGGTGTCATGCGCTGAGCTCCTTGGAGTGAGTTCCTTTTGTTCAACTTTCATTCACTGCCTTTTTTTTTTTCCACATCATAAAGTCAGGATCAAAACCTTCACCTACCTCATGGACTTGTTGGGCAGACCACATACCATGAGGAATGCAAATACTCTGCAAAATGTTCAGGGCTTTTCAAAGGCAAATACTATTATTCCAAGAGAGAAGGGTACCTCCTGCAATAAAAGCATTCGTGAAACAATCCACAGACAAGGATTTAGACATTATTAACACTTATTTTCTCCAGGCAAAATGCTTAATATATACATATGTTAAGCAAACATTGATTGGGGCCTTTCTGTGTACCTCTGTGGACAAAGAGATGAAAGACTGTGTTGTGTCATGACAATGGTAAGTACAGGAAAGCACAGGAGAAAGCTGGGAGAGAGTTGGTGGGGTTGAGGTGGGGGTTCAATATGGAGCAACATCCCCTCCTACAGTCTGAGAGATCGTATAAGGAAATCATCCGTTTGAGTACTGATCAATTCCTTGGATCCTTTAATAAGTTCAGACAAGGTCGCAGTAATAACGATCAGTACTGCAGCAAGCTTGAACTCTCTCCCCAAGTGTTTAACTACTGGCATAGCTTTATAATGGGATTTTTTTTTCCCTTTACTCCAAATAAAGGGAATGAGCTTACATTTTATTGTTACTGTTGTCAATTAGGAGGTGGCATACTTCAAGGAATATCCCAGAAGTTCTTCCATCCTTGGAGATATCATAGCATTAGGTTTTTGAAGACTCAGGACCACACTCGGGACCGTAAGAAACTTCATCTTTTTATTACTCTTTATTACAGAAAATTTCACAAATATAAAAAGAATTTTGTAAGAAACCCCTATGTACCCATCATCAAGCTTCAATAATTACCACCTCAAACCAATCTTATTACCTCTATATATCAACCCACTGGATTATTCTGAATAAAATCTCATACATCATATCATTTCATCTGTAAATACTTTAACATGATTCTCCTCCTTATGAACATAACTATAATGCCATCATCACAGCTCCCAAAATCAACAGTTCCTTTATATCATCAAATTTCCAATCAATGTTAGCATGTTCATGCTTGTCCTATAAATCATCATTGTTATCTTTTTCTTTTATTAGCAGTTTGTTTGAATCAGGACAGAAACATAATCCAAATGCTGTGATTGGTTATTGTGTTTCTTAAGGCTTTTTAAGCTACAAGTCCTCCCTCTATTACTTTTTTATCTATTTTGTGTCTTTTGGGAATTGTTTTGTTGACATCTTAGTCAGTAGCTTGGTTTTCAAGCAACCTTCAGAGCTTTATATTACCTTATATTACCATTAATCTTCATCTTTATCAAGTTCTAATTAAATCATATCCTAAATATGGTCATTTTTAAATATGTCCACGAATTCCTTGATACTTCTCCATTTAAGCAGTGCAGCATACTTCTACTCCCTCCGAGTGAGGACTAGACTTAGCAACTCACTTCCAATGAGTAGAATAAGGTGAACGTGAAGATGTGGCATCCTTAAGACCAAGACCATAAAGGCACTGTGGCCTTCTTCTCGCTCTCCCTAATCTAGGATCACTCACTCTGGGAGAAGCTTATGGCCACACTGTGAGGACACTCAGGCTGCTCTACAGAGAGGTCCGCATACAGAGGAAGTGAAGCTTTCTGCCAACAGCCAGTGCCAGGGCTAAGGCCTCCTGCCAACAACCATGAAAGTGAGCCATCTTGGCAGTGGATTCCCCAGCCCCAATCGAGCCTTCAGATGACTGCCACCCCTGCTGACTGCTTGGCTGCAACTCCTGGATTCCTGACACAGACTGTCAGTCAATAAATGCATGTTATTTTAGGCTACTAAGTTTTGGGGTGATTTGTTACATAGCCAAAGAAAACTAATATACCAGGCTACCTAGCCTCACATCATTGCCTGCCCTGGATACATCCTTCTCCTCCAGTTGTATGTATCTGAATTCAACCATCTTCTCACAGACACCTTCTTTAAGGAGCCATCCCTAGACTCCACTGTACTAACACTTCAAAATCTGGAAACAACCGCTCTTTCTTTTGGTTTCCTAAGGAACTTCATTTGTATTTGGTTCTAAATCAAGTTGCCTCAAACCAATTCAGCCAAAGGTAAAACCAATTCATCTTATACCCACCTGCCTAAAATATGTGCTTTTAACACTACAGTTTTACCAAACTAGCTGTTCCTCAAACACCTCAGGCACATTCCTGCCTCAAAGCCTCTGCCTCACCCCCACGTATCTGCAGGGTTCATGCCCTTACCACAGGTCTTTGCTGAAATGCCTCTCAGCAGGGTCTTCCTTGGCAGCCTATTTAAAGCTGCCACACCCCTCACTCTTCCCCACCTCACACCAGCCCAGCATGCCCTCTCTACCACTGCAGTTTTATTTTCTCCACAGCAATTATGAGTATCTAATGTGTATTTTAATTATGTCATTTATCAACTGCCTCTCCCTCTCTAAACTGTTAAGTTCCAAGAAAGCAGGCATTTTATTTAGTTGCCTAATGTTATATATCCTTAGCTCCTAGAACAGTGCCCTCGTACATAAAATATGCTCCATAAAAACTTGTTGAATAAGTGATCGAGATGATAGCACTTCACGTGCCACACAAGGAATGTAACACTAAACATTTTGGCATTTTAGACATATTTTATGTACACAGTTGAATACTTTAAGGAGGCTTAATCAATCTCCTTTACCGGTTAAACACAAAACCTGAAATACTCTAACAAAGGCAATCTTAAAGATAACTTAAGGATTCTAACATTTCTCAAAAGTAGCCAAAATGGACCTATCATATGTGATTTCTTGGCCATTTGATTAAACATGACTCACTGTGATTATGTCATAACCTAAATTACTCAAAGGGCTAATTGTGTCCCTTCCTTTGTATAGCTCATTTGTCATTTCAAAATCTCCGTAAGAGCAGGACTGGGTCTTGCACATCTTAATCTTCTCTGCAGTGACCAGATAATGGGGCAATCTATACAGTTTATTAACATCAGGATTGATGGCACCGAAGGCCATCTCTTCTCATCTCTTCTCTTTACTTAAAAGCACACCAGTAGGCACACCCATATACACATGCCTATAACAATGCTATCGTAAAAACGCATCTTCGTTCTGCAGATGAAATCTCCAAAGCAAACTGCCTAATGACTTTATTTTACCAAAGCTGAGTCAGAGCTGAAACCTTAACCTCCTCTTTGACTCACAACATTCTTGTCTAAATTACACTGCGGGTACCAAAAGGAAGGAAAAAAAATGGACTGTTCCTTTATCTGACAACCGACATATGGTTCTTACTAGCAATCCATATATATACATCATAGAGGGTCAAATTCTAATAGTGGATGGTGATATTCAAGATGAATAATGTTGCTTGTAAATTACTTTACAGTTTATGTAAGCCATAATGCTAGAAAAAACTAATTGCAATTCACAGTAATATGACTCTTGATCGCCACAGCATAGTTCAACACAGAATTATTTTTTGTTTTTAAGATCTAAAACAATGCTGGAAGGAAGATGTCTAGCTATGATATAATCAAAGCTTTATATCGTTCCAAGAACACATAGTTATATTCATGTTCTGGCACACACAAAAAAAGCACTACTATCCTTTAGAGAAAAAGTTAGCAAACTACAGTTCATGGGCCAAATCCAGCCCACAGCCTGCTTTCATATGGTCCATAAGGATAATTTTTATGTGTTTTAATGGTTGAGAAAAAAATCAAAAAAAGAATAATACTTCATGAACTGTGAAATTTATATGAAATTCAAATTTCAATGTCCATAAAATAAAGTTTTATTAGAACACAGTCACACTTATTAATTCGTACACTGTCTATGGCTGCTTTTGTGCTACAATGGCAGAACTGAGTAGATGCAACAGAAACCGTATGTCCCACAAAGCTAAAAATATTTATTATCTGCCCCTTTACAGAAAATTTTTGCCAACTCCTTCCTTTAGGGCATGGATGCTGAAACCTGACTGCCTCCGTTTAAATTGTAATACTTTCATTTACTAACTGTGGGACCTTGAACAAATTACTTAACCACTCTGTACCTCAGTCTTCTCATCTGTAAAATGGGTTTAACGTTACCTTCCACATAGGGTCCTTGTGAATTGTAAGTGAACAATACACAACAAGCATTTAGAAGAGTACCTGGCATATAGTAAGCACTTAGTAAGTATTAGCTATACCTACCTTTGCTTCTCGTTGAGGGCAGCAGAATGTGTTTTCCAATAGCAAAGTAGCATTTCAAACTAGCCCCTAAATCTAGCTACCACAATAGAACTGAAGTATTATGAGACAAGGAGAAATTACAGAAAAATGAAGAAAAACAGAAAAAAAAAGAGGATTGAGGATTGAGGAGGGAATCGGAGGAGAAAAGAAAAAGACCACACTCAGCAGAAACAGTAGGTGGTCTATTCGAAGGGAAAGTAGAAATAAGGATAATTTCATCTATAGTAACAGACTGAATAACTTCTGTGGGCTGACTGGATACTAATCACCATGTGGAAGCTGTCTCTACAGAGGGAAGAAGCATTCTAAATTCCAAGCAAGTGACTTAAAAATGAACTGCTACGCCAAGCCCATTCTTAAGTTGGGAACTTCCTGTATTTTACATTCCTAGACAAATGACAAGTGATAGTTGCAGTACATTCTGCATCTTATTATCCATATAGAATAGCTCATTAAGAGGAGACCATTTGTTTAAGGAGCCGGTGCAGCTGAGTGGCTGCTTGCAATGCAACTCAGAGAACGGAGTAATCTTTCTTCTCTGAGTTCTCATTTTGTTCAGAATAGCACTTACTTCCTAACACTAAGGAAAAAAAAAAAAAAACCTTGTTCCCATAAATAGAAAACAAGCTCATTCACCAATAATGGACCCACACGGCAACTGGGAGATAAACATGGTGTTAACAGAAGGTACACTTAACCTGCTACTGAGGTTGAGAAATTCTTTGCAAGGACTCCCTTTCATTTGAGTAGTTTCTCTGTGCAAGCTGAGTTCTTACCTTTTCCAGATAACTTTAAAAATAACACTGTTTGTTTTTTAATTATTTCAAAACTCTATAAAACGGCTCCCCCCTCAAAAACAGAATTTTTAAACTAACAACTTTATCACAAATAACTATCTTTATCATTCCCTTCCAATCTTGATCCCTATAATCCTCACGGTTGCCTTGGGTTGTACTTACGGTAAATTTTCCTGCAGAGGCTAAACACACATATCAAATATTTTTAAGAGACTCCATGTGTAAGCCTAATGTGTAAAGCCTTAAGAAAGGAAAGAAAGACATTACTATCCAAGTGATTTCTGCAAATTGTGCAGGAAAGGGACAGTGATTTAAAGCAATGCATCCAAGACAGTAATT
Organism: Macaca fascicularis; assembly: GCF_037993035.2. Taxonomy (NCBI): domain Eukaryota; kingdom Metazoa; phylum Chordata; class Mammalia; order Primates; family Cercopithecidae; genus Macaca; species Macaca fascicularis. The sequence goes on from NC_088387.1 coordinate 89,186,326, forward strand.
AAGATGATCCTTAGCTAAACAAAATTTCAAAACACTCACTGAGAATGTATCTGCTGGGGGAGTCCCACTGAAGGCTTCGGCTTGAGGGTCAAAGTCATCTGGGCCACAGGGCTGACTCTTGGTAGAGTGTCTGCCTTCTTAGACGAAGTATGCTTTGCTGCTTGCTCAGGCGGGCCCCAGGAAGAGGCAGCCCCAGGACTCTGCCCTCCAAAGACTGGTGACGAGGTATCCTGGGCAGCTATTGTTTCACAGGCTTTGCCTTTGGTCCCTGGTTTACACACACAGAGTTGAGGCCGGAGACACATCCCTCCATTCTGACATGGTGGAACACAGCTAGCTGCAGAAAGACAACAGAAGGCACAGCTTTGAAGAACACTGTAGACTTCCTAATTTTTCCAAAGGGTTAACAGTAGCATCAGGTTGTTTGTTCTCCAATAAAAAACTACACGTGCACTCATAAGCAGGAAGGGGGGGGGGTTGGGTGGAGGAGGGGGAGGAGAGCTAATATTAATGGCTTCCTATGTGACAGGCACGGTTCTAAACATATATAAACAAATTTAATTCCCCAGCAACGTTTTTTGTAGATATTTTATTGTGCCTACTTTACAGATGAAAAAACAGAAACAGAGATTAAGTGATTTGTTAAACGTCACATAATTATTACTAAGTAGAAGAGCTGGAAATGGAAACCAAGTGAGCCAGCTCCAAAGCTATCATTCTTAACCACTTTACTGTATCTGCTTCCCAGAAATGCATCAGAAAATCCGGGAAAAATCATAAGAAAATGCTCTGCCATTATTTTAAAGTTATGCTCTGTGACTTAAATTTAAATATACATTTAACTTAAAATTTAATTTTACAATTTTTAAGCTTAAATTTTTTGCCAAGACTTGGCAAAAAACAAAAGTCCAGTCCAATCCCCAACCCCAAAAAGTGCTCTCCTACAGACCTCATGTCGTATAGGCTATCAGATCTTTGAGAGACTGTGTCAGAAATTTAGTCCAATCAACTCTTTGACGTATGAGAAAATGAGAAAACCAAGGGCAGAGAGGTTGAGAGTCACCCAAAATACACCTGCTAGTTTGTATAAAAATCCAGTGTGCTATGCACCATCCCTAATTTAACAATGAAAGGCAACCAAAAAGAAACAACTTCTTCATCTCCTATTTGCGAGGACGTATGTACGCTGAATCACCACACTCATGACCAAGCAGAGTTTTAAAGTTATCAGGCCAGGCACAGTGGCTCACGCCTGTAAGTCCATCACTTTAGGAGGTCATGGTGGGAGGATCGCTTGAGCCCAGGAGTTTGAGATTAGCCTGGGCAACACAGTGAGACTCTGTCTCTACCAAAAAATAAAATAAAATACAAATAATTAGCTGGGCATGGTGGCATGCACCTGTAATCCCAGCTACTCAGGAGGCTCCCGAGCCCAGGAGGTCGAGGCTGCAGCGACCATGATCACGGCACTACACTCCAGCCTGAGCAACAGAATGTAACCCAGTCTCAAAAAATTTTAAAAAACAGTTATCAGGGCTGTGGGTCATTGGTAGAGTAAGTAGGTTTTATGATAGGCAAGGTCCCTTAGAAGTTTAGATGCTACTGGCTGGCCACAGTGGCTCACGCCTGTAATCCTAGCACTTTGGGAGGTGGAGCTGGGCAGATCACTTGAGGTCAGTAGTTCGAGACCAGCCTGGTCAAAATGGTGAAACCTCATCTGTACTAAAAATACAAAAATTAGCCAAGTATGGTGGTGGGTGCTTGTAATCCCAGTTCTTGGAAGGCTGAGGTAGGAGAATCGCTTGAACCCGAGGGGCAGAGGTTGCAGTGATCCGAGATGGTGTCACGCACTGCAGCCTGGATGACAGAGGGAAACTCTATCTCAAAAAAAAAAAAAAAAAAAAAGAAAAAGAAGTGTAGATGCTACTGACTTAAGTTTTACTATGTAATGTCATAGGCCTATGGCCATGATTCCTTCAGTCCCTTCTTTATTTGTTCAAATACATTTATTATGCTGCCCTGTTGCTGTCACCTCACCTTTTACATAAATTGTTGGTCCTGAGGCAGAACACACTATCAAGTCTCCCATAAAGTTCAATACAAGCTTCAGTCCACAAAACAATTACAAAATAGACAAGCAAAACGAACAACAGGAGACTCAGTTATGAAGATCCAAAAGACCAAGACCTAAAAGCCTTGAAACCTATTGATTTTCTATAAAAGAGAGAAGATACTTTTCCCATCTTTCTACGATATGATGCCTATTCATTACAGCACGTAATGATTTTTCTAAAATGGCCCTTGGGTGTCAGAATACCAAGCTGAGAAATTTTTAAAAAGTTGGGAAGGATTCTTTCAAAAAAAAAAAATGGAGCCAGTTCCCTAGGTGACCTTGGAGTAAGTCACTTAACCTTGGCCTCTGCACTTGTGTGTGTTTGGGGGTTATGAGGAGGGCAGCAGCGATTTGTTCTAAAATGGTCCCCACAATATGAGAATAAAGGCTGTTCCCACACTGTGCTTCTAGAATTCTAATTCAAAAGCTCTGTGTTTCTAGAATTCGGGATTCTAACGTATCAGAGTTTTCCTGACCAACTGAGCAAACTTTGTTGCCATATCTGAGATGCTGTCCTGGGTCCCTGCTCAGCCATGGTTATTTCTGGAATGTCACAGGAATGGGAATGGGATCCACCCACAAGAACAGAAGTGGCCACAGCAAGGACTGAGCAGGGCTTTCAAAGCTGTGCCTCGGCCTGAGCTCACCACCCAGGCACTTTCATGTGTGCCCTCTCGTCATGCTTTCAATTAGAAACATGTTTCTTTCTAACATCTGAGAATGATTTCCGCTTCTCCTCCCTCCCAAGGTGCACTGCAAATGTCTTTTCTACCAGGAATGCTGTTTGATGCAAAAGCTGGCACCTAGGTGGAGGCCAAGGACTGACATCCTCCAACATACCACCAAGAATGAGCCGCAAGAACCTGTTTTAAGGAAGACATGGATGGTTAGGAATTTTTTTAACTCTTCAAATTTTTCATGTTGTCAGGTAAGAGGGGTGGGGAGACAGTCATAAAAGATTTAAAAAATGCTTTGAACTTACAAATATTTTCTACTGGAAGAAAAATAAAGAACATGTTATATAATATTATGGCTATATATAATACCACCCTTTGTAGTAAATTTTAAAAGGACAATTAGGAGAACGAAAAGACAATTTTCTCTTCTACCTACCCTACCTAGACTCAGACAGGTACCCCCTAGAGCATGGAGATGAGGAGTAGCTGGCTTGTACTGGAGGAGGACAGATTCCCTAACTCCCAAAAGAAGCCCCTCATCTGACATAAAAAGCAAAACTCATGTCCTTCTATCATGTTTATCAAGACCTTTTTCCTACAATATTTGAACCCATGCAGTAGTGGTTCTTACATGGCAGCAAGCACCAGTGGTTCTCACAGTATGGTATCCAGGCCAGCAGTATCACCTGGGAAAACTTTGAAACTACATATCCTTGGGCTCTCCAAGTCTGCTAAACCTGAAACTGGAACTCAGCAACCAGTGACTGCCCTCCAGGCGACGTCAATGCACACTCAGGTTTGAGAATCACTGACATACAGCATTTGGAAACTGAGGCCTTCCAGCAGCAAGTTTCTGAGGACTTATATTTTTATACTTGCAAGTTTAGTGTTTTCATGCTATAATTGCTTTTAGGCTATTGAATTTTTGGCTATGATAAAAGTGTTTGTTTTATCCTGCCATTTTTATTGCAAATTTTGGACACATTTTCCATGTCCATACATTTCCAAAAGTCTACACATTTGCCCCCATCTACTTCATGGCCAATGCAAAAATTCATAGCATTTACGTGAAAACTGTTATTATAACTAAGGTGTTGGACTATGTGGAATATTATAAATATTGTCACAGGAGTACCTTTTATTTTTATTTTATTTATTTATTTATTTATTTATTTATTTATTTATTTATTTATTTGAGACACAGTCTTACTCTGTCACCCAGGCTGGAGTGCAATAGCACAATCTCGGCTCACTGCAACTTCCACCTCTCAGGCTCAAGCGATTCTCCTGCCTCAGCCTCCCAAGTAGCTGGGATTACAGGCGTGCACGCCTAGCTAATTTTTTGTATTTTTAATAGAGACAGGGTTTCACCATGTTGGTCAGGCAGGTCTCGAACTCCTGACCTCAGGTGATCCGCCCGCTTCAGCCTCCCAAAGTGCTAGGATTGCAGGCATGAGCCACTGCCCCCAGTCAGCCAGAAGTACTTTTTAATTTTTTTTTTCCCCCCATCAGTTGATCCTGCTTTTTCCTGGCCAGCACTGTGCTGTGGTTCAGCTCGATGAGTGGAGGCTCAGTGGAGGTTACATCAAGATCTTATCAGTGGGTTGGGTGGTGGTTCTCAGGCTCAAGCTGCACATTAGAATCACCTGGGGAGCTTTTAAAACACCCAAAACCCAGGCCTAATTCCAAACAGATTAAATCAGAACCTCTGGGAGTATGGGGAGGGCTATAGGCTTCAGTACTTTTTTAACCCCCCAGGTGACTGAAACGTACAGCCAAGTCTGAAAAGTAGTAGGTTAGGAACAAAATCCTAATCCAGGCTTGCAGACAGACTAGTCTTCTAAAATGCTACTCTTTGAATCATTTTCCACCCTCGCTTCTCACTGGTCTACCCCTGCAGAAGCTCACCCATCCTCTGGGATTCCCATCTCTTTGTGTCCGCACAGAGGGAGCCCTATGCAGGAACACATGCCCCTCAATCCAATGAGCACAGTGAAAACCTCCAGTGGTTCAAGCCGACCCTTCTCCCATCCTTCTCTATGAAGTCTCTCCCAAATGTCCACTGATAGGGTTTGGTATGAGTCCTACCAAAGCTCCTGCTGAATTATAATCCCCCGAGTTGGAGGTGGGGCCTGGTGGGAGGTGACTGGACTATGGGGCAGAGTTCTCATTAATGGGTTAGCGCCATCCCATCCATGCTGTTCTCGCAATAGTGAGTGAGTGGGTGATTCTGAGATCTGGTTGTTCAAAAGTGTGTGGCACCTCCCCACCCTCTCTCTTTGTCTGCCTCCGGTCATGTGATGTGCCTTGCTCCCCCTTTGCCTCCTGCCATGATTGGAAGTTTCCTGAGGCCTCCCCAGAAGCACAAGCTGCTATGCTTCCTGTACAGCCTGCAGAACCATGAGCCAGTTAAACCTCTTTTCTTTATAAATTGCCCCGTCTCAGGCATTTCTTTACAGCAGTGTGAGAAGTGACTGATAGACCCACCCACCCACCCCTACCACGACCTTTGTACCATCTGGCTCTTGTCCACTGTCATCATTTGCATTCCACATACTAGTCAACTTCTTACAGTTCTCTCCTATTTGCCAAATAGGTTATAGGCTGTGAGGTCAGTTAAGTGGCTTACACAGAACTTTCTGTAGCCTGGGATAGGAGCCTAAACTTGGTTGACTGACTGATATAAACACAGAGCCACTACTTTCCAAATGATGCTGGGATTTAAGGACGTCTATAAAGGAAAGACGGCCGATGGTCTCTTAATTCATTACATGATAACACCTACACTTCCAGACTTGATTTGCGATTTACTCAATCAAGCAGTCTCCAATCCTTTAAAGCAGATGTTTTTCCATCAAAATTAAATTCAAGCAAACTCTGCAAATACACAAAGTCTGCAGCGACATTTAACCTTATGTTATAGTTACAGTTAGAAACAGGTTCAGAAGCCAGATCCAATGTGTTGTAGAAGAACTCTGAAGAGGAGCGACAGTGAAGCAAATTGGTCAAGGTCAAAGAGAAGAGAACATTACAAGGGACATAACACTTAGGAGGTTATTGAAGGCACTTAGGAGATTGAGTCCAGCTGGTGAAACACAGCAAGACCCCATCTCTTAAAAAAAAAAAAAAAAAAAAGTGGCCAAAACTGCCCCCAAGACAGCGACGAACTCAGATACTGGGCTTGCAGAAAGCCCACTGACATCAAGATCTAGGTGAGCAGGTTAAGCAGCAAAATCCTACTCCATCCTGGCTACCAGGTTGGTCTTCTGAAAATATTTTCATCATCTGAAACAGTCAAAATTGAGTTAATTCTCAATCTGTGCGCCAAGTACTAAAGAGTCTCAGATGTCTTTCACATTTGTATCTACTCCAGTTTGACAAGCTGATCCTAGAGTTCTTTAAAAGTTCAGTGATTGTATTTTTAGGAAGTAACCCATGCCCCGAAGCTCAGCTTCTACTGCTTTTAATTCTAAAAAAGTAACCCTTAGTTATATTTAAAACTTGTCTCAGCCCACACAGTGCAAACAGTGTGACTCTCTGCCCCTTGCCTTTCTCTCCAAACAAGTTGCAGCATGTCTACCGCATGTGTCCTGGGGAGAAATGTGAGTCTAACTGTGTCTTCTGTGATCAGAGACAGCAGGTGAGAAATTGCTTTGCTGTGTGTGTCTTCACAGTAATTCCCAGCTGCCCTTTGAAGTTATTCAATAACACTAAGTGATATCAGATCACAAGAAATATCGCATGAGGTCACACATTTTAGTCTACTCTGTCTGCTTGCTCCTTGTACCAAACCCAAATAAATGCTGTCGTTTCATTGTAAATGTCTCTGGGTCAGCCTCCTCCAAAATCCCTAAAGAGAAAAAAAAAAATTAGCATAACATCCCAATGCCTTTTCTATCCAGTCTTCTGGAATAATGAAGAATTCCACATAATGCAATTTCCTAAATATGTGAACCATGCCCATCAATCACCAATATATTTAATAAATCTTTACAGGTCTTTCATTCTTATGAAAATCTATTTGAAACCTGCGAGCGATGGGTGTTTGCTTTCATTGTTCTCTCTCTTCCCTCTGAGTCAGACTGTCAAGTCATACAAGCATTCTTTCCACACTATTTTCCTACCCGATTTGCCTTTCTAATCTTACAAGTAACAATTTCACCAACCAGATAGTTGAGCACAGCAAAAATTAAATGGACTACAAGTCACAAAGGCTGGGTACAGAATCTCATGTTTCATTCGGGAGTTTAATGCCTTTATGCCAAGCACACAGCCCCAGAATTCCCAGTTCCCCAAGAGCCGTGTTCTGGAAGCTTGAAGTTTTCTAAACCTAAGCTCAGCAGGAGTGGTTGTTAATCAGGTGATGTAATTTAAAATAGGTGGTCAGCTGGGGCCAAACACACTCTTCCCAGTACCGTCAATAGTTGTAAAAGCACTCACAGAATATAACATAATTAAATCACAAGTCATGTAATACAAAACAACCAGCAGTTTTCCTGGATTGTTTCTGATCTTATTACTGCCACTTATGATTTTTTTTAATTACAGGCATTCAATGAAAATAAAAGAAAATGTTAAAATATCTATCTACAGTTTAGAGTATATAAGCGTTTAACAGTAATTAAAATAGCAAAAGGGAATAACCCAGAAAAAAATATTTTCTGAAAATGCTATTATATAAAAAAATTAATAAAAGTTGCCTTTAACAAAGGAAGACCAAAATCAAAAAATGAAAAAAAGAAGAGAAATACATAATTAAGACAAAGGGAAATGCAATTAGCAAATAAACTTGTGGGGTAATGTCCAAATTAACAAAGTCCTCAAAAGAAATGAATACTAAAACGAGAAGATACATCATGGCTAATTTTTTAGAAAATATAAATATTAGTACTAAGTGCTGCAAAGGAGGTAAGGAATATGGTACAAGCCTTTTAGAAAGCAGTTGAACAATGTTTCAAATATTTCAGTAGCCTCATTTTTAGAAATTTATTTTAATAATCAAAAAAGGAAATAACTGGGCATACATGTATACAGGTGTCCACAGCAGTGCTATTTGTTCCAAGAAGAAAATGTAACAGAACCATAAAGGTTGAGTAGAATATAGTATTAACAGCTATTCAAAATTAGAACTATAAAGTGATACTACCAGCTTTTAAAGCGTTGATAATGTGAATTAAAACACATGTTATTTCATAATTCACTGTCATTCATTCCTTAAGCAACTTCTCTAATAGTATAATTTTACTTTGTGCATTCATGCTAGTATATATGTATCCCAGTACACATTTTTGACAAATCTTGGATGTTAGGGACTGTAAACTATTATGCACATATATTGTTATAACTGATATCTTTAAAGTTCATTCGAAGGAAGACAATACATTTCTAAATAATCTTTAAATTTTTTTAATCCCATCCATCTTATCTTTTTCCATCCAATTGAGCCCCCTCTTAAATGCCTGCATTGTGCCAAGAACTGCAGATAAAAGATGGAGACAAATTTCTTGCTCTCAAGGAGATCAGAGTCCAATAGGAAAGACACGAGTATAGAAAAAGAATCACCATACAGCTACGTGTCATAATAATAAAGGTGTAAAATGAGGAAAGTGGGGGCCTTAATTGGACAACCGGAAAGTATTTGTGAGTTATTATATTCAAGGGACCATAAAGAATACCAAGAATTCTTAGAAGTGCTTTATTTCCTTGAGGAGCTACTACCAAGCCAAAGACGGAAAATCAAAAAGTGTGACTCCATACATCCTTGCCCAAGTTCATCTACTGATAAGTAGGCAGGTACGAGACGGGGCTAGGCTCTGGGTCACAGAGATTTGAGTGTGAAGCCCCCCTACCCCACCCCAGTGCCCTCGGGCACGTTGCAAAGTTTGACCCATGCCTTACTCATTCAACAAAATACTGAGTGACAATTCTATGCTCAATTTTGCACCAGGCACTGTCATACGCCCTGTGGCTAGAACTGGAAACAGTGATGATGTTTTTACATCATATCCGTCCCATAGTGTTCACAACCCAGCCAGGGAGACCCCACAGGGAAAGTAATTATAACTATTACCAGCCTTTCTGAAAGAGAAGAGGAGTGTCTGATGGGGGGTGATCACAGTGGGGGTCGGGGAGTTAGGAAAGACCTCCCTGAGACCATGAATTTAACCAGGAGACCTGAAATCAGAGAGAAATAAATAACACACGGACCAGGCCAAATGTTAGTGTTAAAATCTGCCACAGAGCAGCAAAACGGAAAGAGATCCCACTGATTCAGGATTTACGTTTCATAAGAGATCAGGTTTGGGAGGATAAATTATAATATGTCCTTAAATATATGTGTCTAGTATGCAGGTCCAGTATGATTTAGTATAACCACCAGAGACATCATCCTGTAAATCAGGAACAAAACACTAATGCCCACTGTACTAGCTTGCTAGGCTGCCATAACAAAGTACCACAGAGTCGGGGACTTAAATAACAGAGATTTATTCTTTCACAATTCTGGAAGCTAAAAGTCAAAAGTCAACGCATCAGCAGAGTTGGCCTCACGCTTTGGCTTGTAGATGGCCGTCTTCTCCCTGTGACTTCACTTGGTCTTCCCTCTGTGTCTGTCTCTGTGTCCAAATTGCCTCGTCTTTTTTTTTCTTTTTTTTTTTTGAGATGGAGTTTCACTCTATCACCCAGGCTGGAGTGCAGTGGCGCGATCTCAGTTTACTGCAAACTCCGCCTCCCGGGTTCATGCCATTCTCCTCCCTCAGCCTCCCGAGTAGCTGGGACTACAGGCACCTACCACCACGCCCGGATATTTTGTATTTTTAGTAGAGACGGGGTTTCACCATGTTAGCCAGGATGATCTCGATCTCCTGACCTCGTGATCTGCCCGTCTTGGCCTCCCAAAGTGTTGGGATTACAGGCGTGAGCCACCACGCCCAGACTGCCTCTTCTTCTAAGATCATCAGTCAGTCATACTGGATTAAGGCCCACACTAATGACCTCACTTTAACTTAATTGCCTCTTTAAAGATTCTAATTCCAATACAGTCACAGTCTGAGATACTGGGGATTAGGACTTCTATATAAGAATTTTGGGGAAACAAAATTCAGCCCATAACCCCTACCATCACCTCTGTAACTTAATGCATTTCTGGATGTTCTAGTGAATTCAATAATAGATGGAGGGGAGCTGTGCAGTGAGACCAAGCCCGCTCCTACATGCCAATGGGAGTGTACACTGGTACAGACTTTCTGTAAATGACTGGCCATATTTTAGGATTAAGCCCTAAAAATACTCATCCTGTTGTGTCTTGTCATTCCTAATCTAGGGAATTTTATATGCAAATATGTCCACTGCAGTATCACAAACAATATAGTAGTAAAAGTAAGAACCATCCCACTCATAAAACAAGTGAAGAATGAATCAGGCTGGGCATGGTGGCTCACCCCTATAATCCCCGCACTTCAGGAGGTCGAGGCAGGCAGATCATGAGGTCAAGAGATCAAGACCATCCTGGCCAACATGGTGAAACCCCGTCTCTACTAAAAATACAAAAATCAGCTGGGTGTGGTGGCGCACGCTTGCAGTCCCAGCTACTCGGAAGGCAAAGGCAGAAGAATTGCTTGAACCCAGGAGGTGGCGGTTGCAGTGAAACAAGATCAAGCCACTGCACTCCAGCCTGGTGACAGAGCAAGACTCCATCTCAAAAAAAAAAGGGATTACAATCCTAGAATGTGATATTCAAAGTTTTTTAAATTGATACATAATATTTGTATATATTTATGGGGTCCATGTGATATCTTGTTACCTACAGAGAATGTGTGATGATCAAGTCAGCATATTTAGGGCATCCATCACCCCGAGTATTTATCATTTCTATGCACTGGGAACATTTCAAGTCCTCTCTCCTAGCTATTTTGAAATATACAATACATTGTTGTTAACTTTAGCCACCCTACTCTGCTATCAAACTCAGAATTTATTTCTTCTATCTAACTGTATGTGTTCATTAACTAATTTCTCTTCAACCCCCCGCTCCACACACCCATACGCTCTTCCTAGCCAGCCTGAAAAGATTTTGAATGACATGGGATAATGCTTATGATGTAATGCCACTTCCTCTTGAACTCCCTTCAATCAGCCTTGTGCATCCACTTTTCTGCTTTTCCACTGAATCTGTTCTTGTCCAAGTCATCAGTGGCCTCCAGGCTGCTAAATCCAGTGGGAGTTCTTAGTCCTCTCCCTTCCTGACCAATAGCAGTGCTGGCCACAGAGGTCTTGTCCCTCCTCCTCCTCCCCATTTCCTCCCATGGCTGCTGAGCCACCACGCCCTGCCAGCCTTCTCCCACTTCACTGCCATCCTCTGCTCTGTCTCCTGTCTCCTCCTTCTCTCCCCAACCTCCAAATGTCCAAATTTCCCAGGGCCTCCTTGATCCTTGGACAGTTCTCCTGGTGATCTCATTCAGTGCCCAATTTTAGATGTCTGGCCCTTGTCCTCTTATCGGAACTCCAGATGTCCACATCCAACAGCCTCATCGATGCCTCCGTGTGGGTATCTAACAGGCTTCTCAAAATTAGCATGTCTTGTGTCCCCTCCATCCATCCCAAACTCTAAGACCTGCTCCTTCCTGGCATTCACTGCCTTAAAAGGGACTGCCATTCACAAGGTTGCTCACCAAGTGTATTAGTTTGCTAGGACTGCCACAATGAAGTATCACAAAATGAGTGACTTAACCAACAGAAATTTACTACCTCTCAGTTCCGGAGGCTGGAAGTCTGAAATCAGGATGTCAGTAACACTGGTTCCTTCTGAGGACTAAAAGATAATCTATTCATCCCTCTCTCCTAGATTCTGGCAGCCTCAAGCACTCTTTGGCTTAACAGATGTCCTTATTCCTATATCTTCACATCTTCCCTCTATATATGCTTATGCTGAAATATCCCCTTTTCATAAAGACAACACTCCACTGGATTACGTCACACATACACACTCTCTAGTATGGCCTCATCTTAAATAATTACATCTGCAATGACCCTATGTCCAAAGAAGCTCACATTCTGAGGTACTGGGGGTTAGGACTTCATGTGAATCAGGGAAGGGCAGTATTTCAGCCCACAACACCAAGTAATCACTAAATGTGACTCTTCTCTTTTTCTCATAACACACATCCAATCCAGCTCCAAAGCCTGTTAGCTCTACTTTAAAGACATCCTATAACTGACCATTTTTCTTACCACCTCCCCGCAAACCCGTCTCCCAGTCACCTTGTCCCCTGCAGTCTATTCTCACCAGAGCAACCAGAAGGAATCTGTTAGAACCAAACCCAGATGACATCACTCCTCTGCCTCAAACCCTCCAAAGGCTTCCACCTCACTCAATGAAATGCAAAGCCCTTATTTTTACAGCCTGCAAACCTCTGCCATCTCTCCCATGTCATTTCCTAGCACTCCCTTGAGCGCCACAATCCCGTCACCCCAGCTTGCTTGCTGGTCCCCAGACACACCAAGCCTGCTTCCATCACAGGGCCTTGCACTGGCTGTGTCTTCCCCAGTCATGTCCTTCCCTAGACAGTCACAGGCTCCCTGCCTCAAATCACTCAGCCTTCTCTGGGGCTGCCCTTCCCAAAACAGCAGCCTCTGTGCCTGTATTCTCCTACTCTGCCTTGTTTTTCTTCAAAGCACTTTTCCCTACCTGACACTACATTGCATATTTATCTGGTCATTGTCCGCTTCTTCCAATAAAGTATAAGCTCCACAGGGAGAAAGACTATTTTGGTTGCTGCTTTTGCCCTCGCGCCTAGAAGATAATCAATAAGTAATTGTGGAAGGAGTAAATGCATGAATGAGGGCTGGAAGGCAAATAGACTTAAATGCTAACATGACTCATCTACCTATAAGCGGTGAAATTACACACAGTGTTAATTTTTTGTTTATACCATATTATACTTTCCAGATTTTCTAAAACAGTCTGTTACTACTTTTATTGTTTGGCAAAAATCAATAATTTTTTTAAAAAGAAATGTTAATTCACTTAAGGGCTAGTTTAAACATACCTAAATTGTTAAGGGCTGTAATTTCTACAATCTAAACAATATGTGAGACAGAGTACTATTCACTAGGCTTTATGATAAATGTACTATGTTGGAACTTACATTATTTTTACTTTGAAACTTATTCTTAACATATTATGATTGGTTCATATGACTAGCGCTATTATCAACACGTATAATCTGTTTGAAAAGTTGACTTTTATTTTCATCAGCCAAAAATGTTAAACGAGAAAAGCTTTTTCGAAAACTGGGGCAATAAAAAATAAGCTTTATAAGACAGAAATGACTGCCAACTTGCAAATCAAGAGCTGAAACTTGGTTTCAAATAAAGGGGAAAAAAAAGACTAAGAAAACATAACTTACTTTGATTAGAGAGTGCCATATAGTGGCTAAAAGCCAGAGTCCACTGAAGCCAGACAGTCAAAACCAAGCCCCAGCTCAACACTAACTAGCTGTGTGGCCTTGTTTCTATTATCTTTTTACATCTCAATTTTTTCATCTGTAAATGGAAATAATACAAAGAGCACTTACATGTAGACTAATTAATATATGCAAAGCACTTAGGGACAGTTCCTGGTTCAGAGTCGCATGAGACAGATGTCAATTAATACTATCCTATGCACCAAATTCATGCCCCACACACTCCAAAATAGCCTTCAAAGAAGCTCTTGAAAGGCAGGTCACATTTGTATATGGGATAGAATTTTCTTTCTACTACAGGAATTTTACATTAACCTAAAACAGCCTTTCTCACTGAGTCAAGCACAATACGCTACCATTTTGTTCTTTCTTTCTCACACTTAACCATTCAGCATAAAACAGTGATAGCGGCAAAATGACAAAATGACAGCCAGCAGCATTAAGCTAAAACAAAATGCTACATGAGTGTTCTCATGAAAAGACTCGTATTTCCAAAGTGTTCTTAACTGAGTAAAAGCTACATGAATGAGACAGAGTCTCTTAAAATTACCATTTGATTTATTTTGACAGCATTGCTTCAGGTGAATTAGTAGCATTACGTGACTAAGGATGGAACACCCTAGAAGAAATGCAATCCAAGCCATGCCACAGATTTTTGATGCTAAAATAAAAACTCTTTCAAGGCCGGGCATGATGGCTCACACCTGTAATCCCAGAACTTTGAGAAGCCGAGGTGGGCGGATCACTTGAGGTCAGGAGTTCAAGACCTACTTGGGAGGCTGAGGCAAGAGAATTGCTTGAACCCAGAAGGCAGAGGTTTCAGTAAGACAAGATCATGCCACTGCCCTCCAGCCTGGGTGACAGAGCAAGACTCCATCTCAAAAAACCACCCCTTTCAAATGTCACTGATGCCCGAGTAGCATCATAGAACACAAACATTCACAGGCTGTGGATACAGCCCCTGCTACAGAGACCACAGTAATTAGACTTTGACATGCCAAAAGGGAGCAACAGTTGAAGCCTCACTGTAAAATATAAGGCCATTCCTTTCCACGGAAGGAAGCTGGACAGCAGGTGATGCATTTGCAAACAAAACACATGATGCATCTGGCTACTAGCTCTCTTACTGTGAAAATGTGGTATAAGTATTTTCAGAAATTAAGATGAAATAGAATTGTGGACTTTTAAGGGCTCACCAGGGAATAGCTGAAAGGAACAAGCAAACCTCTGTTTTCCAAGCAGTAACATACAAAATTTAAAATTTTTCAATAGGTTTTCTCGGGCCAGGCATGGTGGCTCACACTTGTAATCCCAGCACTTTGGGAGGTCAAGATCACTTGAAGTCAGGAGTTTGAGGCCAGCATGGACAACATGGTGAAATCCCGTCTCTAATAAAAATACAAAAATTAGCCAGGTGTGGTGGCTAGGTGCCGGTACTCCCAGCTACTTGGGAGGCTGAAGCAGGAGAATCACTTGAACTGGGAGGCGGAGCGTGCGGTGAGCCAAGATTGTGCCACTGCAATCCTGCCTGGGTGACAGAGCAAGACTCTGACTCAAAACAAAAAGCCTTTCTTATTTCTGATATTCTGAATGGAGAAATTAGTCTAGTAAATATATTCCCCCTCCTATAATCTCTGATCTGAGTGAGACTCGGATTATGTCAGAAGTAAGCAAATAATGTGTAATCACTAAACGAATATAAATTTACATAACTGTTAAGAGCAGGCCAGGTGCAGTGGCTCACGCCTATAATCCCAGCACTCTGGGAGGCTGTGGTGGGCAGGTCACCTGAGGTTGGGAGTCTGAGACCAAGCCCCAATCTCCTAAACACCGTGTATTCCTAGTACTCGTTGTTAAATTTTTTCTTAGATTTCTTCCCAGTATTTGTCATCACTAGCTCACACAATGATTAGGCACAGGCTTCTGTGGAGTGAGAATGAGGAAGGAGGAGGAAAAAAGACCATTGTGGTTCTTTGTGGTAGCTAGTCTCTAAAGATGACCCCAAATGATTCTATCCCTTCCTACCACTTTATGCCACTCCTCCCATCAAAAGGTAGAGCCAGCCGGGCGCAGTGGCTTATGCCTGTAATCCCAGCACTCTGGGAGGTCAAGGCGGGCAGATCACCTGAGGTCAGGAGTTCGAGACCAGCCTGGCCAACATGGTGAAACCCTATCTCTACTAAAAATACAAAAATTAGCCAGGCACACTGGCGTGCACCTGTAATCCCAGCTACTTGGGAGGCTGAGGGATGAGAATTGCTTGAGCCTGGGAAGCGGAGGTTGCAGTGAGCCGAGATCACGCCAGAGACTGTCTCAAAAAAAAAAAAAAAAAGGTAGAGCTTGTGTTCCCACTCTCTTGAACCTGAGCTGGACTTGTCACTGTTCTGACAGTGACATGCAGAAGTACCATTCTAAGACTTGAGAGCCCAGGCATCAGGAAGGTCAGGCAGCAACTCTTCTTCCTTCTTGGGACCTCGCCATCACGTAATGGAGAAGCACCAAGCAACCATGTGGAGAGGCGCACCTGGAAGAAAACTTGAGGTCGCCAGCCAACAACCCCAGCTAAGCTCCCAACTAGCAGCCAGTGCCACCTTGCCAGCGATATGAGTGTGCTACCTTGGAGGTAAATCCTCTGCTCTCAGTCAAGCCGTCCACGCCGATACACGGAGCAGCGACAAGCTGTCCCTACTGAGCCCTGTCCAATTTAAATTGCAAAACCATGAGCAAATAAATGGTTGTGTTGGTTTTAGGTATTTTGTCATC
This sequence comes from Macaca fascicularis, assembly GCF_037993035.2. Taxonomy (NCBI): domain Eukaryota; kingdom Metazoa; phylum Chordata; class Mammalia; order Primates; family Cercopithecidae; genus Macaca; species Macaca fascicularis. Next base: position 89,202,342 of record NC_088387.1, read on the forward strand.
TTGCAGCAACAGATAGCTGAATCTTCTCAAAGAGTCGCCTCACTTCATTCCAGGGCTTCTGCTCATTCCACCATGCTGAGCCTGCTGCATTAACACCCACAGCTGTGGCTGTGTGAACAAGTCGTCAAAATAAAAATCAGCACAGATGTGGTTAATAACCTCATGAATCCTGCGATGCAGGGAGAAGACCCAGCATAGGCCTCCAGATCTATGCATTTTCAAGCGCTAAATACATCAAATACAAAGCCAGCTTTCCAATGATTTCCTGGCCAAATTACCAGGTACAGAAAAATACTCATCTTTGATAATTCTAGCCACAATAAATACTATTTTAAAAATTTTATTTATACACACACACACACACACACACACATATATATATATATATATTTTTTTTTTTTTTTTTTTGAGATCGAGGCTCTCTGTTACCCAGGCTGAAATGCAGTGGCACAATCTTGGCTCACTGCAATCTCCACCTCCCAGGTTCAAGTGATCCTCCTGAGTAGCTGGGATTACAGTCACGCACCATTAAGCCTGGCTAATTTTTTGTATTTTTAGTAGAGACGGGATTTCACCATCTCCTATCTCAAGAGATCTGCCCACCTCAGCCTCCCAAAATGCTGAGATTATAGGCATAAGCCACCGCACCCGGCCAATTTTACCACAATTTTAAAAATAATATACAAAAAATTGACTTACACACATTAAGGGAATTATGTGGTATGTAGATTATATTTCAATAAAGCTATTTTTTTTAATCGCCATGCCCATATAAGGGGATTCCATCAAACAGTTGATCATAAAGCCCACAGAACTCTATGAGGACAAATATAAACAAACTGGCCAAAGTGTGGCCAAAGCTTAAGTCACTGTCAGGATGGGCAGGACCTTACCCTAGGATTAAAACTCACCTACAATCTGTCTGTACAAGTCAAGTAGCTCCAATAAGGATCTCTACCTGCAAACAGCCCAGTTAAGTTGGAACAGCTCCATCTTTAAAAGAATTTACTTTTATCAAACCTAAGTAACAATCAGAGAGGCAGACTCTCCAAAAAAAAAAAAAAAAAAATTTATTAAGGAATGGGCATTGCAATGGGAATCCATGTGAGTGTATTCAGGGAGATAAAGGAAAACAAGGACTTTTCAAGGAAAAATAAGGATGGCTATGTAAGTTGTTTTGAGACAATTATCCATGGGTACAAGGATGAGTCACAAGGGTGGCGTCAACCCAACGTTGGACAGGCAGTTGCTGGGCAGATGTCCTTGCAGAAGTATTTTTGTGTGTGTAAGACTGCCGTGGCCTTTGTGCAAGGTTGTGGTTTTTGCAGAGGTTTTTTGACAGTTCTTGTTATCAGGCATATATGTGTAAGAACCCTCTTTTCATGGCCTCTCCCAGCTCTATTTGTCAGAGTTTTGACACAAGTGACATTCTGATTCTGACAACTTCCATGCCTTTTACCAAGTTAAAATAGATGCCCAGAGCTATATTCATTGCCTCCCCTTTCCACAATATTTGAAGGAAGCTCTATTACCCTGTCCCTGTGACTTCTTTTCTTCTGACTCAATATACCCATTCCTGCAGTTACCCCTCGTGTGGACAGTGCTTCAAGTTCTGCCATCACCTGGCTGCACAGCTCTGCGTACACTACAGCATGCCCCAGCACTGGCGACAAGCGTAAGCTTCGGAGTCAGAATGCATAGGTTTATAGGTTTAAATCTGACTTCCATCACTAACTGGCTGCATCACCTTGAGCAAGTTACTTAACCGTCTTAAGCCTCAACTGCAGCATCTATAAATTGGGGATGGTTGAAAGAAGCCTCATTTGGAGGGGGAGCAAAGTAGGGAGTGAAGTTAGTTCCTAAGATGAAAATCACTTATAGTCAAAATTACTCTTGTAAATCTACTCAGTAGGACCAACATAACTGGCTCTCAAAATGTCCTTCTACATTTGAGCAGGTCGTTTTCTTTAAACACAACCTCTTTGCCTCTGCCAAGCATATGTTGTCATTCAAGCACATTCAATGTTCCTATGATACAACCCCATTTTAACAGAACCCACCTCAATGTCAGGCAACTAGTAAAAAGTCTGGAACTCAAGAAACCTGCCAACATTGCTAGCTTTTATTATTCTACATATTGTAAGGGAAGGACAAAATTGAATGCGATGTTTCCAAAGTGGTCAGGCCAGGCCAGGCATGGTGGCTCACGCCTGTAATCCCAGCATTTTGGAAGGCTCAGGCAGGCAGATCACCTGAGGTCAGGAGTTCAAGACCAGTCTGGCCAACATAGTGAAACCCCGCATGTACTAAAAATACACAAATTAGCCAGGCATGGTGGCATGCACCTGTAGTCCCAGCTACTTGGGAGACTGAGGCAGGAGAATTGTTTGAACCATGGAGGCAGAGATTGCAGTCAGCCAAGATCACACGACTGCACTCCAGCCTGGGTGACACAGCGAGACTCCATTTAAAAAAAAAAAAGAAAACAAAACAAAAAAAACCAAAGTGGTCAGCCCAGTGATAGAAATGTTTTTTCAGGACATCATGCCCAGGACCTCTTTTTATGTTTTTGATTATCTGCTACTTTCTTCAGCAGGCAGGATAAAGAGTGCTGGAAAATCCACCCACAAGAGCACTATGGAGAAGAGATGCTGGGCCTGACCTTCCAGGGTACTCCCAGACAGTGCCTAGCAGCGTCTGTGCTCACACTCACACCTGGAAGTATGTATCCTAAAGCAGCCAGCCAGCCTCACACACAGAAAAGGAGAAGGCGGTTTTACCTGTCCTTACCCACCCGACATAATACACACATTTTCTTTCCACCGTCTCACAGATGCTCACCCCACCACATGCACAAATGTAACCACCTTATTCACTCACCCCTTGCGTTTGTTCAATGGCAGTTAATAGAGTCACTCGGGTGTTGTGCTGAAAATTGAAGTTAAATATTTTCCACCACAGAGCTGAACCATTACCAAGGTTAAAAAACTCAAAGGCTATTTTTTATCTTTTTTAATATAACAATAATTATAGTCATTTGCCTGATCAAAACATGCAACAACTGAGGGGATGTGTCCAGGAGGATTTCCCAACCGTGACTGGGGTTGTATCTGATCAAAGCTTTGAAGGCCTCTGACCTAGACAGCAGTGACCATTAGCATGTGTTTGCTGTCTGCTTGGCCACTGACAGGACACCTCTGCCTTGCCACCATGCCAGCTTTCTGCAAGAGTATAAGACTGAAAGGATGGGAATCTCTACAAAGATGGGAGTTTTTACAACAGGATACTTTCTCCTCTTGCTATTTGTTTCAGGGAAGATAAAATATTTGCCTTTATGGTAACCAATGTTCAGCAATGACTTGTTACATTCTGATCAAGCCCTGGCAATAAGAAGCTACTGTCAGATGCTTGTCATTGCCACCCATTCTGGCAGGGCCTATATGATGAGCAGCACGGGGACCATACTATGCAATGCACTGTCCTGCAGACACAATGTGATAAATGGCTGTTAGCTGGGCAGGTGAGTCCAGCAAAACCTAATTAGTGCAGAGCAGGACTGAGCCATAATCCTAATTGACACTGATTTCTTCGTTTCAATTATTGTTGATTCTTCGGGAAAGCCACTTCTTCTCCTCATATATTTTAACACCAAAGGAAGAACGACTCAGTGAGAAAACACCTAACAGGAGAATTGCACCCAAGCTGTATCCAACATTATTTCATCTTAAGGCAGTTGTTCTAGGTGTGGTCACTGGACCAGCAGCATCAGTCCCACCTGGAATCTTTCTAGAAATGCAAGTTCTCATGTCCCACCTCAGACCCATGGAATCAGAAACTCTGGGGTTGAGGCTGAGCAATGTGTGCTTTAGCAAGCTCTCCAGATGATTCTGGCGCAGAAAAATATTTGAAAGCCACAGTCATATTTGAGACTCACTGTCTTGAGGTACTATGATTTGTACAAAGCACATTTCTGGTATGACCAACATCCTTTCAGTAGTAAAGGAATTTGGTACTTGGGGCAAAAGGCAGAGCCAGGCAATCCCACAGTGCGAATGCAGTCAGGGTCATTGTCGGTAGTTAGCATCATGGGCCAGGTATGAGGCAGCTCAGGGACTAAAGGTCAGTGTGTCAGGAAGGACAGGTGGTCACAAGGGCGAGAGGCTGTCCTGAACTGTGGCTCAAAAGGAGAACACTGCCAACTTTAAAGAGGCCCTTATCAATGAACAGCTATGACTTGTTTTCAAAATTTGGGGAAAAAAAATCCTCTTTTCAAATGCAATTTGAAGCTGAATATATGACGCAGATGAAGCAGGGTGGGTGTTTGAACCCCCCTCCTGTCAACAAGTTTCGTTCTCCTCTTACCTCTCCCCCTTGGTAGCCTCCAATATACTTTGGTGGAATCCTAAGGGTTTCTGAGAACAGAGTTTGAAAAACCCAGAGTACTTACTAAACGTCCATTATGCTGAACCCCTATTAACCTCAACAGAAATGGCAAGAAGAGATCTGGAGGCAGCAAACGAGGCAAGAGGTCTTATTGGGTGCTTACAGACAGGAGAGAGTCCAGTGGTGGTGGGCTGCACAGGAGAACCGCCTTACACACAGTCCAGTGGGAGGGGCTGGACAAGATAACTGCAAGGCAATGCGCCGGGCAGGAAACCGGCGACTACTTGCAAACAGCATGCAGTTTACATAGCATTTTCGCTTAGCACCCTTCCCCCAACAACCTCCACCTCCACCTGGCAACCTCCATTTAACCCAAAACCAAAGGTCTCAATCCCATGCACGGCTCATGCCCCACGGGATGGGCCTGGGGCTCAGCTGTCCCTCTCAGACAAGGAATGAATCCTGGATTCCGTAGCTCGGTACACACATTCAGGTGCATCTGTCATACAGGGTCATTCTAAGGGTAGGCTTAAGGTATTGCTTTTGGGTATGTTTACACTGCCACATTCTGATTCCTGGGCCTCGCCAGTCCTACTGAATTAGAAGAGCTGGTGCAAGGCCTGGAGCCCTATACTTTTCAGTTTCTCCACGTAATTCTGAGAATCAGCCAGATCACAGCCTTTGAGTAGTGTTTGTCTCAGAGCAGGGCCCTAGACTTTCCCATAAGAAGAATTTGGGAGAACTTGCTAACGATGCAAATTCCTGGGTCCTTTCCAAGCCCTACTGATACTGGCTCTCTGGAGTAGAGCCCAGGAATCTGCATTGTGAGGGCAACTCTTACGTACGTCAGGTGTGAGCAGCACTATGGCCTGGTGCATTCAGTACCTGGTGTCAGACACTGCATTCCATCCCTCCAACACACACAACATTGTTGTCCGTGCCTCCCTCGATCTCTCTCACACACACAACCCTGAAAATATAAAAAGAACTTTTCCCTCTGGGTCTTTATTTATTTATTTATTTATTTTAGACAGAGTCTCACTCTGTCACCCAGGCTGGAGTGCAGTGGTGTGATCTTGGTGCCACCGCGCCCAGCTAATTTTTGTATTTTTAGTAGAGACAGGGTTTCGCCACATTGGCCAGGCTGGTCTTGAACTCCTGACCTCGTGATCCACCCACCTCGGCCTCCCGATGTGCTGGGATTACAGGCGTGAGCCACCGCGTCCAGCTGCCTCTGGATCTTTTTGAGGCAGGGAGTTCTGAGCCTTCACTCCTGGAGCCTGGGTATGGGGTCACATTCTGGGATGGTGGAAGAGCAGAAAGGAGGAAGGAGAAAGCAGTCTTGGGAGTCCTGACCCGTTTTCACAGTCTTATCCTTTAGGTGTGAAAATTGGGCTCCAATCTAGGCATAGGGGTCTCCACACACCATGTCTAGGCCTCGCTCAACCTTACAGATTCTGCCTTAATCACCTTGGGTAGAGGTGGGGCCTTGGTATCTGTTTAAGGCATCTCAGGTTAAAATGCACATCCAGGAAAGAAAACAACTATCTAGAGTGCAGCTTCTCAAATATGAATGTGCACAGATCTCACTAAAATGCAGATACTGATTCAGTCGGTAAAGGTGTGGCCGGAAACCCTGCATTTCTAACAAGCCCCCAGATGCTGCTGATGGTGCTGGTCCACAGCTCACATTTTGAATCACAAGGATCTAGTGGTTCTCAAACTTTAGGAAGCAACAGAATCACAGGGCGGGCTTGTTAAAACTTTGCAGGACCCATCCCTACAGTTTCTAGGAAGTCTGGGTGGGGCCTCGTAAGTTGTATTTCTAACAAGTTCTCAGGTGATGCTGATGGTCCGGGGACTACGCTTTTAGAACCACTGGTCCAGACCGTGGTCTTAGCTCAGGCTGCTATAACGAAATACCATGAACTGAGTGGCTAATAAACAACAGAAATTTACTGTTCACAGATCTGGAGGCTGCGGGTGTGAGGGCAGGGTACCAGCATAGTCAGGTTCTGGTGAGGGATCTCTTCTGAGTTGCAAATTGCTAACATCACTTTGTATCCTCACATGGGAGAGAAGAGAGTGGGGAGGCAAGCTCTTGTATGACTCTCCATCAATTTCAGTCATGAGGGCTCTATCTGCAGTACCTCATCTAAGGCTAATTATCTCCCAAAGACCCACCTCCTAATACCATCACATGGGTAGGGTTTCAACATAGAAATTTTTCAGGGACACAAACATTCAGTTCATAACAACCATGGTTTTTTTTTTTTTTAGACGGAGTCTCACTCTGCTGCCAGGTTGGAGTGCAGTGACGATCGTGGCTCACTGCAACCTCCGACTCCCAGGTTCCAGTGATTCTCCTGCCTCAGCCTCCCGAGTAGCTGGGATTACAGGCGCCTGCCACCACGCCCAGCTAATTTTTGTATTTTTAGTAGAGACGGGGTTTCATCATGTTGGCCAGGCTGGTCTCAATCTCCTGACCTCATGATCTGCCCACCTCGGCCTCCCAAAGTGCTGGGATTACAGGTGTGAGCCACCACGCCCGGCCAACAACCATGGTTTTTAAATATTAGTGTACATTAAAATGGCTTGGGGAGCTTTCAAAAACAGAAGTCACCAGGCCTGATCCATTTGATTATTAGATCTGGAGAGGAGCCCAAGAGTTATAATTCAATAAGCTTTTCAAGGGACTAGTATGGTCCTTAATCCAGGAACCATGCTCAAATCTAGAATTTATACCCTGCAAATGCAATAAGCCTTTCTGGTACTGATAACAAACTTAACTGGAAACAGTCTGAACATTATAAATGTGCTTCATAAAGAAACCTACAACACTTTCTCATAAACCACTACCAGGTCCAACATAAGGAGGAGAGAACAAGGACACTTGGAACCAGAAAAGTTGCCAGTAACTGCTGGGTTCCCGGAATATGGTCTCTGGGGCTCCTGCTTTGGTTGAAATGTTTGTGTTCTCCACAACATTCATTCAAGTAAAACTAGAGCAAAGCTAAGCTGGTCTGCACATCTGCTGGGTCCAGCTGCTTCCTGAGGGGGTCACAGCCTTGGGGTTTGTCCTTGGGGCTCTTCAACCCCTGATACCCTCTGAACCCACCTGGTAAGGCAGGGGAATGAAGGCACAGGATCCCAACTATCCCACCATCCCAAGAGCATTTAGCTTGGTTAGGCACCCCAGGGTAAGCCACTCTCCATTTGATTCGGGAATAGCATATGTGTGTGATTTTCTTCTGTTTTGTTTTTTAGAGACAGGGTCTCACTCTGTTGGCCAGGCTGGAATGGTATAATCATAGCTCACTGTAGCCTCAAACTCCCAGGCTTAAGCCTCAAACTCCCTCCTGCCTCAGCCTCCTGGGAAGCTAGGAATACAGGCATGCCCTACTATGCCTTGCAAAATTTTTTTTATTTTTTGTAGAGACAGGATCTTGTTATGTTGCCCAGGCTGGTTTCAAACTCTTGGCCTCAAGCAATCCTCCCACCTCAGCCTCCCAAAGCACTGGGATTACAGACGTGAGCCAACACACCTGGCCACGTGAGTTTTTATTGGCATCAGCACGGAGATTAAGTTCCATCCAGGCTGAGCGCAGTGGCTCACACCCGTAATCCCAGCACTTTGGGAGGCCGAGGTAGGTGGATTGCTTGAAGTCAGGAGTTCGAGACCAGCCTGGGCAACATGGCGAAACCCCGTCTCTACTAAAAATACAAAAATTAGCCAGGCATGGTGGTGTGCACCAGTAATCCCGGCTACTCAGAAGGCTGAGGCATGAGAATCACTTGGACCCAGGAGGCGGACACTGCAGTGAGCCGAGATTGTGCCACAGCACTCCAGCCCGGGTGACAGAGCGAGACTCTATCTTAAAAAAAAAAAAAAAGTTCCACCCATACCACCCCTGTGCTGTGCGGGAGGCAGTGTGACATAGTAGGAACTGTGCGAGACTGGCCTGGTGTACATTTCTGCTCTGCCCCTTGCAAGTTAGACAGTCAACCTTGGACTACCCATAAACCTCTGGAACCTCAGTTTCCTGATCTGTGTAATGTGGGTGATAATAACTCTTCACGGGTTTGTTGTGCAAGTTCCTTGAAAACTCCAAAGTGCCATGCAGATATTATTGTGAAGCTCCATGTGCCTCTAGTAGCCAAGCAGACAACAGCAGCAACCACTCTACTTTGTACATAGTAGATATCTGCTCTTATCACCACTGAATCCCCAGCCTCTAGCACGGCTCTGAGTACACAGTAGGCATAGAAAACTGTTAAATAAATGAACAGTGTCATGGGCTGAATGTTTGTATCCACTCTCCCAAAATTCATATGTTGAAATCCTAACCCCCAATATAACAATATTAGGAGGTGGGGCCTTTGGAGGGTGATTAAGGTCATAAGGATGAAGCCCTTATGAATGGAGTTAGTGCCCTTATAAAAGAGGTCCTAGAGAGACTCCCTGCCCCTTCCACCATGTGAAGTTACAAACAAAAAGATGGCTGTCTAGGAAGAAGGCCTTCACCAGACACTGAATCAGCCGGCACCTTGATCTGGAGGGCTTCCCAGCCTCCAGAACTGTGAGAAATATTTCTGCTGTTTATAAGCCACCCAGTTTATGGTATTTTGTTATAGCATCCTGAATACACTAAGAGATTTCCAAACATAATCCATGAAGTTAGAAAAGACAGACAAGGCCATATAAGATGTTCTTGGTAACTACATCGATATGTGTATGGGAAAGCAACATAGCATGGTAGTTCATCCCACAGGTGTAAGATTACAAAGACTCAGGTTAGGACTCAGGTTAAACTCAATAGACCTTGATTTCCTCATCGATAAAAGGGGGAAAACGATACCTCCTTTAGAGGCTGCTGAGAGGGCAAGAGCTAATGTATATAATGTTCTTAGGCTGACACACAGTAAAATCATGGTTTTTGTTTGTTTGTTTTTTGAGATGGAGTCTCTCTCTGTCGCCCCGGCTGGAGTGCAGTGGTGCAATCTTGGCTCACTGCAAGCTCCGCCTCCTGGGTTCACACCATTCTCCTGCCTCAGCCTCCTGAGTAGCTGGGACTACAGGCGCCCGCCACCACGCCCGGCTAATTTTTTTGTTTTAGTAGAGACAGGGTTTCGCCGTGTTAGTCAGGATGGTCTTGATCTCCTGGTCTTATGATTCACCTGCCTCGGCCTCCCAAAGTGCTGGGATTACAGGCGTGAGCCACCACATCCAGCCAAATCAGATGTTCTTACAAGTATCACCAGAGCCATTAAATCTTGGAGTTGGACACAACCACAATGATTAGCCTTCAACCAAGACAGAGAAGTCAAGGACCAGTAGCACAGCATCGCGTAGACACATGTGAGAGATGCAGACTCTAAGCTCCACCCCAGGTTTTCTAGGTCAGAATGTGCACTTGACCCCCAGGAGATTCCAGGGGGACAGCACTGCCCTACAACATCTCCACTGGCTGTGGTGCACTTTGGGGGTTTTCAACCTTGCTATCTATGAGTTATAATCATCTGAAGAGCTTTTTGGAGACAGGGTCTCACACTGTTGCCAGGCTGGAGTGCAATGGTGTGATCAAAGCTCGCTGCAGCTTTAAACTTCTGGGCTTAAGTGATCCTCTCACCTTAGCCTCCCAAGCAGCTGAGACTACAGGCACGTACCACCACACCTAGCTAAGTATTTTTTAAAATATGGGGTTTCTCTATGTGGTCCAGGTTGGTCTTGAACTTCTGGCCTCAAGCAATCCTCCCACCTCAGCCTCCTGAGTTACTGGGGTTATAGGCATGAGCCACCAAGCCCAGCTGAAGAGCTTTAAAAAAAAAAAATACCAATGCAAGATCTCCCATGAGTTTGATTCAACTGGTCTGGGATGTAGCCCGAGAACTGGAATGTTTTTTAATTTTCCCAAGAGATTCTTATATGCAGCAAGGTTAAGAATCACAAATGTGGCCGGGCATGGTGGCTCACGCCTGTAATCCCAGCACTCTGGGAGGGCGAGGTGGGTGGATCGCCTGAGGTCAGGGGTTTGAGAACAGCCTGACCAACATGGAGAAACCCTGTCGCTATTAAAAATACAAAAATCAGCCAGGCATGGTGGCACATGCCTGTAATCCCAGCTACTTGGGAGGCTGAGGCAGGAGAATCGCTTGAACCCGGGAGGCAGAGGTGGTGGTGAGCCAAGATCACACCATTGCACTCTAGCCTGGGCAACAAGAGTATAACTCTATCTCCAAAAAAAAGATTCACTAATGTTAGATAAGTGTGCAGGCTCTGAGGTTAAGAGATGGTATAATCTTGGTTCTACCACTTACTGGCTGTGTCACCTTGGGCAGGTTACTTAATCCCTTGGTGTCTCAGTTTCCTGATCTGTAAAATTAACATAATAATAGCACCTATCTCATAAAGACACTAAGAGGATGAAATGAGACACATTCCACAGAAAACACACTTAGTGCCAGGCACACCATCAGTCCTCAGTGAATATTAACTCTTGCTAACTCGAGTGGGTGGATATTTAGGTTCTACATAAAGACCTCTGATGACAAGGGCTTCACCCTTCATGTTTTAGCACTCTCCTCTGTAGGACACTTGTTAGAAAGATCTGCTAATAAATGACGAGGGCACTACAAAAATCACTTGGATCTGACTACTCTTTCCCACAGTCAAGCTCTGTAATGAATGGTCCCTGAACAACCCCCAACACACACACACACACACACACACACACACACACACACACACACACACACGCTCCTAACTGAAGTCCCCTCTTTGGGCCATCTACTTGTAAATGAGCCCAGTGGTCCTGGCCTGGGATAAACAGGTAACTTCAAGTAGCAGCAACGCCCAACATCAAGCCACAGCTCTGCCTCAAATGAGCCAAGTGTCATGTGACCCTGAGCTGGTTCCAATGGCCTAGGTCTCAGTTTCCTCATCTGTTACACAAGGGGGTCAGGCCAGGTGATCCCTGACCCCCAGCGCTTCCCTTCTCGGGTTCCCTGGGGTCACAGTACAAGGAAGAGCCACTCACCAAAGACAGAGTCCTGTTTTCCCCACACGGTCTTCAGTGAAACAAAAGCCCACTCAATACAGCCAACGTGTGGGTTACATTTCTATGGTCTCCTAGTGACTACCCAGTAAACTAACATTTAACAATAGGCTTTTTCTAAAAATCTTCTAAATATAGACACAGTCTCTGGGAGAGCAAGGATTTCCTGAGGGTTTTTCTGAGGAAACTAACAGGACCAAATAATAGACGGTGTTTGGATTGAACTTGTATATATGAGAGAGAGGGAGTGTGTGTGCATATGTGTGTGTATAAAAACAATGTGAAGATTGTTTTCAGTTTTTTCCTGAGAGCCCTAAGATACTGGGAATCATCTGTCAGGCTGTCTCCACCAATTTTCCCTTCCCCGTGTCTCTTGAATTCTTTCCTTTCTTTGCTTTTACGCCAGCCCTGGTTGGGTGCTGGCTGCTTTCCCACACACCCATGCCAAAGTGCAGGCTCTACATGATCAAGGACCCTCCCTTGCTTGCACGTGCCCACATTCCTAGCACACTGTTTAGATCCTGACCCTCCTCATGCTGCGTTTTCCACCTTCCTGGCTCACGCCTAAGGCCCGGCATCCCCGCTGCAGGCCCGCCAGTACCTCAACACACCCAATCCCAAACTCACCATGCTTGCCTAACCCTCCTTCCCCAACAAAAACTTGGGGTGACCTCTTCTCTTCCTCCTGCCCAGTACATTAAATCTGCTTCCAGTTCTGCTGACTCCAGCTTCCCCATTGATGCCGTCCCTGTTTCCCACTCCCCACTCCCACTCCAGCACTGCCATGCACACTTTCCCTTCCCGCTGGAGGAGCACCTCTCACAGGTCTTCCTCCAGGCATCACCCTGAACCCCCTGCAGGATCTGCTCCTGAGGCTCCCCAGCTTCTCTAAGCCTATCACATTCAGCAATAACAACTGTCACTGATCTCCTCTGCTGTGTACCAGGCAGAGTGCTGGATTCTTCCCTTACATGTCCTGGAATCCTTAGAATGGACACAAATCTCCATTTTCAGACTAGGATGCTGAAGCTCTGTGGCAATATTTGGATCCAAATCCAGGTCTGTGCTCCCGCAATGGAATCCTAGCACCAACACACAAATAACTGAGGCAGAGAGATCAAGTGTGTCTGAGCTCTGGGATCAACCTACCATCTAATTCTTCACCTTCTCTGCAAGCATCCTACATGCTGAGCAAATAAGATATTCCCCTTCTTTTGGACAAACTCATGTTTCCCATCCCTGGGCTCTTGTCCACACTGGTTTCTTCCTGGAATGCCCTTCTCCCTTCTCAACCTGCAAAAATATCCTACCTGCCTATCTCCCTTCCCTCCTGATGCTGAAGCTCTTCTAACATAGCTGAGTTTGATATCATTCTTTCTCCCTTGAACCCCAATGCACTGGGTTTCTCTCTTGTATCTGTGTGCTTTTCTGATGCATTTCACGTGGCAGTATACATTTGGATGGCAGGAACCAACTCATCTTGTGTCACTATCTCTCCCACCCATGCAGTGAGGACAGTGCCTTGCACGTAACCGATTCTCAACTTGCTGAATTGAGCAGTGTGAGATCTATCGGAGAGAAGCACACTGAGAAAACACAAATTCTGACAAAAGTCAGAATTCACATGCAAAAAAGAATTCCCCATAAGCAGGAGGACTCTTTTTGCGTCATCTACAAGTAGAGACCAATAATGCCAGCAAATGAGTAGAAGTGTTAAGGAATCACATTTAAGCTCAACAAAACCAATTTTATTTTTAATCATTAAAATTGTCTCTGAAAAAAAGGATTGGTCATGAGGGAGTTTCTTGTCCCTACAAAGATTCAAGTGCAGGCTAAGTTGCCTGTGGCAGAGGCACCCAGAGGACTCCTGGGTTGCAGCAGGGCTGGAGGAGCTAGATTAGATGACTGACTTCCTGGGTCATTTCCAAACAGAATTCTAAAGCCATCCCTTTCTGTTTTGAGGATGCCCACTGAAGATGGCTCGCATGTTCTGTCATGTTACAACAACTGAAAACAGTTGACTGAAACCTCACCCATGTCACTTAACCAAGCATCCGTGTATCACTCAACTCTGAAGTTCTGCAAGAAGAAAAAGTCAAAGACGTCCATGAGTTCATCCTCTGATCTCAAACCCTCATTTGTATCATGAAAGCCTATGTGTGATTTTTAAAACATGCTCCAAACCTGTCCAAAGCTAGCTTTATATTTAGATAGTTCAGACAGCAATTATTTTGCCAAATTTAGGGAAAAATTAAATTAAAAAACTGTATTTCAAGAAAAAATATTCAAGTCATTAGAGTCATGACAGTTTATTTACAAGTAAGAACAATAGTGTGCAATGAGCCAAAAAGTATGATTAATCCAATTCTGGCCACCTAAGATCCATTTTTAAAATGTACTGGCTTGAATCCTCTGTAGTTGCAGGTATTGATGCAGGCAAGTATTTATTAAAAGAGAAACATATGAGATCATATTTTCTGTTTAGTAACTTTTTGCAAAAAGTTATATGATATGAGATAAAAAGCAAAATGAGTAACAAACTCAAGCAAAGGAAAATCGGCACTTTCTTCTTCTCAAGCTACAATGGTGTCATCACACTTTCCAAAAGTTGCTACAGCTCTCTCTATTAACTGTGTAATCCTACTTTGAGCCAGGGGAAGTAGCTATTATAATCTTTGAAAGTAAACTGTTTATCTGTGAGAGATGAACTGTCAACTGAGAGCCAATGCCACACGCTTGTCCAGAGAAAAGACAGCATCCAACAGCCTACACAGTTAAAGGACTGAGTAATTTCTTCATGGAAAACTTTTACATTCACCATGATGTGTCACCACCCAAAAGCTGAGTTAACTTAAATTTTCTCCCACCAAGATGAAAACGCTGTGCAGACAGGTAGACTCATAATACCAAACTGAGTCATAAAAATTACTAATGACACATGTAACTTTTCCCCACACAGCTGTTTCGCACTGCTGTGCTATGAATCATACGAGGTAATTTGAAGATCGCTCCCACACACACATACTCATGTATTTAACAGTTTATCAAACATTCATTAGAAAGTATATGAAAAGCATCCAAATTTATGAAAATGTGGTTAATTACCCAGGTACAGTCATTCTCTGAAATCAGTTTTCATGTAAATAACGTAAGTAAATACTAAAGAATAATGACTCCAACCCAACAGTCTGAAGTTTTGTGAAACTCGCCACTGTGTTTCTACGTGCATTTTACATGGAACTCCATTAGTACTTTATAGAAAAGTTACTGAAACTAACATTACACTAAAAAAAAATTAAATACCCTATACTTTGTCTCCGTGTAATTTGAGACAAACATTCATCACTATGTTGACATTTGAAAATTAAATGTGAGCTCTAGAAGTGCTCCAGTCCTGCAAAATGCCCAGCGATCACGACGATATCCAGTAGACAACACAGTTTACAAGCTTATTGGCCAGAGGCCTCCGTCAATTGCATATGCATGGAATATCGATAGAGTACAATAAGCATCAGATCATAAAGCAGCTCCCAAAATGGTGAAAGGCAAGACTTACACTTGGTTGCTGCTATTCCTTTTTAAAGACTGGGTCTTGCTCTGTTACCCAGGCTGGAGTGCAGTGGCATGACCATAGCCCACTGCAGCCTCAAACTACTGGGCTCAAGTGGTCCTCCTGCCTCAGCCTTCCAAGTAGCTGGAATCACAAGTGCTATTATTCTTGCTTGGAAATTAACAATAGCTAACAACTATCTGGTGCTAGGTAAATGCCAAGTTCTGGTCTACTGCCTCACAGATATTAATGTATTTAGTTACCTACTGCCTTATGCCGTAGGTACCATATTATCTTTATTTACCAATACTACGGCACAGATAAGTCATATAGCTAGTAAGTGGCAGAGCCAGAACAGGAACCCAAGTTTGCTCCCTCCACCACTACACTATTCGATCTTTCAAAAGTAAGCATGTGGTCCTTGATAATGGCATGTCTACAATGCAACTGGCTCCTCAGAATCTATACAACTGACAAGTCCCTGTACTGAAAGGAGAAAGGGATTTGTTCCCCAGACACCTCTATGACTGGCACACTCTGTCCCTGGGCTTCTCCTTGTCCACATTACCACAGTGCTATCCCAAGAATTTGATCCACGGGTCAGAGTAAAGTATATACCAGAAAAACTGTAAAAGACTTTGAAACAGACACAAAAAAAGGTCTAACTCACCCTTCCAAGTTACCTCTGCTTTTCATTACCTTTGAGTAATATACACTATGTAAGATGTAGAAAACTGATAATTATGCAAATGATTTGGGACTATAAAATGCAAATTAATTGTATCTTTGGAATCCAATTTGGTTATTGCCCTATGGGTAAACCCATTTTGCATCTATTAATAAATTCATTTCAGCATTCCTTTGAATGTGTTGAAACATCTCTCTGGTTCCCACATTAATTAATAAGTTAAAATCTCACACATGTTCATTTTATAAAATTGTCTTCTAACATGGATTTCTGAGAAGAATATCAATCTGGAGTTCAGTAAGGGACTCAGTTATAGCAATGTTCCAATGCTTTGTTGTCATCATTTCAAGGCCAAACACCACCTTTCTGGAATGATCTTATCATCTGAATCTTGGTCCAAAATGTGCTGTCATTTTGGAATTCAAAGTTTGATAGTGGCACAAAAATATTAAATTCTGTTCTGAGAAATAGAAAAAAAGAGGTCTGAGCATTTAGGATAAATTAGGCAATATTACCCCCAAAACAAAGACACGATATAACTATTCAAGTGCCATTTTGTTTATTCTTAATCCTATATGGATAATTATATTCCTATCAAGAAGGGCAGAACAAACAATGTTAACATCACTGCAGCATTCAGTAAATTCTCAGATGAGGGTGTGGACCTCTGCAGCATGCGGAAGGTGGGACAGGCTGATCCTGAAGGGCGTTCACACTTCTAAATACTGGGGAATTGAGGAAATCAGTCTCATGCTTGTTACTCACATTCAACCAACAGTTTCCATGAAGTGTAAACTATAAGACTAGATTACTGTTCTTCTAAAACTTAAAAATTACTCGTGCCTCATTCAGTCTAGAGATCCAATGAAATACATCATCTCAGGTAGTAACTGCACCATTAGTTGATTATCTCAGAATTAAAGAGCTGGCTCCATATAACCTGAATCCTAGGGCTCCGATGGCTCTTCAGGAGCTCAGTGTGGTAGAAATGGCATGGGCTACTGCCATCTGGAAAGTCTCACCTGACTCCCCCCAGAGTTTAAACCAGAAAACTGTAGCAGGTGCAATATCATGGTAAACACAAGAACCAAAGCAAATAACAAAGGTCTACCTCAAAAAAGTGTACAATTTTCCTGTGGCTGTTTTAAGAAATTATGATAAACTGGTTGGCTTTAAACAACAGAGACTTATTCTCTCACAGTTCTGGAGGCTTAGAAGTCCAAAATCCATATTACTGGGATGAAATCAAGGTTTCAGCAGGGACACAATCCCCCTGAATATCCCTAGGGAGAAGCTGTTCCTTGCTTCTTCCAGGTACACTACAGGTGTCTGTCAGCATTCTTTGGCTTGTTGCTGCAACACTCCGATCTTTGCCTCCATCTTCACAATGCCTTTACCACCTCTGTGGACGCATCAAATCTCTCTCTCTCTTACAAGGATGCCTTATAAAGCTACCTTGGTAATCCAGGAAAATCTCCTCATCTCAAGATCCTTAACTTAATCACATCTTCAAAATATTTGTGCCATAAGGTATCATTCATAGGCTCCAGGCATTAGGAGCTGGTATCTTTGAGGGAACTGTTATCTTAGTTCTCCATTGTAAATATGGCTAGAGGTATTCCAGAGGAGTATGTAATGCATGGATGTGGCACAGCAGTGACCTTCGTTTCCTGAAAGTCCTGAAACCAGTATTAACCAGAACAATAATGTGTATTTCCTAAGTGCCTACTTTAGACATGATATCAAGCACCTTACAAGTTCCCACTAACTATTTGGGAATTATAAGATTCTCACATTACAGATGACAAAACTGAAGCTAAGTTTTGGGTAATATAATTAGCCCAAGATCACAAAGTGGGTGGCAGGGAAATGACTCCAGAGCTCCTTCTACCTCCCAGAGGAAGGAAATTGATGGAAAGCTTCCTGCTTCTCATCTCCTAATTACAAGAATTCTTAAAACCTAGCCCCGGGTGACCATAGGCTGGCTCAGCTGACGCAACCCCCTCAAATACATGAGCAGTAAGCAAGGACAGCCACCATAACCTATAGGCTAGAAGTCCCAAGGGTCTTCCTTTCCTTCCTCTCCATCTGCCCCCACCCTAAGATATCATCCCCACTTCACCGTTCCCCTTTTTCTATACTCATTCAACCATCTGCTGTTGGAAACCACATCTTCTGCAACTATACCCCCCCGTCCAATCATATACCTACTTGTTCTCTTCACAAGATGGGTGATGTCTCCCATCTCCCCAGCTATAGCTGACGCTGATCTAACTTTCTGTCCATCCAGCATCCCTTCCTTGGGGGACCTTCCCCTCCCATTCCACAATGCATCCACACAGTCCATAAGAGCTATATGGGGCTAGCCCTACCTTCCCATCACACCCCCATCACCACAACCCTAGCCAGTCAGAGCAATGCAAACCACTGGCCAGGTGATTGGTTCAGGGATGGGAACATGACCCAATCTTGGCCAATCACCCATCAGAGTTCTCTCTGGGACTTTCACTAAAGCTCTGAAAACAGGTTCAGAATTTTGCCTTACTCTGAGATCATTAGGTCTAAAGACAACGAAGGTTTGGAGTTGTTGGTGTCATTTTGATGTCACGTGGAGAAAATATCTGAGAGTGAAGACAAATGGAGATCACCAGGGCTGAGACTTGTTGAGAGAGACAGGATCCTGATCAGGGCCAGCTTCATGAGACTGCAATCTGTGCAGTCCCACAGGTGCTGTGCTTAGAAGGGCCCTGTGCTTGATTTAACACTCTGCTGTCAACATCTTGAAATTTGTTTGTTTTCGTTTTTACAAGAGTTCCCACGTCTTCCTTGTGCACTGAGCCCTGCAAATGATGTAGCCAGTTCAGGTCATGGTATCACCATTTGAACCCCTGGAGATCCAATCAGGCTTAATGTCAGCATAAACCTTAGGATTCCCAGTTACCTGCCAATAAACAACCTCTTTTATTTAAGTCAGTCTGTGTATCACCCACTTACAACCAAAGGATCTGCACACCACTGCCTCTAAGTCCACCCCCTCTCCCACCACGCCTTGCAGACATTCATTCCCCTCGGCCCTGGCTGCTTCTGCATTCACCTCTAGTCCATCCATTTCCTCACCAACATCATCCTAGGAGTCCTGGACTGGTCCTCTGCCCTAGCTGCTGAGAGCCTGGATTTCCCAGACTAAAGATGAATCAAATGCAGTCATCTATGTTTACAACACTCATCTAATTGATCCAACAGTGTCAGAAAGACATGAGAGATTTATTTGTTCATTCATTCAAAAACATACTTACTGAGTACCTACCATGTACTAGGCACAGGAGAGATAAAAGGAACATTTTTTGTACTTGCAATTGATAGGGACAAAACACCCTTAGAAACACTCAAATAAGCGATGTCCTTCCTTCAGAAACAGGCAGAGAAGCTTATAGGTGTGAGAAGGGAGGAAATAAGCCAATCAGAAGGCAGATACGGAGGGGTGAAGGGTGAAAGAACACTCAGGTCTTCCCTGAGGTTTCCAGAAGAAAAGAAAGGGGTTAAAAAGGAGCAAATGTAAAACCAAGAAATTTCCTGGAGGGTGACACAGGGCCCCACCCATCACTGAGAGTGCCCACTGCCACCCCTCAACATCTTCCCATGTTGACATGTATCCAGTACATGGTAGGCACTTGGATCAGTTAGGTGAGTGTTGTAAACATAGATGACTGCATTTGATTCATCTGTAGTCTGGGAAATCCAGATTCTCAGCAGCCAGGGCAGAGGGCTCATTGTCCCTTAGAAACATCTCCAGGCTTGGTAGCTGGGCTCTAAACTAGAGCAAGCACTATCTGTGGCCTTTGTACTGAGTTCCTCTAAGAGACAGAAGAGTGCTGCCTTTGGGTCTGACTCCTGCTGTGAGAATTTATCCTCTCTAAACCTCAGTTTCCTCATTGATAAAATGGAGCTTAAAATGATAGCCAATCATGGACTTATTATAGCGATTACCAGAAGTAATCCATATAGAGTTGTCAGCCCAGGTCCTGGCACATCAAGAGCTCAGTAGACGGTACCAAGTCACTCAGCAAAGGAAAACCCATGTTCCAACTCACCAATTTATAAAGATCTTATGGGACATCACTTGTTCAAAAGTAGGGGGTTCTCCTGTGTTCCAGGGGAAAACAGATTTGACTTTCTATGTTTTTAATACTAGTAGTTATATCAATCCTAGTTTGGCAATAGTAAAATAAGACAGCTTATCCAAAATATAAGTCTAATGATAGTCAATATTTGCATAGCACTTTCTTTCAAGTAAATTTAAAATGTGTCTCACATGTTTGTAAGCCCAAGAGAAAAAATGAGCAGAACTGTTTTTTTGTTTGTTTGTTTTTTGAAACAGTCTCACTCTCCTCGCCCAGGCTGCAGTGTAGTGGCACAATCTCAGCTCACTGCAACCTCTACCTCCCAGGTTCAAGCGATTCTCCTGCCTCAGCCTCCCGAGTAGCTGGGATTACAGGCATGTGCCACCATGCCCAGCTAATTTTTTTTTTTTTTTTTTGTATTTTTAGTAGAGATTGGTTTCACCATGTTGGCCAGGCTGGTCTCAAACTCCTGACCTCAGGTGATCCTCCCACCTCAGCCTCCAAAGTGCTGGGATTACAGGCGTGAGCCACCGCACCCGGCCCAGAATTGTTTTTAACTCCTTTTGTAGAAAAGGGTAATCAGAGCCCACAGAAACTGGAAAGTCACTTCTGTTCTTTTGAGCTTTACTTTTCTCCTCTATATAATGGGAGTCTGAGTTTCAGTTCTCTCGTCCTCACCCCACAGGTCCAGGTCAAGCTTCTGCTACAGGTGCAGCTGAGTTAAAACATGCCAGAGAGATTGCTCTCCCATTTTTGAAAAACCATCAGGAAAGGAGATTTCACAAGATCAGATGGCCCTTTAAAGCCATGTGTTTTACTAGCAAGCTGGGTGATGAAAACTATCAGAAGGAAAGATGAAAGGAGAAGCTGAAATTTATTCAGATCGAAAAAAGGAGAGACTTGGCCAAAACCACTTGTAGTATCAGGAGTAGAATGAGATGATCACTAGCCATAAAGTGGAAACAGACAATCTTGTGCTTGTCCAAGTGGAACATATGGTGGAAGATACACACTGGTGCCTCTATCTACTGATATACCTCAAAACTCTAAGCTGTGTGTGGAGCCACTCTACCCCTGACACCTTATCACATGGTAAGTAATTTCCAAAAAAAGTCATTCTTAAAGAGGGTTCTTGGGGGACCTCCCTTGAGTGCTGCAAAAAGTTAAAAACATTACAAATGTACAGTATCATCTTCATAATCTCAAAACCCTTGCAATGGGAAAAAATGCCTTAAAACAAGTATCTTAGATGAAAATTATGCAGTACAGTTTTAACAATCTGTCTTTATGTTCCCAAGATCTAACTTAAGACTTGAATAATAGGAAGGATTATCAGAGGATGCTTTGGAGAATGTATTAGTCCATTTTCATACTGCTATGAAGAAAAACCCAAGACTGGGTCATCTATAAAGAGAAAGAGGTTTAATTGGCTTACAGTTCCACATGGCTGGGGAGGCCTCACAATCATGGCGGAGGGCAAAGGAACAGCAAAGGCACATTTTACATGGCATCAGGCATGAGAGCATGTGCAGGGGAACTGTCCTTTATAAAATCATCAGTTCTTCTGAGACTTATTCACTATCACAAGAACAGCACAGGAAAATCCTGCCCCTGTGATTCAATTACTTCCTACCAGGTCCCTCCTACAATACAAAAGGATTATGGGAGTTACAATTGAAGATACAACTTGAGTGGGGACACATATCATTCCACCCCTGGCCCCTCCCAAATCTCATGTCCTCACATTTCAAAGCCAATCATGCCTTCCCAACAGTCCCCCAAAGTCTTAACTCATTTTAGCATTAACTCAAAAGTCCACAGTCCAAAGTCTCATCTGAGATAAGGCAAGTCCCTTCTACCTATGAGCATGTAAAATGAAAAGAAAATTAGTTACTTCCTAGATACAATGAGGATACAGGCATTGGGTAAATACACCCATTTCAAATGGGAGAAATTAGCCAAAACAAAGGGGCTACAAGGCTCCATGCAAGTCTGAAATCCAATAGGACAGTCATTAAACCTTAAAGTACCAAAATGATCTCCTTTGACTCTATGTTTCACATCCAGGTCACACTGATACAAGAGGTGGGCTCCCACAGCCATGGGCAGCTCCGTCCCTGTGGCTTTGCAGGATACAGCCCCACTCCTGGCTGCTTTCATGGGCTGGCATTGAGTGTCTGAAGTTTATCCAGGCACATGGTGCAAGCTGTTGGTGGATCTACCATTCTGGGGTCTGAAGAACAGTGGCCCTCTTCTCATAGCTTCACTAGGCAATGCCCCAGTGGGGACTCTATGTGGGGGCTCCAACCTCACATTTCCCTTCTGCACTGCCCTAGCAGAGGTTCACCATGAGGGCCCTGCCTCTGCAGCAAACTTCTTCCTGGACATCTAGGCATTTCCATACATCCTTTGAAATCTAGGCGGAGGTTCCCAAACCTCAATTCTTGACTTATGCGCACCTGCAAGCTCAACACCATGTGGAAGCTGTCAAGGCTGGGGGCTTGCACCCCCTGAAGCCATGGCCCGAGCTGCACCTTGACCCCTTTCAGCCACAGCTGGAGCTCTGGGGCTCAGGGCACGAAGTCCTTAGCCTGCATACAGCAGGGGAGTCCTGGGCCTAGCCCAAGAAACCATTTTTCCCTCCAGGTCTGTGATGGGAGGAGCTGCCGTGAAGGTCTCTGACATGTCCTGGAGACATTTTCCCCACTGTCTTAGTGATTAACTTGGTGATTACCTGTCTTGGTGATTAAGCCCACTGTCTTGGGCTCCTTGTTACTTACGCAAATTTCTACAGCAGGCTTGAGTTTCTCCCCAGAAAATTGGTTTTTCTTTTCTATTTCATCATCAAGCTGCAAATTTTCCAAACTTTTATGTTCTGCCTCCTCTTGAACACTTTGCCACTTAGAAGTTTCTTCCACCAGATACCCCAAATCATCTCTCTCAAGCTCAAAGTTCCACAGATCTCTAGGGCAAAATCAAAATGCCACCAGTCTCTTTGCTAAAGTCTAACAAGAATCACCTTTGCTCCAGCTCCCAACAAGTTCCTCATCTCTATCTGAGACCACCTCAGCCTGGACTTTATTGTCCCTATCACTATTAGCATTTTGGTCAAAGCCATTCAACAAGTCTCTAGGAAGTTCCAAACTTTCCCACATTTTCATGTCTTCTTCTGAGCCTTCCAAACTGTTCCAACCTTTGCCTGTTACCCATTTCCAAAGTTACTTCCACATTTTTGGGTATCTTTAGAGCAGCACCCCACTCTACTGGTGCCAATTTACTGTATTAGTCCATTTTCATACTGCTATGAAGAAATACTCAAGACTGGGTAATTTATAAAGAAAAACAGGTTTAATGGACTCACAGTTCCACATAGCTGGGGAGGCAAAGGAGGAGCAAAAGCACATCTTACATGGCAGTAGGCATGAAAGCATGTGCAGGGGAACTGCCCTTTCTAAAACCATCAGCTCTTGTGAGACTTTTTCACTATCATTAGAACAGCACAGGAAAAACTCGCCCCCATGATTCAACTACCTTCCACCAGGTCCCTCCCATGACACACGGGAATTATGACAGCTACAATTCAAGATGAGATTTGGGTGGGGACCTGGCCAAACCATATCAGAGAGCTTATATTTGTAGTTTTATTCTTCTAAAAATAAAATTTGAGCTTCTACTTTCCAGTTCTGCATGTAAGGAGCTTGGAAGTCATCATTCCATCTAAACAAGTAAAAAGCTGAACAAACTGAAAAATCATCAACTCTGTGTAGATCCATCAGAAAAGTGAGGTCACAATGCAAAAGTGAGATCACAAAGCTGCCCCAAAATTGGACAAACAGACAGGCAAATACAGAGAAAAACAATTTACTGGAACAGAAACCCCTGAGCAGAAACCTCCATGGGAACCAATACTAAGTACAATACCAAGTACATACCAAGCTATCAAGAAAAATTATAAGTTATACTAAACAACAAAAATACACAACTAAAGAACGAAGCACACCTAAAAGATCTAGAAAATAGCCTCAATGGAGCAAATCTAAGAGTTACTGACCTTAAAGAGGAGGTAGAGAGAGAGACTGGGGTAGAAAGTTTACTCAAAGGAGTAATAACAGAGAAATTTCCCAAACCTAGAGAAAAATATCCATATTCAAGTACAAGAAGGTTACAGAACACCAAGCAGATTTAACCCAAAGACGACCTCAAGGCATTGAATAATCAAACTCCCAAAGGTCAGGGATAAAGAAAAGATCCTAAAAGCAGCAAGAGAAAAGAAACAAATAATATACAATGGAGCTCAATACATCTGGCAGCAGGCTTTTCACTGGAAACCTTGCAGGCCAGGAGAGAGTGTCATGGACATATTTAAAGTCCAGAAAGAAAACCACTATTACCCTAGAAGAGTATATATGGCAAAAATATCCTTCAAATATGAAGGAGACATAAAGACTTTCCCAGAAAAACAAAAGCTGATTTCATCAACACCAGACTGGTCCTATAAGAAGTGCTAAAAGGGAGTTCTTCAATCTGAAAGAAAAGGACATTAAGAAGCAATATGAAATCATCTGAAGGTATAAAACTCATTAGTAATATTAAGTACACAGTGTTATAACACTGTAATTGTGGTGTGCAAACTACTGTTTTCAGAAGAAAGAAGAAAAGATGAACTAGTCAAAAATAATAACTACAACTTTTCAAGACATACATAGTACAATAAGATATAAATAGAAACAAAAAGTTAAAAAGTAGGTAAAGTTATTAGTTTTCTTTTTACTTGTTTGAAAGTTAAAGTTATTAGTTTTCTTTTTACTTGTTTGTTGACATAGGTTTCTTTATGCAATCAGTGTTAGGTTGTCATCAGCTTAAAATAATGTTTATAATGTAGTATCTGCAAGCCTCATGGTTACCTCAAATCTAAAAACATGCAACAGATACACAAAAAATAAAAAGCAAGAAATTAAAACATACCAACAGAGAAAACTGCCTTCACTAATAGGAAAACAGAAAAGAAAGAAGAAAGAGAAGACTAGAAAACAAATAACAAAATTGTAGGAGTAAGTCCTTACTTAACAATAACAACACTGAATGTAAATGGACTAAACTCTCCATCAAAAGACAAAGAGTGGCCAAACGCATTAAAAAAAAAAAAAAACTAATGATATGTTGCCTACAAGAAACATACTTCATCTATAAAGACACAGACAGACTGAAAATAAAGAGATGGAAAAAGATATTCCATACCAATGGAAACCAAAACAGAGGAGAAATAGTTATACTTACATCAGACAAAATAGATTTCAAGACAAATATTATGAAAAGAGAAAAGAAAAGTCATTATATAGGGGTAAACAAAGCAAAAGAATATAACAATTGTAAACATATATGCACCCAACATTGGAGCACCCAGATATATAAAGCAAATATTAATAGAGCTAAAGAGAAAGACAGACCCTAACAAAATAATAGCTGAACACTTTAATACTGCACTTTCAGCAACAGACACATCATCCAGACAGAAAGTCAACAACAAAATCATGGACTTAATCTACACAATAGACCAAATGGACCTAACAGATATTTACAGAACATTTCATCCAATGGCTGCAGAATATACATTCTTCTCCTCAGCTCATGGATCATTCTCAAAGATGAACCATATCTTAGGCCACAAAACAACTCTTAAAACATTTCAAAAAACTGAAATCATATTAAGTATGTTCTCTGAACACAACAGAATAAAACTAGAAATCAATAAAAAGGAATTTTAGAAACTATACAAATACCTGGAAATTAAACATTATGCTCCTGAATGATCAGAGGGTCAAAGAATAAATTAACAAGGAATTTTTTTTTAATTATTGAAACAAATGATAATGGAAATACAACATACTATACCTATGGGATACAGCAAAAGCAGTACTAAAAGGAAAATTTACAGCTATGAGCACATCAAAAATGTAGAAAAACTTTAAATAAACAACCTAATGCTGCATCATAAAGAATTAGAAAGAGCAAACTAAACCCAAAATTAGTAGAACAAAAGAAATAATAAAGATCAGAGCAGAAATAAATGAAATATATATATATAAGATATATAAAAGATAAATATATATATATATATATAAAAGATCAATGAAATGAAAAGTTGGTTTCTTGAAAAGATAAACAAAATCAATAAATCTCTGGCCAAACTAAGAAAAAAGAGAGGAGACCCAAATAAAATCAAAGATGGAAAAAAAAAATTACAATTGATAATTCAAAGGATTAGAGGCCAGTATGAGCAACTATATGCCAATAAATTAGAAAACTAGGAGAAACTGATCAACTCCCAGACACATACAACCTGCCAAGATTGAATCATGAAGAAATTGAAAACCTGAACAGACCGAGTAATGATATCAACGCTGTAAAAATAAGTCTCCCAGGAAGGAAAAGCCCAGGACCCAATGGCTTCACTGCTGAATTTTACCGAACATTTAAAGAAGAACTAATACCAATCCTACTCAAACTATTCCAAAAGATAGAGGACGAGGAAATGCTTGTAAACTCATTCTACGAAGCTGGTATTACTATGATATGAAAACCAAAGACATATCCCCCAAAAAATTAAAATAAATAAAATAAAAAACTACAGGCCAATATCCTTAATAAATATTAATGCAAAAATCCTAGACAAAATACTAACAAACCAAATTCAACAACACATTAAAAAGATCATTCATCATGACCAAGTGCGACTTATCCCGGAGTTGCAAGGATGGTTCAACATATGCAAATCAATGTGATACATCATATCAACAGAATGAAGGACAAAAACCATGTGATCATTTCAATTGGTGCTGAAAAAACATTTGATAAAATTCAACGTCCCTTCATGAAAAAAAGCACTCAAACAATTGGGTATAGAACAAAACATACCTGAGTACCATAAAAGCCATGTATGACAGACCCACACTAGTATCATGCTGAATGGGGAAAAGATCTGGAACAAGATAAGGAGGCACACTTTTATACTGTTATTTAACATAGTACTGGGAGTCCCAGCTAGAGCAATCAGACAAGAGAAAGAAATAAAGGGCATCCAAATTGAAAAGGAAGAAGTCAAATTATCCTTGTTTGCAGATGATATGATCTTATCTTTGGAAAAACCTAAAAACTCCACCAAGAAACTATTAGGACTAATAAAACAAATTCAATAAAGTTGCAGGATATAAAAATCAACATATGGAAATCAGCAACATTTCTATATGCCAATAGTGAACAATTTGAAAAAGAAATCAAGAAAGTAATCCCACTTACAATAGCTACAAATAAAATAAAATACCTAGGAATTAACCCAAGCAGTGAAAGAGCTCTACAATGAAAACTACAAAACATTGAAGCAAGAAACTGAAGAGGGAAACAAACTGAACACTGATCCTACAAGCTGATCATCCATGAAACTACTCCAGGATCCACCAAGGCAGCAAGGGGACACAGACAACAAACAGGAGTAAAGCTGGGCAGGAGTCTATCTGGAGTCAACACAGAACCAGGAGAAGCTCCCCAACAAGGGAGAGGTTAGTGAGAGCCCCCTCAGAGGATTCACACTTTCCACAAGGACCTGTGCAGGACTGGGAATGGGAGAATCCTTCTAGGCCCCTGCACACCAAACCATGCTTCTAAACTGAAGCACAGAGCCACCTGGAGATTTTCCAGAGGCAACTCTCAAGTCCAAGGACACCTCTACAAGCCTTGGAACCCAAAACAAACTGGCACCAGTGCCATAACCCCAGTAGAGGCCACAGTCAGGGTGCCTGGAAGCAATAAGATTGCTCCAGCCGCCCTCACCCAACCCTTGCTAGACAAGGCTCAGCACCAACTTCCCACCCAGCGGTCCTGTTTCTGCCTGAACTCAGCCAGCAGCCACAGCCTCCTGCTGTACTGGGAAACACCCAGACGGCAGGGAAGATGACTCCACTCTCCCAGTCGGCTCATAGCCAGGTGGGCCATGCCTAATAGAGCCTCCAACTCAGCAGTCCTGCTTCTGCCTGAACTCAGCAGGCAGACTCAACCTCCTGTTGTCCTGGGAAACACCTGGACAGCAGGGGAGGCCCCTCCACCCACCCCCAAAGCTGGTAGCCAGGTAGGCCACGCCTGCTAGAGCTTCCAGCACAGTGGTCCTTCTATCTGAATTCTGCCAAGGGGAACAATATCCTATTGCCCCAGGATAACACCCATACAGCAGGGCAGGCATCTCCACCCACCTCCACCACTGGTAGGCAGATGGGCCATGCATGCTAGAACTTCCAGCTGAGTGGTCCTGTTTCTGTCTGAACTCTGTAGGCAGGTGCAACCCCATGTTCCCCCAGGAAGTACCCACACAGCAGATTAGGTGACCACACTCACCCTCACAGCTCCTAGCCAAGCAGAGCTTGCTTGCTTGGTCAGTACCCAAGTAGGGAGGAGCCCTCATTTTCAGGTCAGTGAGAGAAGAAGATGCCTGGGTTCACAGGCTGGTGGAGGACTCGAGTGTGCCTCCCTCCACAGGAAGCAGCAAGGATACGACCTATGTGCCAACTGTGGCCCCTGCCTGAGGGATCCTCATGAACCAGAACTTCTAACAAAAGAAATGCAAGCACAGAGCCAGAGATTGGAGGGGCCTCCTCCAAGGCCCAGGAACAAACTAGGTAAGAGGGTCATCTCTCTAACCCCCAACACAGAGCACTCCTACCCACTGTGCTAAAACAAAAAAGTTTGGCAGTACAGTAAGAGCCTATCTGCTGGCTAACATTCTTAAATGGCGCCTACTGGATCACAGCCCAAAATACAATGGTAAAATATTTTGCCACAATATAGTGCCTATGAAAACTCAATACAAAGGCTCCTGCTGGCACCCCACCCCAACCAACACGTGTGCACCCCACCGCACCACTGCAGCTTCTGGCACACACAAGCCAGCATGGATCCCACTGCCACTGCCCTGAGGAAATGCACTGGCGGGCACCCCCCATCAGAGTACTGACGTCAGTGGACCAGAAACACTTTGGGCCCTTCAGTGCACAGGCTCCTAACCCAAAGGGGCCAAGGAACAAAGCTGGGGGCCCCATACCAGCTCCACAGAATTAGAGCACACAGCCTAGTAGTCAACTGAACCTAGTCAACTGAACCCACTTTAGACCATAATCAAACCCCCAATGGCAGCAAAGAAAATAAAAGCAAAAAAAAACTCATCCAGAGGACAGCAATTTCAAAGATTAAAAGAATATCAGCCCACACAGATGAGAAAGAAACAGCACAAGAACTCTGGCAGTTCAAAAAGCTAGAGTGTCTTCTTACCTCCAAACAACCACACTAGTTCCCCAGCAATGGTCCTTAACTAGGTTGAAATGGCTGAAATGACAGACACAGAATTCTGAAAATGGATAGGAACAAAGATCGTGGAGATTCAGGAGAAAGTTGAAGCTCAATCAACGGAATCTGAGGAATACCATAAAATGACACAGAAGCCAAAGGATAAAATGGCCATCTTAAGAAATAACCAAACTGATCTGATAGAGCTGAAAAACTCACAACAAGAATTTCACGATATCATAACAAGTATTAACAGCAGAATAACCAAGCTGAAGAAAGAATCTCAGAGCTTGAACACTGATTCTCCTAATTAACCCAGTCAGACAAAAATAAAAAAGAAACAGAATGAATGAAACCTCCAAGAAATATGGGATTATGTGAAGGGACCAAATCTATGACTCATGGGCATCCCTGAAAGAAAGAGTGAGAAAGTAAACACCTTGAAAAATATATTTAAGGATATTCACTTCACAAAAATTTCCCAAACCTAACTAGACAAACCAACATTCAAATTCAGGAAATACATAGAACCCCTGTGAGATACTATATGAGACAATCATCCCCAAGATACACAGTCATCACATTCACCCAGATCAACATAAAATAAATACGATTAAAGACAGCCAGAGAGAAGGGGCAGGTCACCTACAAAGGGAACCCCACCAGACTAACAGCATACCTTTCAGCAAAAACTGTATAAGCCAGAAGAGACTGGGGGCCAAAATATAGCACTCTTAAAGACAAGAAACTTCAACCAAGAATTTTATATCCAGCCAAACTAAGCATCATAAGCAAAGAAGAAATAAGACCCTTTTCAGATAAGCAAATGCTAAAGGAATTTGTTACCACCAGACCAGCCTTACAAGAGGTCCTTAAGGAAGTGCTAAATATAGAAATGAAAAACCATTACTGGTCACAACAAAAACACACTTAAGTACACAGACCATTGACACTATAAAGCAACTACAAAATCAAGTCTGCATAATAACCAGCTAACAACATGATGACAGGATCAAATCCACACATGTCAGTATTAACCTTGAATGTAAATGGGTTAAATGTCTCAGTTAAAAGGCACAGAGTACCAAGTTGGATAAAGAAGCAAGAATCAACTGCATACTGTCTTCAAGATACCCACCCATTTCACATAAAATTACGTCCATAGACTAAAAGTAAAGGGATGGAGAAAAATCTAATAAGCAAACAGAAAACAAAAAGAAGCAGAGATTGCTATAC
Source organism: Macaca fascicularis (assembly GCF_037993035.2). Taxonomy (NCBI): domain Eukaryota; kingdom Metazoa; phylum Chordata; class Mammalia; order Primates; family Cercopithecidae; genus Macaca; species Macaca fascicularis. Next base: position 89,232,705 of record NC_088387.1, read on the forward strand.
TAATTTTAAATAAAACAGACTTTAAACCAACAACAATCAGAAAAGATAAACAGCAATATCCTAAAAGCATAAAAAACCAAAGCCAAAATGGAAAAATGGGATCACATCAAGTTAAAAAGCTTTTACACAGCAAAGGAAAGAGCGAAGAGACAACCCACAGAATGGGAGAAAATATTCATAAGCTACTCATCTGACAAGTGATTAATAACCAGACTATGTAAGAAGCTCAAACAACTCTACAGAAAAAAATACTAATAATCCAATCAAAAGTGGACAATAGACTTGAACAGACATTTTTCAAAAGAAGACATACAAATTCCAAACAGGCATGTGAACATCATGATCATCAGAGAAATGCAAATCAAAACTACAATGAGATATCATCTCACCCCAGTTAAAATGATTTATATCAAAAAACAGACAATAACAAATGCTGACAAGGATGGCATATAATATGCCATGACATAGACATGCAATGCCTATATCAAAAAAGCACATCATGGAGATTGGGGCACCTGTTCCCACAAGGACCCCCTTATCTGAGTTAAAAACAATCTTAACTACATTCCTTAAGCCATTTAAAAATGTACAATCAGGTTATCATAGACCAAAATCACCCTATTGTGCTATCAAATAATAGGTCTTATTCATTCCTTCTATTTTTTTTTTTTTTTTTACCCCTGAACCATACCCACTTCCCCTCCAGCCCCTCACTACCCTACTCAGCCTCTGGTGACCATCCTTCTACTCTTTATGTCCATGAGTTCAATTATTTTGATTTTTAGACACCACAAATAACTGAGAACATGTGATATTTGTCTTTTTGTGCCTGGCTTATTTCATTTCACTTAACATAATGACTTCCAGTTCCATCCTTGTAGTTGCAAATGACTGGATTTCATTCATTTTTATGGCTGAATAGTACTCCATTGTGTACACGTACCACATTTTCTTTATCCATTCATCTGTTGATGGACACTTATGTTGCTTCCAAATGTTAACTATTGCAAATAGTACTGCTTCAAACTTAGGAGTGCAAATATCTCTTTGGTATACTGATTTTCTTTCTTTTGGGTATATACCCAGAAATGGGATTGCTGGATCATATGGTAGCTCAATTTTTAGTTTTTTGAGGAACCTCCAAACTGTTCTCCATAATGGTTGTGCTAATTTACATTCCATAAACAGTGTATGAAGGTTGCCTTTTCTCTACATCCTCATCATACATAATACCAACCACCCTTGGACCCATAACACAATAAAAACAGAAATCAACACTAAGATGATCACTCAAAACCATTTGTATTAGTCTGTTCTCACTCCACTATAAAGATACTACCTGAGACTGGGTAATGTATAAACAAAGGAGGTTTAATTGACTCACAGCTCCACATGACTGGGTAGGCCTCAGGAAACTTACAATTATAACAGAAAGTGAAGGGGAAGCAAGGCACATCTTACATGGCAGCAGGAGAGAGAGTGTGCAGGGGAAACTGCCACTTTTAAAACCATCAGATCTCATGAGAATTCCCTCACTATCACAAGAACAGCATGGGAGAAACCACCCCCATGATCCAGTCACCTCCCACCAGGTCCCTCCCTCTACATGTGGGGATTACAATTAGGGATGAGATTTGGGTGAGGACACAGAGCCAAACCATATCACCATACAACTACACAAAAATTAAATAACCTGCTCCTGAATAACTTCTGAATAAACAATGAAATTATGTCAGAAATCAAGAAATGATTTCAAACTAATGAAAACATACATACAACATACCAGAATCTCTGGGGCATAGCTAAAGCAGTGTTAAGACGAAAGTTTATAGCACTAATTGCCCACATCAAAAAAACAGAAAGATCTCAAATTAACAACCTAACATTACACCTAGAAGAACTAGAAAAACAAGAGCAAATCAACTCCAAAGCTAGCAGAAGACAGGAAATAATCAAAATCAGAGCTGAACTGAATCTAACCAAGAAGCAAAAAAACATATAAAAGATCAATGAAACCAGAAGTTAGTTCTATGAAAGAATAAATAAGATTGATAGGCCACTAGCTAGACTAAGAAAAAAAAAAGAGAAGGTACAAATAAACACAATCAGAATTGATGAAGAAGATATTACCACTGAACCCACAGGGAAAAAAAAAAAAACTCAGAGACTCTTGCAAACACTTCTATGCACACAAACTAGAAAACCTACAAGAAATAGATACATTCCTGGAAAGATACAACCTCCTAAGATTGAACTAGGAAGAAACTGGAACCCCGAACAGACCAAAAACAAGTTCTGAAATTCAATCAGTAATAAAAAGCGTAGCAACCAGAAAAAGTCCAAGACCAGATAGATTCACAGCCAAATTCTACCAGACATACAAAGAAGAGGTTGTACCATTCCTACTGAAACTATTCCAAAAAATTGAGAAGGAACTCCTCCCTAACTCATTCTATGAGGCCAGCATCATTCTGATCCCAAAACTTGGCAGAGACACATAAACAGAAACAAAACAAAACAAAAAAAGCTTCAGGCCAATATCCTTGATGAACACAGATACAAAAATCCTCAACAAAATACTAGCAAACTAAATCCAGCAGCACATCAAAAATCTAATCCACTACCACCACTGGGATGTAAGGTTGGCCTTACATTCACACATCAATAAATGTGATCTATCACATAAAGAGGGGTAAAAACAAAAACTACATGATTATCTCAATAGATGCAGAAAAGGCTTTTGATAACAATCAACATCCTTCATGTTTAAAAAAAAAACAACCTTCAACAAACTAGGCATTGAATAATTTTCCTCAAAATAATAAGGGCCATCTATGACAAACCCACAGCTAACATAATCCTGAATGGGCAAAAGCTAGAAGCATACCCTTGAGAACTAGAACAAGAAAAGGATGCCCATTCTCATCATTCCTATTCAATATATTACTGGAAGTCTTAGCCAGAGAAATCAGGCAGGAGAAAGAAATAAAAGGCATTCCATTGGAAGAGGGGAAGTCAAACTATCTCTATTTGCAGACAATATGATTTTATATCTAGAAAACCCCATAGTTTCTGCCCAAAAGCTCCTAGATCTGATAAATAAATTCAGCAAAGTTTCAGGATACAATATCAATGTATAACAATCAGAAGCATTTCTATACACCAACAACATCCAAGCTCAGTGCCACATCAAGAATGCAATTCCATTTACAATAGACATATACACACATACACACAATACCTAGGAATACAGCTAACCAGGGAGGTAAAAGATCTCTACAACAAGAATTGAAAAACACTGCTGAAAGAAAGAATAATTGACACAAACAACTGGAAGAAAATCCATGCTCATGGACAGGAAGAATCAATATTATTAAAATGACCATACTGTTCAAAGCAATTTACAGGTTCAATGCTATTACCAACTAACAACAGCATTCTTCACAGAATTAGAAAAAACTACGTTAGAGTTCATATGGAACCAAAAAAAGAGCCCAAACAACCAAGGCAATCCTAATCAAAAAGAACAAAGCTGAAGGTATCACGTCACCTGACTTGGAACTACACTACAAGGCTACAGTAACCAAAATAGTATGGTACTTGTATAAAAAGACACACAGACCAATGGACCAGAATAGAGAACCCAGACATAAAGTCATACACCTACCACCATCTGATCTTCAACAAAGGCAACAAAAACAAGCAATGGAGAAAAGACTCTTTACTCAATAAATGGTGCTGAGGTAACTAGCTAGCCACATGCAGAAGATTGAAACTGAACCCCTTCCTTACACCATATACAAAAAAAATCAACTTAAGATGGATTAAAAACTTAAACATAAAACCTAAAACTATAAAAACCCTGGAAGATAACCCTGAAAGGTAACATAGGCCCTGGAAAAGATTTCATGACAAAGATGCCAAAGGCAAATGCAACAAAAACAAAAAATGACAAATGGAACCTAACTAAACTAAAGAGCTTCTGCACAGCAAAGGAAACTATCAACACACAGTAAACAGACAACTCACAGAATGGAAGAAAATATTTGCAAACTATGCATCTGACAAAGGTCTAGTATCCAGAATTTATAAGGAACTTAAATTAACAAGCAAAACACAAAGGAAATGAACAGACATTTTTTCAAAAGAAGATATAAATGCAGCAACAATCATGAAAAATGCTCACCATCATTTATCATTAGAGAAATACAAATCAAAACCACAATGTGATACCATCTCACACCAGTCAGAATGGCTATTACTAAAAAGTCAAAAAATAACAGATGCCAGTGAAGCTGCAGAAAAAAAGGGAATGTTTATACATTGTTGGTGGGAATGTAAATTAGTTCAGGACTGTGGAAATCAGTTGGTGATCTCTCAAAGAACTTAAAACAGAGCTACCTTTTGACCCAGCAATCCCATTATTGGGTATATACCCAGAATATAAATCATTCTAACATAAAGACACATGCATGCATATGTTCACCACAGCACTATTCACGATAACAAATGCATGGAATCAACCTACATGTCCATCAACAGTAGAGAGGATAGGAAAAAATGTGGTACATATACACCATGGAATACTACACAGCCATTAAAAAAAGAGATCATGTCCTTTGCAACAACATGGAGGGAGCTGGAGGCCATTATCCTAAGTGAACTAATATAGTAACAGAAAACCAAATACTGCATGTTCTTACAAGCGGGAGCTAAACGTCAAGTACACATGGACATAAAGAAGAGAAAAAAATACACTGGGCCTACGTGAGGGTGGAGAGTGGGAAAAAGATGAGGATTAAAAAACTACCTATCGGGTACCATGCTTATTCCTCAGGTGATGAAATAATCTGGCACACCAAACCACCACAACACACAATTTACCTATATAACAAACCTGCACATGTACCCCTGAAATGAAAATAAAACTTTTTAAATTTAAAAAAAAAAAAAAAACCACACTGACCAGGTGCCGTGGCTCACACCTGTAATCCCAGCACTTTGGGAGGCCAATGCAGGTGGATCACTTGAGGTCAGGAGTTCCAGACCAGCCTGGCCAACATGGTGAAACCCCATCTTTACTAAAAATACAAAAATTAGCCAGGCATGGTGGCGGGCACCTGTAATCCCAGCTACTTGGGAGGCTGAGGCAGGGAAATCGCTTGAGCCTGGGAGGCAGAGGTTGCAGTAAGCTGAGATCACATCACTGCACTCCAGTCCAGGTGACAGAGCAAGACTTCATCTCAAAATAAATAGCTAAATATAAAAACAAAAATGAAATTAAAGAGAATACAAAAAAATGGAAAAATATTCCATGTTCATGGATTAGAAGAATCAATATTGTTAAAATGTCCATAGTAATCAAAGCCATATACACAGATTCAATGCAATCCTACTCAAAATACCAAAAAAGAAAATATTTTTTCTATTCTTCACAGGAATAGAAAAAATAATCCTAAAATTTATATGGAACCACAAAAGACCCAAAATAGCCAAAGCTATCTTGAGCAAAAAAAAAACAAAACTGGAGGAAGCACACTATCCGATATTAAATTATACTACAGAACTATAGTGACCAAAACAACATGATACTGGAAAAAAACAGATACACAGACTAATGGAACAGAATAGAGAACCCAGCAATAATCCATACATCTACAGTGAACTCATTTTTGACAAAGGTGCCAAAAATATACACCAGGGAAAAGACAGTCTTCAATAAATGGTGCTGGGGAAACTGAATATCCATATGCAGAGGGATAAAACTAGATCCCTGTCTCTCATCATATACAAAAACCAAATCAAAATGGATTTAGAGGCTTAAATCTAAGACCTCAAACTATGAACTTACTATGAGAAAACTTTGGGGAAACTCTCCAGGACTTTGGACTGGGCAAAATTTTTTCAAGTAATATCCTACAAGCAAACAAAAAAAAATGGACAAATAGGATCATATAACGTTAAAAAGCTTCTGTATAGCAAAGGAAACAATCAACAAAGTGAAGAGACAACCAAGAGAGTAGGAGAAAATATTTGCGAACTATCCATCTGACAAGGAATTAATAACCAGAATATATCTGGAACACAAACAACTTTACAGGAGAAACTTGAATAATTCAATTAACAAATGAGCAAAAGATCTGAATAGGCATTTCTCAAAAGAAGATATACAAATAGCAAACAAGTATATGAAAAGGTTTTCAATATCATTGATCATCAGAGAAATCCAAATCAAACCACAATGAGATATCATCTCACCCCAGTTAAAATACCTTTCATGCAAAAGACAGGAAATAACAAATGACTATGCTAACAAATGAAATAACAAATAACAGCTGCTATGGAGAACAGTTTGGAGGTTCCTCGAGAAACTAAAAATGAGCTACCATCCGACCCAGTAATCCTACTCCCAGGTATATACCCCAAAGAAAGAAAATCAGTATATCAAAGAAATATCTGCACTCTTACGTTTATTGAAGCATTATTTACAATAGCCAAGATTTGGATAAAGAAAATGTGGTACATATATACAATTGAGTACTATTCAACCATAAAGAATAATGAAATCAGCCAGGAGTAGCAGCTCGCGCCTGTAATCCCAACACTTTGTGAGGCCGAGGAGGGCAGACCACGAGGTCAGGAGCTTGAGACCATCCTGGACGATATGGTGAAATCCTGTCTCTACCGAAAGTACAAAAAAATTAGCAGGGTGTAGTGGCGTGCGCCTGTAGTCCCAGCTACTCAGGAGGTTGCAGTGAGCCAAGATCGCACCACTGCACTCCAGCCCAGACAACGAGAGCGAGACTCCGTCTCAAAAAAAAAAGAATAATGTAATCCTGTCATTTGCAACAACATGGATGGAACTGGAGGTCATTATGTTAAGTAAAATAAGCAGACACAGAAAGACAAACTTCTCATGCTCTCACATTTGTGGAAGGCAAAAATTAAAACAATTGAACCACGGAGATAGAGAGCAGAATGATAATTATTAGAGGACTTGGGAAGGGTAGTGTGACCGGGGCAATGTGGGGATGGTTAAGGGGTACATAAATATAGTTAGACAGAATGAGTATGTTCTGTGTATTTGATAGCACAATAGGGTGATGATAGTCAACAATAATTTATTGCATATTTAAAAACAACTAAGAGTATAATTGGATTGTTTGTAACATAAAGGATAAATGCTTGAGATAATGGATACTCCATTTACTCTCATGTGATTATTACATATTATACTCCTGTAATAAAATATCTCATGTACCCCATAAATACATATACCTATTATGTACCCACAAGAATTAATTAAAAAGTGAAAGAGAAATGAAGATGTTCTCAGACAAACAAAAGTCAAGGAAATGTGTTGCCGATAGAACTGCCTTGCAACAAATGTTAAAAGAAGTTCTTCAAAGAGAAGACAAACAATATAGGGCAGATACTCAGATCTACACAAAGAAAGAAAGAGCATCAGAGAAGGAATAGTGGAAGTAAACTAAAACACTTTTATTTTTCCAATTCTTGATTTATAAGTTTGCTCAAAATAATAGCAACAATACATTCAATTGTGTGTGTGTGTGTGTACTTATATATAAGTGAAATAAGTGACAGCAATGATACAAGGAATGGAAGAGAGGAATCAAGATTATTCTGTTATTATAAGGTATTCACACTATCAGTGAAGTGGCATAGTGTTACTTGAAAGTGGACTTGAATTAGTTGTAAACATATATTGCAAACTCTAGAGCAACAACTAAAAAAGTTTTTAAAAAGTAGAACTGATATGCTAAGAAAGGAGAAAAACAGAATCATATAAAATGCTCAATCAAAACCACAAAAGGGGCCAGACATGGTGGCCCATGCTTGTAATACCAGCACTTTGGGCAACCAAGTCAGATGGATCACTTGAGCCCAAGAGTTGAAGCCCAGCCTGGGCAACACGGCAAAACCTCATCTCTACAAAAAACACAAACACAAGGCCGGGCACAGTGGTTCACACCTGTAATCTCAGCACTTTGTGAGGCCAAGGCAGGCAGATTACTTGAGGTCAGGAGTTCAAGAGCAGCCTGATCAACATGGCAAAACCCTGTCTCTACTAAAAGTACAAAAATTAGCTGAGTATGGTGGCAGGTACCTATAATCCCAGATACTTGGGAGGCTGAGGTAGGAGAATTGCTTAAACCCAGGAAGCAGAGGTTGCAGTGAGCCGAGTTCACCCACTGCACTCCAGCCTGGGTGACAGGGTGAGACTCTAAATTAAAAAAAAAAAAAAAAAAAAAAAACCACAGACACACATACACACACACACACACAAATTAGCCAAGTGTGGTAGCACACACCTACAGCCCCAGCTACTTGGGAGGCTGAGGTGGGAGGATCACTTCGGCCTGGGAGATGGAGGTTGCAGTGAGATGAGATTGCACCACTGCACACAAGCCTGGGCAACAGAGCGAGATTCTCTCTTTTTTTTAAAAAAAAAAAAAAGGTGCAGAAAAAAAAGAGTAGAAGACAAAAAGAGGAACAAAAAACAAGGGCAATGAATAGAAAACAGCAACAAATACAGTAGCTATTAATCCAACTATATCAATAATCACTTTAAACATCAATGGTCTCGATATACCAATTAAAAGGCAGAGACTGTCAGAGTGGATCAAAAACAAAACCCAACAATATGTTGTCTACAAAAACCTAATTTCAATATAAAGATCGACATAAATGAAGAGTAAAGGGATGAAAAAAATATATATCATGCTAACACTCATCAAAAGAAAGCAGAAATAGCTACATTAGTTTTAGAGAGCTGTCTTCAGATCAAGGAAAATTATCAGGCGTAAAGTGGAGCATTACATAATAATAAAAGTGTCAATTCCCCAAGAAAACATACCAATCCTAAATGTGTATGCAACTAACAACAGAGCACCAAATACCTAAGGCAAAAACTGATAGATGACCCAGCATGGTGGCTCACGCCTGTAATCCCTACACTTTAGGAGGCCAAGGTGGGTGGATCACCTGATAAGGAGTTCAAGACCAGCATGGCCAACATGGTGAAACCCTATCTCTACCAAAAAATACAAAAATTAGCCAGGCATGGTGGCATCCACCTGTAGTCCCAGCTACTCAGAAGGCTGAGGCACAAGAATCACTTGAACCCAGGAGGCAGAGGTTGCAGTGAATAGAGATTGTACCACTGCACTCCAGCCTGGGTGCCGGAGTAAGACCCTGTCTCAAAAACAAACAAACAAGCAAACTGATAGAAATGCAAGTAGTAATAGATGAATCCACAATTACAGTTGAAGACTTCAATACTCCTTTATCACAAAATGAACAGATCCAGCATGCAGAAAATCAGTAAGGACATAGTTGGAATTCAATATGACCATCAACTAGCTGAATATAACTGGCATCTATTTACTCCTTCATCCAGTGACAGCAGAATACACATTTTACTCAAGCTTACATAGAACATTCACCAAAACAAACCACATTCTCAGTCATAAAACACATCTTAACAAATTTAAGAGTAAAAATCATATAATACCCATTCTCAGGTCATAACGGAATTAAACTAGAAATTTATAACAATAACTGGAAAAATCCCAAAATACTTGGAGATACGGCAACATAATTCTAAATAAAGCACGGGTCAAAGAAGAAATCTCAAGAGAAATTTTAAAATATTTTAGACCTAAACGAAAATTAAAATACAACTTAATGGAATTTGTGGGATACAGTGAAAGCAGTGTTTACAGGGAAATTCATAACAATGAATACATACATTTTTTAAAAAAGAACGATCTAAAATTAATAATCTAAGCTTCCACCATGGGAAACTAGAAAAAGAGCAGTAAATTAAATCCAAAGTAAGCAGCGAAAAAGAAATAATGAAAATTAGACTAGAAATCAATGAAATTGAAAATAGAAAATAAACAAAAGAAATAAATGAAACCAAAAGCTGGCTCTTTGAAATCATCAATATAATTGATAAGCCTCTAGCCAGGCTAACTAAGAAAAAAAGAAGACACAAACTACTAATGTCAGAAATGAAAAAAGGAACATCATTATAAATCCTATGAACATTAAAGCAATAATAAAGGAATATTATGAATTCTATGCCCACAAACTCAATAATCTACACGAAATGGATCAATTCCTTAAAGACATAATCTGCCAAAACTCAAGAAATTGAATCAATAATAAATAACCTTTCAAAACAGAAAACAGCAAGTCAGGATGGGTTTACTGGTCAATTCTAGGAAACATTTCAGGGAGAAAGTATATTAATTCTCTACAATCTCTCTCAGAAGATAGAAGAAGAGGATATACTTCCTAACTCATTCTGAGGCCAGCATCACCCTAATAACAAAATCAGGCAAAGACATTACAGGGACAGAAAACTACAGACAAGTATCTCTCATGAACACAGATACAAAAATCCTCAAAAAAATATTAGCAAATTTCAATGCACAACGTATAAAAACAAATACACACAACCACCAAGTGGGATTTATCCCAGGTATGCAAGATTGGTCCAGCATTCAAATATCAACATGATCCAACACATCAACAATCTAAAGAAGAAGAATCACATGATCATATCAATAGATACAGAAAAAGCATTCAACAAAATCCAACACCCACTTAAACCAGAAATAGAAGGGAATTTCCTTAACTCGATAAAGAACATCTACAAAAAACATACAACTAACATCATACCTAATGGTGAGCAACTAGCTTTTCTGCTAGGATCATGAACAAAGCAAGATATTCTCTCTCATCATTCCTTTTCAATAGTACTGGAAGTCCCAGCTAATACAATAAAACAAGATATAACACCAAAGGCACAATCCATGAAAGAAAGAATTGATAAGCTGGACTTCATTAAAATAAAAAACTTCTGTTCTGAAAAAGACACTGAAAAGAATGAAAAGACACAGAGTGGAAGAAAATATTTTCAAGAGACGTGTCTGATAAAGGACCATTATCCAAAATATGCACAGAATCTTAAAACTCAACAATAAGAAAACAAACAACTTGATTAAAAACTGGGCAAAAGACCTGAACAAATATCTTACCAAAAAAGCCCAAGTACCTTAGGCTTATAAAAACATGTTCAACATCATATGTTATTAGGGAATTGCAAATTAAAACAAGATTAAAACCACTACATACCTATTCGAATGGCCAAAATCCAAAACGCTGATGACAACAATAAATGCTGACGAGGAAGTGGAGCAACAGGAACTCTCATTTGTTGCTGGTAGGAATGCAAAATAGTACAGCCATTGTGGAAGACAGTTTCAGTTTCCACTTCTTACCAAACTAAACATACTCTTACTATATGGTTCAGGAATCACACTCCTTGGTATTTACACAAGAGTTGAAAACTTATGTCCACACAAAAACCTGTACAAAAATGTTTATAGCAGCTCTATTCATAATTGCCAGAACTTGGAAGTGACAAAGATGTCCTTCAGCAGATGATGGATAAATAAACTATGGTACATCCAGACAATGGAATATTATTCAGCACTAAAAACACACACGCTATCAAGCCATGAAAAGACACAAAGGAACTTTAAATGCCTATTACTAAGTGAAAGAAGCCAATCTGAAAAGACTACCTACAGTATGATCTCAACCATTTGACATTCTGGAAGAGGCAAAACTATGGAGACAGTAAAAGGATCAGTGGTTGTCAGGGTTTAGACGGGAAGGAGGGATGAGTAGGCAGGGTGCAGAGGATTTTAAGTCAGTGAAACTATTCTGTATGATACTGTAGATGTATGTCATTATGTATTTGCCAAAACCCCAAGAATATACAACACCAAGAGTGAACCCTAATATAAACTATGGACACTGGGTGGTAATATAGGGGTTCATCAATCATAATAGGACAGGGACAGGATTTTGATGGTGGAAGAGGTTGTATGTATGTGGGGGCAAAAGGTATACAGGAATTTTGTACTTTCTGTTCAATTTTGCTCTGAACCTAAAACTTCTCTAAAAAGTCTATTTAAACACACTATTTAATAACCCCACTGTCCACTTTGGCCATGGAGCTATTGCTTTAATCTGTAACTTTGTCGTCATTATTCTATGGTTTTCCCAACTGAGACTGAAGGAGTAATGATTATTTCCTTTTTTTTTTTTTTTTTTTTTTGTGACAGTCTTGCTCTGTCACCAGGCTGGAGTGCAATGGCGAGATCTCGTTTCAGTGCAACCTCCACCTCCCGGGTTCAGGCGATTCTCCTGCTTCAGCCTCCCAAGTAGCTGGGACTATAAGCGCCCGCCACCACACCCAGCTAATTTTTGTATTTTTAGTAGAGACGCAGTTTCACCATTTTGGCCAGATGATCTCGATCTCTTGACCTCGAGATCTGCCCACCTCGGCCTCCCAAAGTGCTAAAGTTTTTTAAGTATTAAAAAACATTTTTGACATTAAAAAATATTTTTGACATAAATTTTTTCAATGTTACAAATACTTTTTAATTTACTTAGTATTTTAGGTAATTCCTCAAATTTGAATTTTCTCAAAATTTTAACACCATTTCCTAGGACTGTGGCCTTTATATGATATTTAAACATTTGGATGCTTCATCAGAAGTTAACACACAGATATTTGGAAATAGCTACATGCTACCGGCACTGAGAAGAAAAAACAATCTATTTACTTTTAACGAGGCATAGCTATTACTACAATAACTGATGATTTTAGCAAGTTTCCCCTGGGGAAAAATGCCTTTCTACTCGGAGAGAAACAAGCATTTTGTTAAAAGACCTGATTTTTATACAACATTCAAGTGACATGTCTTTGCATTTATTTATTTTGTGGAAAGAAAAGAAAAGACGCATAATGGGGAAAATGTCCCTATTTCACAGGATAAGCAAACCAGCTCCTTTTTCAGCTCCTTCTACAAAGGGCCGTAGTCTTGTAATAGGCAATCCCTTTCCTAAATACACATCTAATAAAAAGGAGTGTCATTGCTGAAATTCTCAACTGGGCTGTTTCCAAACATATGATGCATTCCTCCAGCAACTTCCAGGATGGAGTCAGCATGACCCCAAGGAACAACTGAGCAGCACAGCCTCGTCTCCTCTGCATCTGAACTTCTTGATCTTGACACGAGGAAGCAAAATCCCTGCCAATTCCAAGCGCATGCTCTAGACGAGAGCTTGTTCTTCATTTCACTTTCAAATTATTTCAGAAACAAGTAATGGCACCTATTTCTAAAATAAAATGTTGCTCCTTCGTTACTTTTATTAATTTTGCAATACCTTTCTCATCATTCTTTGCATTTGATATCTTGTATTCCGGCATATGTACTTTAAACTCAGGGCCCCCCAGCTTCAGTGTGGATCGGTCAGATGTGTGCTTGTGAAAATGAGGGCCAAGGGGTCTGCTCCCAGGGGTTCCAATTCGGTAGGTCTGTGGGAAAGCCCCACAACCTGCATCTGTTACACATCCCACAGGGGTTCTGTTGTAGGAGGTCCTGGAACCACACCTTGATAAATGTGGCTTTGAAGAATATGAAGAAGTGTGCTTTAGACATCTTTTATGTTAAGGAACAGAACAGAATCAGGAAGACATAAAGGGACAAAACACATTTACAGGTATATTCACTGAATGAAAACTGGTTTCTTTGCCCCTCCTCAGCGAGCATACAGTATAGAATGTGTATTAATGTGCATGGTGGCCAGGTGCAGTGGCTCACACCTGTAATCCCAGCACTTTGGGAGGCCAAGGTTGGAGGATCACTTGAAGCAAGGAGTTCAAGACTAGCCTGGGCAACACAGCGAGACCCCACCTCTACAAAAAAGTTTAAAAAAAAAAATAGCTGGGCATGGTGGCATGCACCTGTAGTCCTAGCTACTCAAGAGACTGAGGCAGGAGGATCGCTTGAGCCCAGGAGTGCAAGATCACAGTGAGCTATGATCATGCCACTATACTCCAGCTTGGGTTACAGAGTGAGACCCTGTCTCTGAATAACAATTAATAATAATAATAACAACATGCACAGCTATATCTGCTCCAATTCCAAGGTTCCCATCTGACACTGGGGAAAATAATCCATTCCACTGGGCTTTATACCATACAAACTCATCCTTAGGCAGAAATGAAGGGGGAAAGGATAAATGAAGCCTCTCCTCTCCAAGGCCTGGAGCCCAAAAGAGCTGATTTCCCTGTCCCCCTCATCACACCACAAGTGATCATAGTAGGGTGAGGGGATGTGGAAAGGGAGGAGGAGATGGGTTCTGCTAGAGCAGTGGTTCTCAAGCCACAGCTGTATCAGGATCCCCAAGAGGCCTGGTTAAAACACAGATGGCTGGCCCCACCCCAGAGTTCCTGGTTTAACAGGGCTGGAGAGCTTGCATTTCTAACAAGTTCCCAGGCGGAGCTGACGCCCCTGTTCCCAGGTCTATACTTTGAGAGCCACTAGCTAAGTGTCTGTGAACTGCCATTCAAGCACGCTGTATTAAAGGAAGAAATGGGGAAATTTTGCCAGAGAAAAGAGCCTCTACCACTCAAAAACAGAGCATTCCAAACTTACACTGGGACATTTGTTGTAATACACATTCTCGTAAAACAAAAAGAACCGTTTAATAACATAATCTCAGTAGTCATTGATTTAAATGGATTTCAGCTGGTCCTCCACTCAGAAACACATGTAACTTGCAATGCTTATTAATCAAGAAACCTTACTGAGGGCCAATTGTATATATAGAGAACTGCTGTGTAGGCCAATCTCCTAAATGGATGAAAAGGGAAAACAAAAACAGTCTCTACCTTTAATTTACTGATTGTCTGTATTATTTCACCTCCAATTACTATGAAATTTTGGACTAACTTAACATAATCTTTTCACTATCTCAAAATAAAAGAAACAGGGCTCTCCTGAAATAATTCTTATCTTTGCATGAACCCTACTTTTAAGAGAATAAAATAAATTCCAGGGAGGGTAGAATTAAAGTGGAGATGTAGGTATTTTTGTTTATTTTCAAACCAACTTCTAGGAGGTATACCAGAGACACTGTTGGTAAACTTGATGGTCAATATATACATCAAAGTCACATTCCGTTTTTCAAGACAAGAAATGCACCAACACATTATCAAAAAATGTGTACAAAGTGGTCATAAAAACCTTATTAATAAGGTCACCTTATGTTTATATTGCCCTTGTGTGAAGCATTGAAGCATTTTCTTTTCTATTTTTTTTTTTTTTTTTGAGATGGAGTTTTGCTCTTGTCGCCCAGGCTGGAGTGCAACGGCACAATCTTGGCTCACTGCCACCTCCACCTCCTGGTTCAAAGTGATTCCCCTACCTCAACCTCCCAAGAAGCTGGGATTACAGGCGCCCACCACCATGCCCGGCTAATTTTTGTATTTTTAGTAGAGACAGGGTTTCACCATGTTGGCCAGTCTGGTCTCGAACTCCTGACCTCAGGTGATCCGCCAGCCTCAGCCTCCCAAAGTGCTGGGATTACAGGCATGAGCCAGGGCACCTGGCCCCTTTTGTGAAGCACTGTGATGAGCCTCATTTGACTTGATCTTTACCACAAAATGGGAGACGGAGTCAATGACTAACCCAACTTGAAAATTAGATGTTGGGCTGGGGGGATGAACAAAACCTCAGAGCAGCATTCAAATGTTCCAAAAATATTTAACTCTCACTTTAACACATCCTATCAGCTCTCTGTAGATTTTCTATGATCATCAAAATAAAGGAGTGAGCATTTTTTTTTAATTTAGTACCATGTGAGGATCCCCATTAATTTGACTTTTAACACAATAGTGACTGGTGACTTGGCTTTCTTCACCCTCACACTTGCATCCTAAACCGCAGCCTCGCAGCTCCCTGGTGAAGGTCTTGCCTTTCCACCAGAGCTCGGCAGAGGTCCGGCGGGTCCAATCAGCACAGGGCTGGTCTGGCAATCTGGGCACCAGGTAGGTGGTCAGGCTATGACAATAATTTGTGTGTGGACTTGGGGACTTCGCATTCCGTGTGCAGTTTTTCTCATCAATAAAAAATGCAATCAAAGTGATCTAATGAATTTTCTACTTAAGCTATTTTTCCATGCCTTAAAAAATACTAAATCCTTTATTTTCTTTAATTTCTTAGTAATAAAATACACCTGTATGCACTGGAGTTGTATAGTAATCGTGTTGACTGTGCTTGTATTGTACAGTCTCCTCTTGTTATCTTATCTGTGGCCTTGCACAGCCTGTAAGACCTGACTTGGGATCCAACCCTATCATCATATCGCCTGTTACAGGAGCCCTCACTGACAACCCAACAATAATGACCTGTGTTCCTACAACAAGCCAGGCCCATCCCCACTCCAAGGCCTTTGTGCTAGCTGTTCTGTTGGCCTAAAATACTCTTCTCTCAGACCCTTTCATATCACACAGGCCTCACATGTCACTTCCTATAGAGACCTTCTTTCAGCCCTCTTCCCACCTCCAATTCCAGCTCCTGTCACTCTCTAACCTATGACCCTGTTTTAGTTTTTTCAAGTACATGGTACTTGGGGATCTAAAATTAGAGGGAAAAATCATACAACATTCATTTTACTTAGTCCCAAATCTCTATCAGATGATGATATTGAGTAGAAAGATTCTAAAATTGGCAGGGAGAAAGAAAAAGTCATCTTAACACCCTCTGTGTACCAAAACCTAGTATATAGGAGCTTGGTGAAAGTACAACAAATGAATCATGCATTCATTCATTCATTGATTCCATAAGGTATACATGCTTACCGGGCACTGAAGACAAAAAGATGGCTATAGTATAATCCCTACCCTCACAGAGCAGGAATGCCAGACAATATATAAATGTCTACGATGCAATGTGACAAGCATTCGGAGCAAAGATGACTTGTATGCCTCATATTCACAACAACAACATGAATGAAGTTGTGTGATGAGGGTACTCTTCCCATCTGAAGGTTGAAAAAAGTCTCAGAGGAGGTCATTAATCTGCTTGAAGTTTCACAGCCATTGAAGAGGCAGGAGTATCCTCACCCTTGAATCACTGTAGTAAACGATTTATGAAGGTAAAGTGGTAAGTCTCGGCTAATTTAAATAGCTTTTACAATAATCATATTTTGAAGACGCTAAGTGTTAACTGTCTACTTGCTATGGTGTGAACATGAAATGCATAAGGGAGGATGGAGACTCTACATTTTAATTAAAAATAGCAATAATAGGCTGGGTGTGGTGGCTCACACCTGCAATCCCAGCACTCTGGCAGGCCAAGACAGGTAGATCACCTGAGGTCAGGAGTTCAAGACCAGCCTGGCTAACATGGTGAAACCCTGTCTCTACTAAAAATACAAAAAAGGTGTGGTGGCAGATGCCTGTAATCCCAGCTACTGGGGTGGCTGAGGCAGAAGAATCATTTGAACCCAGGAGGCTGCAGTGAGCTGAGATCATGCCACTACACTCCAGCCTGGGTGACAAAGCAAGACTCCATCTCAAATATATATACACATATATATATGTGCACACACACATATATACACACACACATATATAAACACACACATATATATAGCAATAATAAAATGAAGTTCATGAAAGATTAAAAGCCACATTGGAATTGTCTCGTAATCCCACAAAGAAATAAAACCATGTTTAAATTTACAAAGACAAAAGATCCTTATCCTTCTATTTTCCTTACTTTATTATGATATTTTTGGTTGGTGGCCTCTTACTGGTAGCAAGCTATCTCCTCTATAAAAATTCCGTCTAACTGCATTATCCAAATCCCTCTGAACAGTCACCTCCAGCCACTCAGTTTTCACCTCTAAATAATGATCTCACCAGTTCAGTAAAGTTGGCCACATCAACTTCGGATAGCAACACCTTCCTCCAATTCATCTTCCCATCCACTGACCAAATTCATCTTTCCTTTGGCCCAGCAGAACCAAGAGCATGTATTAAAAAACCAGCCCATCCATCTTCTAGTTTACAAAACACGACACTTTCAAACTGTTTACTTATGTCCATGCCAACAATATTACTCAAATGTGGTGGAGTAAAAAAGCCACAGGGAATAGCGTAGTTGGCCAAGAGCAGTATATGGGGATCTAAAATTACAGGGAAAATCATACAACATTCATTTTACTTAGTCCCAAATCTCTATCAGATGATGATGTTGAACAGAAAGACTGTGAAATTGGCAGGGAGAAAGGAAAAGTCATCTCAAAGTTTGGGCCATGCCAGAGCAGCCTTACAGAGCAAAGGCAGGAGGAAACAGAGTAAGGTGCTGTGCCCTTGAAAAAGCTGTCACAATCAGCAGTGTCTGCTGGGCAAGGAAAAGTACAAAGACAAAATGCAGGAAAGAAAAGCAAGTGGAAATTATTGCCAAAAGGTGAGAGTAAACAAAGACAAGAGAAAGCATTCTTTCTATAGTATTTAGAGGACAGCATTAGCAACACAGCAAAATCCGAGATGCTAGTTCAACTCAATTCTATTCTATTCCTAGGTAGCATTTGTACTGTGGCACTTGTACTGTGGCAAAGCAAGGGACCTGCTTCCCAGGAGCTCAACACTGATGAGGGGACAGATGCCTCTTCCACCTGGCTCAGCCATACCCAGAGCCAACTAAGAGTGAAATCAGAGTGCTTAGGGAGCATCAAACAGAGTCTGCTTAGGGAGCAGCAAACAGGATCAGCCCCCAAGGATCTCAGAAGAGGGACATGGAAGAAGCAGTGGTGCCCAGGAGGAAGTGGTCCTGAGCAGACAAATGAAAGGTGCTGAGAGCTCATTTTGGTCAACTACTGTGCAGGGACCCTGCTCTCTATGCACTTTTAATGTATTACCTAATGCAGCCCCCTAGCAAGCCCCTGGATGATTACAGAGACCATCATTATTCCTATTTTGTGAATGGAGTTAACTTAGCCCTGCTCCAGGTCTCAAGCTTGACTGTCCAAGGTCACACAGTGAGGAAGTATTAAGGTCAATTAGGAGCTCCGTATTCTAATTCCAAAGACTGAACTTCCAACCACTGAGCCATACTGCCTCTCATTCAAAGCCAAACTGAGACCAAGTAAGGGGAGGAAGAGGAGAAGGGCAACAAAAGCAGGTAAGATAGAAGGGAGAGGAGGGGAGAAAGCAGTGGCACTTCCTTCTTATAACCACACAGTTTGGGGTCTCGATGGCAATGTATGCACAGAATTTCAGTACCTAATGGACTGTCTCTACGTGATGTGCTCAATCCATAACAGGCAGGGAAAATTAACAGACACATATCAGTTTATACATATACAGGCAGACCTCATTTTTTGTTGCTTCACTTTACCGCACTTCGCAAACACTGTGTTTCTTACAAATGGAGGATTTGTAACAACCTTGCATGCAACAAGTCTACTGGCAACATTTTCCCCACAGCAAATGCTCACTTTCTGTCTCGGGGTCACATTCTGGAAATTCTCATAATATTTCACACTTTTTCATTATTAATGTATCTGTTATGGTGATATGTGATCAGTGATCTTTCATGTTACCATTGTAATTGTTTGGGGGCACCACAAGTCGTACCCAATATAAGACAGAAAACTTAATTGAGAAATGTTGTGTGTGTTCTGACTGTTCCACTGACTGTTCCCTCATCTCTCTCCCTTTCCCTGGGCTTCCCTGTTCCCTGAGACACAACAATATTGAAGTCAGGCTAATTAATAACCCTACAAGGGCCTCTAAGGGCTCAAGTGAAAGGAAGACTCACAAATCTCTCACTGTAAATCAAAAGCTAAGTGAGGAAGGCATGTAGAAAGCCAAGACAGGTCAAGAGCTAGACCTCTTACACCGGTTAGCCAAGTTGTGAATGTAAAGAAAAAGTTCTTGAAGAAAACTGAGAAGTCAAGGCCTGGCCTCAATGTTTCAAAGGATGGGCTGACTCTCCTTTTAGGGGCTAACGCAGCTGGTGGCTTTAAGTTGAAGCCAGTGCCAATTTACCATTCTAAAAATCTCAGGGCCCTTAAGAATTATGCTAAATCTGCTTTGCCTGTGCTCTGTAAATGGAACAACAAAGACTGGATAACAGTCCATGTGTTTACAGCATGGTTAACTGAATGTTTTAACCCCACTGTTGAGACCTATTGCTCAGAAAAGGTTCTTTTCAAAATATTACTCCTCACTGACTATGCACTTGGTCACCTGTAAGCTGTGATGGAGATGTACATGGAGATTAATGTTATTTTCATGCCTGCTAAAACATCATGCATTCTGTAGTCCATGGGTCAAAGAGTAATTTCAACTTTCAAGTCTTCTTATTTGAGAAATACATTTCATAAGGCTATAGCTGTCATAGATAGTGATTCCTCTGATGGATTTGGGCAAAGTAAATTGAAAACCTTCTGGAAAGGATTCACTGTTCTAGATGCCATTAAGAACATTCATGATTTATGGGAGGAGATTAAAGTATCCACATTAACAGGATACTTCTTTGGAAGAAGCTGATTCCAACCCCAATGGATGACCTGGAGAAGTTCAAGACTTCAGTGGATGAAGTCACTGGAGAGGTAGTGGAAATAGCAAGAGAATTAAACATGGAGCCTGAAGATGGGACTGAATTGCTGCAATCTTATGTTCGAACTTGAACAGATGAGGAGCTGCTTCTTATAAATGAGCAAAGAAGGTGGTTTCTTGAGATGGAATCTAACACTGGTGAAGATGCTATGAACATTGTTGAAATGACAACAAAGAATTTACAATTTTATATAAACAGATGATAAGGCAGCAGTAGGGTTTGAGAAGACTGACTCCAATTTTGAAAGAAGTTCTACAGTGGGTCAAATGCTATCAAACAGCACTGCATGCTACAGAGAAAGTTGTCAAGAAAGGAAGAGTCAGTTAGTGCAGCAAACTTCATTATTTTCTTATTTTAAAGAAAGTGCCACAGCCACCCCAACTTTCAGCAACCATCCATATCAAGGCAAGACCTCCCACTAGCAAAAAGATGATGCCTCACTCAAGGCTCACATGATCTTTCCACTTTTTAGTAATAAAATATTTTTAATTAAGGTATACACTTGTCTTTTTAGACATAATCTATTATTGTACACTTAATAGTCTACAATATAGTATAAACATGACTTTTACATGCACTGGGAAACCAAAAAATTTGTGTGACTCACTTTATTGAGATATTTGCTGGAACTGAACCCTCCATATCTGAGGTATGCTTGCAAATACAGCCCTGATGTATTTTTCCGTAAGTACCAAAACAACCAATTTGTGTCACACCAACAAATTATGTAATATTTTCTCTCCACTAAGAAAGCAGGAAACCATTAGTAAAACATGCATTTGGAGAAAGATAAGACCAGTTTCTCCTTTATGTATAAATCATTGTACTGAACTACCACATCAGGGAGCTTTTAAAAACATGACCCTGATAGGCAGCTTCTATGTTTGTGTGTACTTCAAAAATTTTGTAACTAAAAAAAAAAAATTTTAGTGGAAAAAAACACCCAAGTGTTCCAAAGCGTTTAAATCTTTTTTTAAAGGCACTCTATGTAATCAGCAATAATTCTGCAAATTTCCAGCTCTCGCAAAAATATACATATATATATATTAAACATTCAACTAACTAAAGAAAAACTGGATGTAAAAACCGCATGTGCGGCAGTCTTTGACTGTACATAACATTCTTCAAATCCAAGCTATCCCAATGTTTAGAGGGTTCCTGCCTTGAGAGGTTTCTCTAAATTGTTAAGCATTGAGGTTGGCCTTTAAATTCCCACATAAAGGGTCATAAATATTGCCCAGGATTGAGTTCCTTCTGGATCAGTTTCTCAAACTGTGGGCCACCTTCATCAGCATAACTTGGGATGCTTGTTAAAAACCCCCAAAGATTTTGATTCAATTCGTTGAATTTAACAAGTTTTAACATTTTTAACAAACCCTTCCAGTGGTCCCGCTGGACATTCACGTGTAAGAAACACTAATCTAGAATCTCTTTAAAAGAGCCCCAGTAAAAATGGCCAGAGGCATCACCAAAATTATCTGTGGCCAATTCCTCATCTCTCCTATCACCCCCTGGAGCAGCCAGAGCTGCTGCTGCAATAGAAAAGTAACCAAATTAGATCCACAGTCACAGACTGTTCAGCAGCGGCCCAGTCAAAGTCCCGCCCACCCATCCTTGGGTCAGCTGCTAGGGTTCCCAAGTGCCCCCAGAATGAGCCAACTCTCAAAAGCCATCTCTCCAGCCTGTGCGCAAGGCATCCATGGGCTTACATCATGAGTTGAATTGTACTCCCCCTACAAAAAAAAAAAAAAAAAAGTGTTGAAGTCCTAACCCCAAGTACCTCAGAATGTGACCACCTTTGGAGACACGTTCTTTACAGAGGTAATCAAGTTAAAATGAGATCATTGCGGGGGGTGAGGGGTAATCCAATGTGACTGATGTCCTTATAAAAAGGGGAAATTTGGACACAGACACACACAGAAGACAATGTATAAAGACACAGGGAAGAGATGGCCATCTACAGACCAAGGAGAGAGGCCTAGAACTGCCTTCAGAAGGAAGCAACCCCATCAACACCTTGACATCGGGCTTCTGGACTGCAGAACTGTGAGACAACACATTTCTATTGCTCTAAGTCACCCAGCTTGTGGAACTTGTTACAGAAGCCCGAGAAAATTCACATAGCTTGGAAAATCAAGAAGTGAAGTTAGGCAGTAGAAGCCAATCCAGATGACTGAGGGCTGTCAGGACAGTTTTCAGACCAAGACCTCAAGAAAGAATGTCACAGCACTGGATGTCCAGGAATCCCAGGGCAGTAGGAAGAGCCACAAGATCTGCAGTGGCATCTGAGCACTGCCCCACTGTTGGGAATAGGAGTAATAAAGCATACCCGCCTCAGCGACACCCACAGGGTGTGAAGATCAAGGAAACGCTCTCTGTAAGCTCCACAGCACCCACACAAGTTACCCCCGCCCCATCGGCAGCTCCTCTCTGCCAGACCTGATCTTGGTCCATATTAAAAGGGTGGTGACATTTCCCTCGCACTCCAAGTCACCTCTGTTCATTGCTAGGAAGGACTGGGAAGCAAAATCTGCACTTTAGGAAAATTTAATTTGAGCTCTCAAACATGTTTGGGTACGTCTGAAATATCCAAGACAACAAATAACAGGGGCAGAAACAGCAAAACCCCGTGGTTGTCAAAGGCGCTTTCAACAAGTCGGGCTTCCCAAAAGCCAAGGGTTCACTGGGCGGCAAAAACTCCGATAAAGCAGAGCAGGCAGGGAGCGGGTGGTGTGCTCAGCAGGCCCACGGGCTGGAGGAGGGCTTCATCATGAAGGTTTAAGCACTATTACAATGTAGAATTTATGGTTCCTAAATGTTTATTTGAACTAGTCTTGAGAACACATACTTGACCTAGTGTGAACTTGACCTCTGGGTTCCTCTCTCTTTACCGAGGTTGTCTGTGCCACATAACAAGATTCTCCAGCTGACCCTCCCACATGGGGGCTGGGGTGGCCCTACCAGCAGTTGCCATGGTAAACCTCACTGCAGATCTATTGGCAAAGCAGCTGTCAATGGCCATAGCAGGCACACAAAAAATATATATAATCACTCTGGGCTCGACTCCCAAGTTTGGCAAGCACGATGCCAAGTCAAGAGGGATGGGGGACAGCCTGAGAGAGTTCTCTAGGTCACCTGAACTCCAGCCACATCACGCCCTCCTGGATGATGGCATCCACCACTGCGTCTCTGGGCACCAAGGGTGCATGTGACTCTGTCTCCTTTGCATATAATTTAAGGAAAATGTCTAGAGTTGGGTTTTTTCCCCTAAAGAGGCATGGGCTGAATGCCAATGGAAAAGCAATGGAATATCGATTTTCTGTTTCTTGCTAAGGAGAGAACAAGTCATTTGATGTGCCATGAGTTAAGTGAGTAAAAACAGACCTGCACTCCCTACAGCTGGCTGTGTTTCTCCTCTATTCATAGAACCTGGCACATGGTAAAAGCTAAACAGTAAATGCAAGAACCATCCATGCGTGTATGGAAGGCCTGCAACGTGCCAAGCACCCACTTTGGATTCATATCTGCCATCATCTCTTTTCTCTCTACCCCATAATCCTGCCAGCCCAGCCTCACTCTCCTCTCTTTCATTCTTTTGTATTGCCTATTCCCATGTCCAGTGTTCTCATTAAAGCTGAGCCTACCGGCAATGTCTCTGTCTGGCCTGCACTTACCCTGAGACGGGGGCGAAAACACTGGAAGCAGCAATGAGGCCATGAGGGGAGGTTCAGTTTGGGTATACGAAAAAAAAAAAAAAAAAACTACAAAAATGATAGGAGGCAAAAATGTTACACATCAGGGGTTTAATGCCCCACTTGGAAGACAAAGTCCCTAACCCACAAAACCTTCCTTTAAATGTTAATTCCTTGGAAAGAGTCGAAATGTGGTTCATCTCTCCATCTCTGTTGTTCAAAACAGGTAACACTACCAAGCGTCATCCAGTATTAACTAAAATGACACATCCCACACTATAATTTCAATTCCTAGGGATCCACACACAAAGGGTGTCTGGAAAAGCAACATTAACATGCAACCAGGCGTCTCTACATAGTGACTCGGTGGCTACAGCCCGGAGGACCACCTTGGTGAGTGCACGAATCTATTCTTTGCCCCTGTGTGGGTCTGCCGCTTGCTTGTTCATATCTCTCTGATTTGCAATTTAAGGTTCACTAAATCTTTAGTCTTCAGAAGCATTTGATCATGGTCCATTTAAATTAGGTTTCAATAACTAAAAACAATCCAGACTTGCTCAAAGGGATACCTTATTTTCTTCACTGGATTAGGCAAACACTGAACAACATGAACACTTCCAATCTCTTAAACAGAAATTTGTTTTGCATCAATTGGACATGACCTATATAAACTCAAATTCTTCATTATCTTCAACGTGTCATGACAATTAGAAGATATCCTGGGTTATACATTTAAATGTATATGCACATTTTATGATGACTATTATAAGGGGGAACTTCATGTGGGCATATCATTGGTTTTTGTATTCTTATGTGTAATAAACCATACCCAAGTGTAATTGTTCAATCTCAGCATAATAGGGAAGTGAGAGAAGGAAACCACAAACAGAAGAAAACCAAGTCATCGATAAAGCAGACAGAATTTACTTGGCTTGATCCAACACTAATCTCTAATATTAATCTTCCTGGTTTCATCAAGGCCTTCATACCCATTTTTTTCATCTTGACATGTGCAACCATCCTACAAAGAAGGTAAGGTTTTAGCATAGGCATTTCTGAATGGGAAAATACAGGCCAGACAGGTCACGTGAACTCCCCGAGGCCACATAGCTAGTGAGGGTTTCAGCATTTGAATTCAGGTCTTCTGGCCCCAAAGCCAGGAGTCTTTCCTGGCATCACACTACTCAGCCATGGACACAAGGTTTACAGCATCAGTGGGAGCTCCAGTGGTCCCATCTGAAGGTAGAAGGCTCTCTCAGCTCTCTGGACCTCCCAGACACATGCAAAGTAAGTCCCCTATTTTAAATATCCATCTCAGAGATACATTATTTTGGACTGCACGCTGACTACCCCAGCATGCCTTTTAAAAACACAATTATTTCTGAAGAAAGCTGTGAATTAAGTTTCTAGCAATTGTACCTAAATTCATTTGTTAAACTGGGAAGTACAGGAATGCTAATCTTCTGAATGCTGAGAACCACGTAGATCCTGGTGTTGTCCAAGGGCTACCTCCTAGAAGCTGGTAGGAAAACTTAAGCCAAATGCTAGAAGCATTGGTTGTAGGTATCGTAAGATTAAACTAATATAGCAACTTCCACTAGAGCCCTGTAAGTAACTTCAACCCTGATTGTTCTGACCAGCAGTCTTCTGTGATCTCTCTCTGGTTTACCAGGCAGCAAACCCAGCTAAACCTAGGCACACACACGTCTTTGCCTCTCTTGCCTGGAGAAGCAGGAAGCCATGAGGTGATTCCCCAAGATCTGGAGCATCTTGGGATCTTCTAGAACATCTTTGGATCCCCGAATCCCCAGGCAACCTGAAAATGGGGGCCTATCCTCTTTTCAGAGAGGGCACTCAACTGCATTTGCCAAGCAAACTGATTAAAGCCTTAGAGCATTGTCTCCAACAGGCATCAAGGAGCTTCTGCCTATCTGTAAAATCTTGCTCTGAATTCTTTTCTTTTCTTGAGGTGGAGTCTCTGCACCGCCCAGCACAATCTCTGTTCACTGCAATCTCCCCGACCCAGGTACAGGCAATTCTCTTGACTCAGAGAAGCTAGGATTACAGGCATGCGCCACCATGCCTGGGTAATATGTATTTTTTTTTTTTTTTTTTTTTTTTGAGACAGAGTCATTGTCACCCAGGCTGGAGTGCAGTAGAGTGATCTCAGCTCACCGTAAACTTCACCTCCTGGGTTCAAGCGATTCTTCTGCCTCAGCCTCCCCAGTTGCTGGGATTACAGGCACACACCACCACACCCAGCTAATTTTTTTGTATTTTTAGTAGAGATGGGGTTTTGCCACGTTGCCCAGGTTGGTCTCTAACTCCTCAAGTGATCCACCTGCCTCAGCCTCCCGAAGTGTTGGGATTACAGGCGTGAGCCACTGCACCAGGTCTACTGGCTAATTTTTTAGTGGAGACAGGGTTTCACCATGTTGGCCAGGCTGGTCTCCAACTTCTGACCTCAAGTGATCTGCCTGCCTCGACCTCCCAAAGTGCTGGGATTACAGGCGTGAGTCATCGCACCAGTATAAAGATTAAATGTATTTTTAATCTTTACACAGCAATATCCCATTGCATTGGTGCTGTAACGGATGAGTTATCTCCATGTTACAGGCAAACCATATCATACCAGGTTTTGGACAGAATGAGTTACTGAGGGGAGGGGAGGGCATGTCATTTGGCCTGAGCAATGCTAAATTCTAAACAAATGCTAACACATTTCTGACAAGTATAATTTAAGAACTTAAAAGTGAAAAATTATGACTTAATCTAAAATGCCTAGAACCCTGAGCATTTCTGATCTAGTGGTTTGAATTTGATAGTCAGAAGGCTGTTCACGTCTGTAATTCCTGCTTGATCATAAGACATTATAAAACCTGTGGACATTCACCTTTTTACAAAAGTAAGGCCATTATGCCAAAGCCCTTCTGTTTCCTTCAGGATTGAAGACATTTTTCAACAAACAAGGCCACTAGATTGACTGTATCCGAAATTTTTTTAAATTCATCCACCTGTATTTCAAAATCCGAGCATCAGAAATTTTGAACAATTCCAATCCACATAGGAATGCCTCGGTCTCTATGCAAAGAACAACTAAGAATGCTTCACTTTTTCTGAGGGGGAAGGTAAGACTCCTTTATGTCCAATGAGCACCCAATAGCATCAATTCATCAAGAAGAGCCTCAGAATACATTTAACCTGATCCTTAACTTTACAATGCATAGGAGAAAAATTTTCCAGTGTTCTCAAATCTATATGCATCATTAACACATTTTTTTAAAATACTGCTGGGCGGCCGGGCGCGGTGGCTCAAGCCTGTAATCCCAGCACTTTGGGAGGCCGAGACGGGCGGATCACGAGGTCAGGAGATCGAGACCATCCTGGCTAACACAATGAAACCCCGTCTCCACTAAAAATACAAAAAAAAATTAGCCAGGCGTGGTGGCGGCGCCTGTAGTCCCAGCTACTCGGGAGGCTGAGGCAGGAGAATGGCGGGAACCCGGGAGGCGGAGCTTGCAGTGAGCCGAGATCGCGCCACTGCACTCCAGCCTGGGCGACAGAGCGAGACTCCGCCTCAAAAAAAAAAAAAAAAAAAAAAAAAATACTGCTGGGCATGCATGTGAACTGCAGAAGCACTGCAGAGAACCCCACCCATCAGTTCTGAAGAGCAGCAGAGAAGTGCATTCTAGAAAACCATCAGGCCTCAAGGATGAAGGATTCTGGTTGCTGTTTTCAGGAAGCTATAAAAACTATTGATGTTTTACTCCAGAATAGGGCCCTCTACTCCCCAATCCCCTCCTGCCATCACCGTAAAGAATGTCTTTCATTTGTTGGTATCATGTTCAAATTAATTACACTGGTTCTGCCATATGGCATATCCTCAAATGGAAATTTTTTCCTAGCTCCTGATTCACAGATGTGCCAGAGTGATGAATATCTCTGTTGAGTTCAGAGAAATCTTGGATGCAATGCATTGCTGCTGGCATTGATACTAACATTACCCTGACCCAGCCCTTCCTAGGTGGTAATGAAGCCTGCAGGTAATGGATGGATCGTATTTCAGACTTCAACTTCCCCCGAGCCCTTTCAAGTGGCCCTTATGAGATGCCCCCATGTGGACACCCCCCCCCAACTTTGCCTACTGTGCAGGGCCACTGTGAACGTGGCAACTTACGTTTGGTGCACCTCTGGGAGCCAGGGGCCTTACTCCAGCCATGACAGCACCGCCCTCCACAGACATTGACCCTGAAACAAAGCAAGATCGCTGAGTCCAGCAGCAGGAAGACTCCCTTCCCAAGAACCCAAGCTTCCAGCATGTTCCAGAAAGGCCAGCCTCCAGCTTCTGCAACCCTTTGGATGAGACAGAGTCCTAACAGGTACCCTGGATGCCCAACCCAAAGCTGCCCAAGCAGAGGGGCAAGGCCCATACATATATCAGGGAATGCTGGGAGAACCAAAAAGCCTGCATAACCTAGGCCTATACAGGAAGGGAGGACAAGGGCCCAACAAATGGTTTTCTCACCCCCAAATTACAGTAGCGCCAATTATTTTTTTTTCTATTATCTGGGCCAACATTTTAAATTGGAAATGAGTTTCAGAGAGAACTGTCCAAAAAGGAGTGAGGTCACATGGCCTGCTATCACCCCTGAAAAAAACATGCCAACTAAGCAAAACAAGTTTTCCCCTACACCCCAACCTGAGACGAACTGGGGGAAATAGGAGGCCCACGAAGGGAAGAGACTATGAGCGCCCAATAACAGAAACATTCCAACCAAAACTTTTATCAATACCAAGACACCCCACCACAGGAAAGCAGACTCCACAGGTGCAAGGAAGTCCAAGCCCATGATTTCTCTGATGCTGAAAAGTTCCAGGCCGCAGAACAGGAGCTGGATCTTTACGGCTAGCCTGCCCTCGAAACATTTTTTTCATTAGCTAGACCAAAATTAAAACTCAGTTGCAGTTTAATTGATGCTGAGGGATTAAACTGTAGTGACCTCAAGTTTACGCCCATCTTCTAGGAGCAGTTGGGTTTGCGCGCAGAAGGTTACGCCCCAGGCAGAAATGCCTTTTGTGTTTACCCGCAGCTCGGTAACAATGCACTCGGAGTTTCACGTCAGTAAAAGTCCCTGGGCTTCCCCGCACTCCGCTCTTCCCGCGGCGCTCAGCGCAGGCGGAGGCGGGGAGAGAAAGCCGACCCACCGCGCGCGAGCGCCCCGGCCACCGCAGGCTCCGAGTGGTCCTGACCCCGCAGGTCCCTCAGCGGGCGGCGCGCGCGAGGCTGGCGGGCGGAAGGGGGTGTGGGCTTACCCCTGCAGCTGCTGCTTCTGGTGAACCTGCAGCCTGGAGCCCCCGCTGCTCTGGGTCTCCTGCGGCACCTTGGAGCGCACGACTTGCCTGCCTTGTTTGGCGAACGGGGCGGCTGCCGGGTGGCCGCCGGGCTTGGGGTGGAGCTGCCCGCCGGGGGCCGCGGGACGCGCCGGCTCCGGCGGCGGCGGCGGCGGCGGCGGTCTGAGCCCCTGCAGGGCCGCGCCGCCAGGCTTGCTCGTGCGCCGGGTCCTCTCCGAGGGGACCCCGGGGGAGGCGCGGCTGGGGGCGCCCGCAGCCGCCGAGCTGCGGCTGTACCTGGCGTTGAGCGCGACGTTGAAGGTCCGCGAACGCGGGGGCCCGCTCAGGGGCAAGGCGCCCGCTGCCAGGCCGGGGCCTGGGTGCACCACGTAGGTGATCCTCCGCACCCGGCCGTGCGCCGACGACGCGAGCAGTCCTGCCCAGAGCAGGAGCCCCCACCTGAGCCAGGCCCCCGCCATCGCGGGCCCCAGCCGGCGCGACCGGCCGCGCGCGGTCCGGCCCCCTCCCCCGGCCGTGCGGCTCGCCTTTCCCCGCGCGTTCAGGCTCCCCCGAGAGCTGCCGAGAGCTCGGGAAAGGCGGGAGAAGGCTCTGCGGGCAGCTGAGCGGCCCCAGACCCCGGCCGATTGTGGCGGGGAGCAGGGGGCGGGCGTGGGGGTGGGGAGCGCGTAGCCCGGGGAGCGGGGAGGGGAGAGGGGAGCGGGCAGTGCAAGGTGAGGGTCCGCGCGCCCGACCGGGGGTGCAGCGCGCGCGGCGGCGGGGCCCGGCGAGGGTGGCCGAGAGCGAGCGAGAGCGCGCGGGACACTCTGAGGCAGCCCCGGCGGCGAAGTCTTTTAAAAGTTTCTCTCCCGTGGCCCCGAGTGTCAGACCTGAGCAGCCAATCTCCGGCAGACGTGACGTCAGGCGGCAGATCCTAATTGGGGAAGGCGTGTGAGGAGCCTGAAGGCGCGCCGCCACCCTCCACATCCACAGGGGTTGCTCCCGTGGGTCGCCGAGGTGGAGGTCCCCACGCCCCGGTTCTGTGTCCCGGGAGAGGACAAAGGGCTCAGCAAAGTTACTCAACGGTCCTGTCCTTGCAGAAGACCTATGCGTTTGATATTGTTTGGAAGCCCCGGCATTTTCTTATCCGTGTTTGCTGGGATACTTGCTGCGGGGTTGAATTCAAATACCAAATCGGGCCCCAGAAAGGGCTGTCTGGGCGCGCTGAGGTCTCCATCGGAGACCGTTTAGATGGCTCCCTGTGGGGCTGTAAAGTCCCCGTGGCTGCTTCTCGTTCTGCAGCCTCTGGTACCCTACTCCTCGCTTGGCAGGAATGGGAGTGCAGAGCGGGCAGCAGAGGGCGCCCGCGTGGACGGGGAGAACCGATAGAGACAACCGCAGAGACAGCCCTGTCCCTGGGCCTTTAGGACAGGATTAGAGTTCAGGATCCCTGACAACCCTAAGCCATTTGTTTTCAATAAAGACGAATCAATTCACCGGACCGTAATCCGACAGTGTCACCCAACTTGTAGATGACCTGACCCATTAAGAGAGATGGCAGAATAGTACTCTTTGGGGAAAACCATGAAATAATGACGTATTTACTTTTAGCATTTGAATTCAAAACAATGTCGCTAGTAGAATGCATGATTTTATTATGTGAATGCAATAGAAAGTCCATAGTCATAGCAGTCTTCTTCTATTTTTATTTTTTTTTTAAAGCCTTTAACTTAAGAATGATGGTGTGTTCCCAAGGCTTTGGTTGTTCTTGTTCTTATTTATTTGTGGCTTATCCTTTTGTTTTGTTGCCTTCTTGCATTGGCTAGTAGACAATAACAGGTGACAATGGTTTAAGAAGTATTAATGGAAAATAACCCTAAGGAAACTTAACCCATTAATTAATTTTTTTTTTCTGTACATTGGACCTCCAATATTTGATTTGGCAGGCAGGGCCTCAGTCCAGCTGCCTGAGCACTGGCTGCTTGTGAGAACATGGTTTGAGAGGCACTGCATGGAATAAATAGCGCTGGACTGGAGGGAAGAGCCCTCAGGTCCAGTCCTAACACTGCCTTTAGCTAAAGGAGCACAGGCAGCTCACCTCTCCTTCCGAACCTCTACTTCCTCCTCTGTCACAGAGGAATTGGATGAAAAGTCCCTTCTAGCCCCAGAAGTCTGTGTCTCTAAGAACATCCAGGGTCCTTCTAGACAGAATCATTCTAGGTCAGCCTCTGAGCCAGGCCAAAGTGAACAAGCTGAGAAGATTGAGGACTGAGGTGAGTCACAAGGCTGCCTCCCAGGTTGGTTCGAAGGTAATGAGTTACCTCAATTGACTGTTCACAGTCAGTTACAGATCCAATTCCTTGTTCTACTCTTTCCCCTCTTCTCGGTACTGTACTTGACTGGTCTTAAGAAACAAGCAGGCCGGGCGCGGTGGCTCAAGCCTGTAATCCCAGCACTTTGGGAGGCCGAGACGGGCGGATCACGAGGTCAGGAGATCGAGACCATCCTGGCTAACACGGTGAAACCCCGTCTCTACTAAAAAATACAAAAAACTAGCCGGGCGAAGTGGCGGGCGCCTGTAGTCCCAGCTACTTGGGAGGCTGAGGCAGGAGAATGGCGTGAACCCGGGAGGCGGAGCTTGCAGTGAGCTGAGATCCGGCCACTGCACTCCAGCCTGGGCGACAGAGCATGACTCCGTCTCAAAAAAAATAAAAATAAAAAAAAAAAAAAAAAAAAAGAAACAAGCAAACAAACAAAACAGAAGCAGCTGTCTCTCAGCACCAGGTTCTGTATGAAGGATGCAACAGAAGCTAATAAATACCTACCCCATCTCTGAAGGAGGCACTGAGGCTGTGGAAATACAAAGGATCCACAAGGCATAAAGCCCTTGTCTTGAAGAAACTTCCTCTCTTGTTAGGGAGAGAAGATGTAAATGAAAGCTTAAAAACGAAAAACAACAACTGAATGAAGCAACACTGTGAGATTATGATAGACCTCTCAGGGGAGGACCTGATTTGTATGATGCCTGTATCATAGTACAGCCCACAATTCTTTGTCA
Source organism: Macaca fascicularis (assembly GCF_037993035.2). Lineage (NCBI taxonomy): Eukaryota > Metazoa > Chordata > Mammalia > Primates > Cercopithecidae > Macaca > Macaca fascicularis. The sequence continues at coordinate 89,265,308 of NC_088387.1, forward strand.
TCTTATGGAAAATTCACCAACATGTAGGGAAAATATTTCCTACCTGAAACTCAGATCAGTTCACAGAGCTCTTACCTCTCAGGTAGGGATTCCGTAACAGCAGTTGAAATAGATGGAGGTGGGGAGGAGGGTGATTAGCATAGCTACAACATTCTGCAGAGCCAGGACAGGAGAGGAGAGATGTCAGACAGGGGAAAGCTCAGGAAAGAGTAAAGGACAGCATCCCTCCAGGCTCTACCTGTCTTCAGTGGTGGATCGGCTATTCTAGTGGGTCACTCCCAGGCCCCAGATGGACAGATGGCAAGCATTAAAGCTGCTTTTGGGCAATAAGTGGCAGCTACCTGTGGAGGGCACAGCCTGGATGGGGACTCTGGGGAGCTGGGCTCTACCTGCTTTACTTCTGTATTAATCCGTTCTCACGCTGCTAATACATACCCAAGACTGGTTAATTTATAAAGGAAAGAAATTTAATTGACTCACAGTTCTGCAGGGCTGAGGAGGCCTCAGGAAACTTACAATCGTGGCAGAAGGGGAAGGCAAACACGTCCTTCCTCACATGGTGGCAGCAAGGAGAAGTGCCAAAGCAAAAGACGGGAAAACCCTTAAAAACCCATCTGATAGTGAGCTCTCAGGAGAACAGCATGAGGGTAACCACCCCCATGATTTAATTACCTCCCACCCGGTTCCTCCCACGACACGTGGATTACAATCCACGACGAGATTTGGGAGGGGACGCAGCCAAACCATATCAACTTCCCATGGAAACTTGAGCAAGTCATTTCACCTCTTGGAGCCTCAGTTTCCAGAAGACCTGGGACTCTGCCTGAGATCCTAGTATTTGGGAGAGAAATGACCTTAACCATGCTCTTTGGCTCTGCAGAAAAAATGTTTTTTAACCATTAAAAAATACATAATGCAGTTTTCCTCTCAACCCACAGCAATGGAGAGGTGGGCATTTCACACCAATCTTCAACCCAATTACAACCTGCCTTATGATAGATTTGGATATATCACAATCAGATCATCTCTGAAATAAAACCACAGGAAAAAAAAAAAAAAAAAACACCTCTAGTGTGAGGCTGGGCATGGTGGTTCACACCTGTAATCCCACTACTTTGGGAGACCAAAGTGAGCATATCACCTGAGCTCAGGAGTTTGAGACCAGCCTGGGCAACATGGTGAAACCCCAACTCTGAAGGAAAAAAAAAGGCCAGGTGCAGTGGCTCACACCTGTAATCTCAGCACTTTGGGAGGCCAAGGCAGGCAGATTACTTGAGGTCAGGAGTTTGAGAACAGCCTGGCCAACATGGTGAAACCTCGTCTCTACTAAAAATACAGAAATTAGCTGGGCATGGTAGTGCGTGCCTGTAATCCCAGCTACTCAGGAGGCTGAAGCAGGAGAATCACTTGAACCCTGTAGGTGGAAGTTGCAGTGAGCCAAGATTGTGTCACTGTACTCCAGCCTGGGCGACAAAGCGAGACTCCATCTCAAAAAACTAATAAAACTAAAAATAAAAAAAAATTTTTTAATACAAAAATAAATCTCTAATGTGAATGTTAACCCCATCCCTCTACACATTTGTGTACGTGCGTGTATACACACAATTAATATGGAAATATACACATGAGCAAGCAGCCCTACTCTGTAGTTGGGAGACTCCAGTAAAATCACAGTTTTCCACATAAGTCTCTTGCTATTTACGTAACTAGCAAGATAATCCTTGAAAAACCTGTTATGTACCCCATGTACTATCATTTGAGATGGTCACTCATCCCAAACACTGAACTCACTATTATTCTGAAAGTGAAAGCCCAGTTTCTGTCAGCCATGGGGATGGGCCTTTGCCAATTCTAGACCCAGCTTAATGCTATGGATGCTGGACTCAAACCCCCCTAGAGTTCAAGGTCCATTTATATTGGCAGTACACAACTTCCTGGTTCAAAAAACAAGCCTTTAAAGATCTCATAAAACTTCTTGGACTTCAGATGGTTTTTACAAAACAATACTCAGATGAGCTAAGTGTAAATGAATCAGAAAAGAGGATTATGTTTCCCATAAAAACTCATGAGTTTGAGGATTAGGAGAAGAAAGAAAGGCTGGCAAATGCCAAACATTTTAAAGCGCTTTGAGACCATTAGTCAAACTCAAAACGCAGCCAGGTTCCCTCATCTTTACACTTTATGGGTTTTGTAATTGAAAATCTTTTCCTACATTTAAGATCAGCTACAAATCAAATTTAGTGGCTGCCTATGATCAGAAGAGCATCCACCCATGTTTTCTTCCAGGCAAGGATTTCATGGAGCTCCTTTTAGTCCTCTTTCATGTTCATCAAGAAATTCTTAGAAAGAAAATGGGAGGAGAGGAGGAAAAGAAATGAGAAGCCAATAGGCTGTAGATAAAAGGAAGAGAGACAGAGCAAGAGCAAGAGAGAGACTGGGGGAAATGAAAGTCAGAGGAGAGGAAGCAGGAGAGAGAGGGCGAGAAGGGAAAGACAGGCAGAAAGGCAGAAAGACGGATAGAGGCAAAGAAGGAAGAGGAATGAATGGAGAAAGGGGAAGGAAGCAGAAAGCAATGAATGAGAAAGGGAGCAGACAGAGAAGTAGGTGGAGAAAATGAAAAAATGGAGTGAAAGGAGAGAAGAATTTTAAACAGAATCTATGGCTCCATTTCCTCAGGCTGCTCATTAGGATTCTGGCAGCCTTTTCTGAATATCAGCTAGCTCTAACCTGAACATCAATTTGTCCAGATTTGGGCTAGAATTAAATCTGCAACCTTATTAGGTGCTAGCACAGTGTGGCTGGCTGTCCCACACCTCACACAAAGTAGTAGGGACTGATAGGGACAGGAAGTCCCGTGTTCTCCTACACAAGCAGCAGGCCAAGAATGGAATCTTCAGCTCATGACTGCTCAAAAATAGGTACCTTATTCACTCACACAGTCTGTTTTGTATTTTTAACCATTTCATCAAAAGGTAAGGGTGGGGGGCCGGGCACAGTGGCTCACACCTGTAATCCCAACACTTTGGGAGGCAGAGGCGGGTAGATCAATTGAGGTGAGGAGTTCAAGACCAGCCTGGCCAACATGGTGAAACCCTGTCTGTACTAAAAATAAAATAAAATAAAATAGAAAAATGAGGCCGGATGTCGTGGTGGGTGCCTGTCATCCCAGCTACTTGAGAGGCTGAGGCAGGAGAATCGCTCAAATCTGGGAGGCAGAGGTTGCAGTGAGCCGAGATCTCACCACTGTACTCCAGCCTGGGTGACAGAGCAAGACTCCATTAAAAAAAAAAAAAAAGTAGGGGTGATGGAGTTTAGAAATGTGTGACCTCCTCCACCTATGACTCTGCTTCCATGAGAAAAAAAACATGAAGCTTTACAAATGCAGAATTAAAGCAGAGGCTCATGTGGGCTCATGTGATGAAAATGTTAGTGTCCGTCTACCCAGCTGTGTGAGCAAAGGTAGAAACAGGTCTGCTTTGCAGAAAAAGATGACGTACCCCCAGGAATAGAGCAACAAGTAGAAATGAGGTTTACACTAGCATTTCCCTTCCCTTCCCTTTTGTTTTCATATAACAAGCATTTATTGAACAACTATAGGTCCTCACCTAGCTTCCATAGAAACTTACAGAAAATTCAGAACAGATTTCCATTTTAGATGGAGAAATTAGAATTAATATGTTGTTCGATTGCAACCCAGAGTTGCCCCTGGACCAGCAAGTGCCTTTGTGCTGGCCCTCAGTGCCCGGCCATGGCAATAACAGACCCTGTCCACTGGGAGCAGCAGCCTCCTGGGGTAAACAGATCCTGAACAAATCATCGCATGTGAAGCAGGTATTAAAAAGGAGTTACAGGCCGGGAGCAGTGGCTCACGCCTGTAATCCCAGCTCTTTGGGAGGCCAAGGTGGGAGGATCACGAGGTCAGGAGTTTGAGACCAGCCTGGCCAACATGGTGAAACCCCGTCTCTACTAAAAATGCAAAAATTAACCGGGCGTGGTGGCAGGCAGGCGCCTGTAATCCCAGCTACTCGGGAGGCTGAGGCAGGAGAATCGTTTGAACCCGGGAGGCGGAGGTTGTACTGAGTTGAGATCATGCCATTGCACTCCAGCCTGGGTGACAGGCGAGACTCTATCTCAAAAAAAAAAGGAACTACAGGGTGGGAAACAAGACCCATCAGAGGAAAATGGGTCAGGGGCATGGTCTGCCTTGCTACAAATTTAGAGGAGTCAATCAACAAAAAGGGAACTCACTAAAAATAAAGTTTTCCTTTCCCCTCCTCACTTGCCTTACATAATCAAGATGAGTATCACACCGTGGGGACTCCTGGAGACAGCGAAATGGCTCTCTGCAGCTAGCCAAAATGTGTTAATTAATTTAGCTTTCACTGAGATTTGTTATGCTCATTTATTCAGAACTTTTGAACATTCAACATGAAACTACATGATAATTAAATAGCTGTCAACACAATTTTATTTACACTTGTCATTCACACCCTCCAAACCTCATCAGGCCACTTGTTGGCCTGCATTCAACGAGGCATAAAGGAAATATGTTCCTGCTCTCAAGGAGTTTTTCATCTTGGAAAACACTTGGATGCACACCAAAATGAGATGCACCTCAACAGAGAAATCTATGAAATACTTGCCTTTGAATCACCAGAAGGCCTCCAAGTTTTATTTTACTTTCATATTTCAGTTTTAAACACTTTTTTTTTTTTTTTTTTTTTTTGAGACAGAGTCTCGCTCTGTCGCCCAGGCTGGAGTGCAGTGGTGCATCTCAGCTCCCAGCAAGCTTTGACGTTCCATTCAGTCATGGGAATTTTTCCAATGACTAGTTTCCCTGCTTAAATTTCAGCTCAAAGGTGCCCAGACACATGCAAGGTTGTTTGAGTGCGGGATGGCAATAATGTTCTCTCCATTTGGATACAGCTATTTATAAATTGTGATCCAGTTTTAAAAGGAACCTCCTGCTTTGCTTCAATTTCAGTGTCTTTCATGTTGTTGAGTTGCTAGAATTGCTTCTTTTAATATATATATATTTTTTGGAGATGGAAACTCACTGCAACCTCCACCTCTCGGGTTCAAGTGATTCTCCTGCCTCAGCCACCCAAGCAGCTGGGATTACAGGCACACGCCACCATGACCAGCTAATTTTTGTATTTTTAGTAGAGACGGGTTTTCACCATGTTGGCCTGGCTGGTCTCCAACTCTTGACCTCAGGTGATCCACCCGCCTCAGCATCCCAAAGTGCTGGGATTACAGGCATGAGCCACTGTGCCCAGCCTAGAACTGCTTCTTTACTTAAATTTCAGGGAGTTATTAAAGTTGTTATATCTTTTGTCTACATTAGAATTTTCATCCAATAGCACTAGAACATGATGCTGCCTGAGTTTAACACTTGATCCTATTTTTTTTTCCCCAATAATCTGTCTGCCGTCAAACTGAGGCAGACATTATATAGTGACCAAAGCAACCTGAAAGTAAAGAAGAAAACGAGGAGAAAGAATACTATTCCACTTCTACATATCAAATCCTGGCCTTGTCTGCTCTTCTAAAACCTAAGGCCCATCACCGGTTGCCTCCTTCTTAATTTTTCAACCTAATCTTGGGTGACATCCTCAAACGAACCTTCTGTTCCAACTACATTTCTCTACCTATTTAGGTTGGCGCAAAAGTAATTGCGGTTTTCGCCATTACGTTACAAAACCTCAATTACTTTTGCATCAACCTAATATTTTTCTTCTCTCTTTTTGGAAGGAAAAAAAAAGACCCTGATCAGTTACTAGTCTGTAGAAATACGACACCCAAATTCCTGCTTCCAAGCCTCCCTTGATACCATTCTGAAATTCTCTCACCTCCTCAACTAAGTCTTCCTTCTCCTTCAATTGGAATTCGAGATCCTTTCGTCCATGAAGCCCTTTGAAATGCCCTTAACTTCAGTTTACTCTCTCTTCCAAACTCTTATCATGTATATTATCCATTCTCTTATGGCCATTGAACACGCAATCGATGCTTTGTAATAGACATAGAATACTTCTAGCAGGGGAACACTTTTTTCTCCTTGCTCATCATGAGACAACCCAGAATTAAGGCAGGTCTTGGTTAATAATGCCTGAGGTTTGCTCAGGGACATTCTGACTTGTCTTTAGCTGTTTTCAGGCAGCATTTTGCTAAGCAATGGAGTTTGCTTAAATTTCACCCTAACCTGAATTAAGTTGCTTTAACTGAATCAAGCAGTGGCCCTCGGGGGAGTGAGGGGAGTTTCCTAATCCTAAATTAATGGTTTGAAAAGTTCTGTACAAAGAATCCTGTTGTATTTGCGTCTAAACACTGTAATATTGACAGAATTATGTCATTAAAATAGTCGGTGCTTTTAAAACGTCTCTCTTTTGTTGTGCTCTCAACTTTCCTTGTTTCTAGAGACCAGGACATAGTCTTAGAATTGCAACTAGTACAAATCATCATCATACAGATAAAATGAGCAATATACAGAAGTCCCTCTCACCACCAAAGAAACGTTAGCTATGCAAGGCAAGAGCTGTCTTTCTAAACAGAGAGGGGAGACCAGTAAAACCAGCCCAGTGTCTTGTGATTCCTCCAGGTTTCCCGGTTTTAAAGCCCAGGTTTAAAAAGCTACCGCTGAGAGGGATCGGGTTACATCTCCTGGCTGCCAGAGAACCTTACACTTAACCCTTCCCAATCCTTGACCTGGATGTTGCACTCCCATTTCACTTCCTAGAAAGGGTATCTTCTATCCATGTATGCCTCCCTATGTTCTATTCCCTACATACGAGCAACTGGCCAAAGCCCCAGATGAAGCTTCCTGTGGCCACACTACGTTCCATGCCTCATCTCTGGTGGCCTGCCTGTGCTGAGAGCAGAGACCTTGCATATCATATCCTCCGTGTGTAACACGGTGTGCAATTCATAGTGAAGGTTCAGTGTTTGTTCAATGAATGATTGTGTACCTTCTGATGCCTACGTCAGCAATAAGAAAACTGCTGACTATCTTTTTTTTGTTTGTTTATCAAGGGCATAAACCTTGCCCAAGATCCTTAAGTTGTCAAGGGTCTAGAGATTGATTAATTCATTCATCCATTGACTCATTCATTCATTTGTGCACCATTCCCTAGACATTTTTGAGGGCCAGTTGTTTGTGTTTTTTTTGTTTGTTTGTTTTTTGAGACGGAGTCTTTGCTCTTTCGCCCAGGCTGGAGTGCAGTGGCGCCAACTCGGCTCACTACAAGCTCCGCCTCCTGGGTTTACGCCATTCTCCTGCCTCAGCCTCCCGAGTAGCTGGGACTACAGGCGCCCGCCACCTCGCCCGGCTGGTTTTTTGTACTTTTAGTAGAGACGGGGTTTCACCGTGTTAGCCAGGATGGTCTCGATCTCCTGACCTTGTGATCCGCCCGTCTCGGCCTCCCAAAGTGCTGGGATTACAGGCGTGAGCCACCGCACCCGGCCGGGCCAGTTGTTTTTTAATGAACCAAGAATGAGGATGAGAAATTACTTAATGGGTATAACGTATACTATTCAGGTGACAGCCACACTAAAAGCCCAGACTCCACCACTACCCGATATACCCATGTAACAAAACTGCAGTTTTGCCCCTTAAATTTATACAAATAAAAAACAGGCTGGGCACGGTGGCTCATGTCTGTAATCCCAGCACTTTGGGAGGCCAAGGCAGGTGAATCGCTTGAGCTCAGGAGTTCAAGACCAGCCTGGGCAACATGATGAAACCCCATCTCTACCAAAAACACAAAAAGTTAGCCAGGTATACTGAGAGGCTAAGGTGGGAGGATCACCTGAGCCTGTGAGGTCGAGGCTGCAGTGAGCTGTGATCACACCACCACCACTCCAGCGTGGGTGACAGAGTGAGACCCTATCTCAAAACCAACAACAATGAAGAATGGGGAAAGGATTTTAGACATTTTTATTTAGGGATCTAATATTCCTGACTAAATCCAAGGATTCTCTCTGAAAGTCAGGGACATTCTCTTCAGAAGGCGTGGTGTAAAGAGATGGATAGGTAGAATCTCTTCCTATAATCCTCTTGCAGCTAATTGCCAGACAATTTACATGAGCAAGTATAACAGTATCTGTAGAAAGTAAATACATGATCCTGGATATTTGTGTACCAGAAGGGAGTGAAATGCATGGTTAAGAGCACAAATTTTGGTATCAAACAACCTGAGTTCAGTTCCCAGTTCTGCTTCTAAGTATGGGAGTGAATTTAGGGGCATAAGGCCCATGTTCTGGAAGAATCTAGGAAGCAGCTGGATGGGCATTAAGGAATTAAACTCTTGAATCCCCCTTGAACAATCACTTTTATGAGGGAATGCTTTTGAGTACTCAGTGCTGCCCTGAGAGCCGCTTCTCAGCTGGAAGCAGTTGGAAACCGATAATCTCAGCCTTAGATTCTAGGGGGTCTGTCAAGGCTGTCATTTTATGTTATCACTTCAAGGTTCAGCATGCAGAACAATTTCTTAGCCATCATGAAATGTTTCCTGGTAGCCAGCTCAGGCTCTACAGATATACCACCCTAACTCTTCCAGTAAAAGAAAGCCATTTTCAGAAAAACAGAACTTCCTCCAGAGGTTTTATAGTCAAAGGTACCAAAAACTGATGCGTCTCTTGTGTTTTTCACTTGGTGGAGAGAAGCCACAGGGTTGCAATTTCGGATACACTTGTCTCTAGAAAATAGAACTTGTCTGGGAGGGGATTTAGAGCAAAGATGGAAGAGGAGGCCTCAATTTTACAAAGAAGGATGGTGGAAAGAAGAGAAGGGAAGAAAATCATTCCTGATCATTCACTGAGCACTTACAAAGGCCCATCAATGGCATGGGGGTGGGGGGGTCCGCACCTGCCATCACAGAAGGGGGCTGCTGTTTAAATGTTTGTCTTCATGACTGTTGACAAAAAGAGTCCAACTGTAAAATATTTCAAGAGATTTGTTCTGAGCCAAATATTAGGACCGTGACCCATGACAGAGTCCCAGTAGGCCCTGAGAACATGTACCAAAGGTAATGGAGATGCAGTCTGGTTTTATACATTTTAGGGAGACATAAGACATCAATCAATACAGGTAAGGTGTAGATGGGTTCAGTCTGGAAAGGTGTAGATGGGTTCAGTGGGACAACACAAAGTGGGGTGGGGCAGGGGATTGTTAGGTCATAGGTGGATTCAAAGATTTTCTGATACAGATGAAGCCTCCAGGTAGCAGGCTTCAGAGAAAATAGATTGTAAATGTTTCTTATTAGACTTAAAAAGATGCCAGACTCAGGTAATTATCTCCTGGATCAAGGAAAAGAACTGGAAAGGGAAGGGGATTCTCTACGGAACGTAGATTTTCCCCACAAGAGACAGCTTCGCAGGGCCATTTCAGAATATGTAAAAAAATATACTTCAGTTTCTTTCAGGGTCTGCTATTTGTCATGTTGGTATCTTATTACTGCAAAGAGTCTGTTTTGTCAGTCTTAAGTCTCTTTTAATGTTTGTTGGTTTGTTTGCTTTTGAGACAGAGTTTCACTCTTATTGCCCAGGCTGGAATGCAATGGCTCAATCTTGGCTCACTGCAACCTCCACCTCCCAGGTTCAAGTGATTCTCCTGCCTCAGGCCTCCCGAGTACCTGGGATTATAGGCATGCACCACCATGGCCGGCTAATTTTGAAATTTTAGTAACGATGGGGTTTTGCCATGTTGGTCACGCTGGTCCCAAACTCCTGACCTCGGGCGATCCAACCGCCTCGGCCTCCCAAAGTGCTGGGATTACAGGTGTGAGCCACCATGCCTGCCCTGTTTTAATGTTGATGCTGGTCAGTTGTGCCTGAATTCCCAAGGAAGGATGGTATAATGAGGCGTATCTGACTGCCCCTTTCCCATGATGGGAACTAGTTTTTCAGATTAACTTTGAAATACTCTTGGCTGGGAGAAGGGGTCCATTCAGTTGGTTGGAGGACTTAGAATTTTATCTCTGATCTACATGACTAAAAATTGACATTCTGTGATTTAACAAACCACACACTTCTGCAAGCTTCAATTTTGCTATCTATAAAATGGAAATAATACCTAAAACAGGATTCAGCAAGCTTTTTCTGAAAAGGACTAGATAGTAAATATTTTCAACTTTGTGGGTCATGCAGTGTCTGTCACAACAACTCAACTATGCAATTATAGCATGAAAGTAGCCATAGACAATACATAAAGCCACAGGCATGGGCAGATTTGGTCTGCAGGCCATAGCTTGTCATTGCCTAGTGTAATCCCCTGTTTTAATACACAGGGCATTGTGAAGATTAAATGAGCAAATCCAAGTAACATACCTTAGTGCAGCATGTGGCAGGTAAGTGCTCAATAAATATTAGCTATTAGCATGGTTGTGATCTTAGTCTCTCCCCTCTATAAGGGCTAACTGTGTTCACTTTAGTGAGTAAGGTAGTCCTTGGTGTTCCTCAGGAGATATTCCAACCTTCTCTCTCTTAGGCACGTGGTGAATGTCACAGATTGGGTTTTTGGAGAAGAACCCTGAGATGGAGTTTAGTGTACAGGATGCTTATTAACGAGTATCCTTGGGAACAACCCCGGTGGAAAGGAAAAGAGGGAAGCAGGACTGGGCAGAGGGAGAAGTCAAGTTGCCAAACAACAGGCTGAGCCAAATCCCAACACTGTCCCACACTGGGCTGAAAGGGCTGGGCCTTTCTACCCACACAGGAAGCATTCCCTGGATGTGGGCTGCCCTGGGAAGCATATGGCCTTGGGCGAGTAGCTCTGCACTTCTAGGCCCTCCTTGGAGGCGCCAACAGATGAAGCTTGTCTGTAACAACACGCCCAGCAACCCAAGCAATAAGCTAGTGGGAGAGAAAGATGTGACCAACTCTGACTGTGAACTGCACACAGAAATAACACATCTCTTGCAGACCAAGCATTTAATTGTTATTTAAAGACCCTCCAAAGCTCCTTTCCCCTGTAGTGATTTCAAGATGGTGGCTGCTCGATGAGCCTGGGCCCCGAGGAATGACAGTGAGGAGAACCCCTCATCAACCAGTGCGATGGAATGTAGTATGAGCAAAACTTAAATCTGAGTTCTTTAAAGCCACTGAGATTTGGGGGTCGTTCGTTACTGCAGTATTGTGAGCTTTCTATTGTGTGTCATCAATAGCAGCATAGGAAGCTACGTTGGATGCTTTTAAATGATTTGAAGACGAGACACCTTATGAACTTAAACAATCAAGGAACTGGTTTCAAATCATCATCATCACTTCCAGCAGCGACATCATAGCTAACGTTAGCACTAACATGAATTTGTTACTGGAAAGGGGTCCTGCTCCAGACCTGAAGAGAGACCTCTCGGACCTCTAGCAAGAAAGAATTCAGGGCAAGTCCATAAAGTGAAAGCAAGCTTATTTGAGAAATAAACAAAAGAATGGCTACCCTATAGGCAGAGACATGGCATGGGCTGCTTGACTGAATATAGTTATTTCTCGACTATATGCTAAACAAGGGGTAGATTGTTCATAAGCTTTCCGGGGAAAGAGGTGGAGATTTCTTGGAACTGAGAGTCCCTCCCCTTTTTAGACTATGTAGGGTAACTTCCAAACGTTGCCATGGCATTTGTAAATTGTCACAGTAGTGATGGGAGTGTCTTTTAGTATGCTAATGCATTATAATTTGCATATAATGAGCAGTAAGGACAACTAGAGGTCACTTTCATCACCATCTTGGTTTTGGTGGGTTTTGGAGGGCTTTCTTATGACATCCGGTTTTATCAGTAGGGCGGTTGTGACCTGTATCTTGTGCTGATCTCCTATCTCATCCTGTGACTAAGAATGCCTAGTCTCCTGGGAATGCAGCCCGGCAGGTCTCAGTCTCATTTTACCCCTATTTAAGATGGAATTGCTATGGTTCAAATGCCTCTGATAAATTCACTAATTTAATGCTCAAACAACCTATGGATGACACAGGTATTATTATTTTCTCCATTTTAGAGATGAAACAACTGATGCTTAAAGAGATTTATTAACTCGTACATAGCCAGGGTGTGCAATCTATAGCCTGAAGTTCAAATCCAGTTAAGTGCCTGTTTTTGTAAATAAAGTTTTGTTGGAACACAGCCATGCCCATTCATTACATATTACGTATTTATGGCTGTTTTCATGATACAGTGACTGAGTTGAGTAATTGCATATGGCTTGCAAACCTCAAAATACAGTTGGCCCTCCATATGTGAGGGCTCCACTTTTGTGGATTCAACCAACCAAGAATCAAAAATATTTGAAAATAAAAATAAAAAAGCAATACAATAAAATAATATAAATTAAAAACAATACAACACCATAACTCTTTGCATAGCATTTACATGGTATTAGGTATTATAAGTAATCCAGAGATGATTTAAAGTATACGAGAGGACGTGCATAGGTTATATGCAAGTACTGGGCCATTTTGTATCAGGGACTCGAGCATCCATGGATTTTGTTACCCATGGGGTATCCTGGAAGGAATCCCCTATGCATATTGAAGGACAACTGTACTTACCATCCAGCCCTTTACAGAAAAAGTTTGCCCACCCTCACCCCTAGCAGTAGTAAGCGGCAGAGCCTGATTCCAAACCCAGGTTGTCTGACTCCAGAGACAACACTCATAACTCAGATATAAATAAACATTAGGTAGGCTTGGAACCCTGTTGGAATGTTATGAAACTTTTCTATTTCCATTTTCCTAATCATGTGTTTTTTTCATTTAAAAATTTCCTGATGTTTACTTCCAGCAATATGACAGACTCTATATCCTGAAAATTCTCCCCCAAAAAAGCACCTTTAAAATGCTGGATAAAATAAGTAGCTAACTTGGCAAGAAATTAAAGTATCTTAATCCCCAGAGGCCAAAAATGAAGTCGGAAGCCAGAATTCAGAATGAGCATGGTAAATGTTCACTGGAGCAGGCATCAGACCCTGAGGGCATTTGCCAGTGTTTTGTAAATTAGAACTTTCAGTTTTTACATCCATGTCGGGGGAAGGGGGGACAGGAGAGGCAGGCGACAAAGCAGTGCAGTGTCAGCATGGAGACTTTGGAATGAGTCCCCAAAGGCCCACATTCCCAATAAAAGAGTGAACTAGAAAATATTTGCCATGCAAAGGAAATAGCAAAGAAAATTTTGCATCTTAACCTTGATTTTGGTTGGAAGAAAAAATAAAAGTCCCTACCCCCTACAGAAGTTATAATCACCAGTCAGGCCTCAAGTCTGGGTTCAAATTCACTCTGTGTACCTATTCTGAAACTATTTTAAATAAACAAACAAAAAAAAAATTTTTTTTAAATGACCAGGCACTTGGCAAAGGTAAACACAAATATAAGGAATGTTCTCCAATTCAAGCCTCATAAAATTCTCACAACTAGTGCCTCAACAAAAATGAGCTCACAATTTTTATAAAATCACAAGACCACCCATGTAGTAAGACATCATCAGACAGGGTTAGAAACATCAAACAGTAGAATCAGACATTCAGGCTTTGGGTTGGAATTATCACATAGAGCAAGGTTAGCAAACTTTTCTCTAAAAGGCCACATAGTATACATTTTAGGCTTTGCAAGCCATACAGTCTCTGTCAAAAACACTCAGCCTTGCTATTCTAGTATAAAAGCAGCCATGGGCAGTATGCAAATGAATGGGCTTGCCTGTGTTTTAATAAAACTATATTTACAAAAACTGAGAGTGTGCCAGAAAACCATACCTTATAAATAAATGTTTTCTATATTTAAAGAAAGCTTTAAAACATTAGCAAGGAACAAAATACTCTTAGAAACATCGAAAAAGATTCTTAACTTCTGAAAGTAAAATAGTTGAATTTTAAAATTCAGCATATGAGTTGACTAACAAATTAGAAATGAAATGTATAATTAATAAATTGAAAGTTGGATAAGACAAAACTACTTAGAATATAGTTCAGAGAGAGAAAGAGAAGGATATCATGATATAGACATGAAAGTAAGTGAGAAGTGTTAACATTAATCTAATGAAAGTTCCAGAAGGAGTGACTAGAGAAAATGAGATGGACACAATATTCAATCATTTGTATGGTTCCTTATATTTAGGAAGTACAAAAAATTCTAAAGAATATTCACACCCAGACTTATCCTGGTGAAATGAAAGAACATTAAAGACAAATTTAATAGCTTAAAAACAGCTAGAGAAAAAGACAGCTTTCCTGTTTTACATCTAACTTCTTATGAACAGAGCAGAAAGCAAAAGATTACAAGATGATGTCTTCAAAGTGCTGGGAAAACTGTTTCAATTTACAATTGGATACCCAGTAAAACTTATCTTTCATGAGGATGCAATAGAATATATTTAGGTGAACAAAAGCCAAGATAATTTACTATGGACAGATTCTTAGTAAAGGAACTTCCTGAGGATATATATACTTTGGAAAGAAGGATATATATACTTCTCCAGAAAGGAGATGTGAGCTGTAAGTTGTAAGAAAGATAACCATGTGATCAAAGACATTTGTAGTCACATGGATACATCTAAATAAATATCAACACTAATAAATCTAATTTGGGAAGTTATAAAAGTCAGAGGTTGGGAGAGATGAGCTTCTAAAGCAGAGGTCATATTCTATTTCTTAAAATGGTAAATATATGAATGTGTGTGTGTGTGTGTGCAAACATGCACACACACACATGCATATTGTAAACTTTTCTATATATGACACATTTCACAAGATTTTTTAATAGAAAGAAAATACTGGACAATACTAGCTTATAAACTGAGAAAGAGTTAAAATACTCTAAGTTTTAGGAGGAGGGTGAATCTAATTAATAACTTTAACCATTAAAAAATTAGAATCTATACATTCCAAAATATTAGAGGAGAAAAAAATGGAGTAGGAATTTCACCGACTAGAAAGTGTAAAAAGATGGTAAAAATAAATCCAAATATATCAATGATCATAATTAAATAAAAAAGAATTACACTTATCAGCTAAAAGATAGTTAATTTTTAAAAATCCAACCATATTCTTCTTACAAGAAACACATGTGAAACAGAAGTACACCAAATGTTTGAGAGTAAAATAATGGGAAAAGCTACATTAAGGGAAGTGAATTTTTCCAACAAGCAAAAAATAACTTCCTGTTTGCTTTCAGATGTAACCACTGAATCCTCATACAAAGGATATGTTAGTTTCATATATCATAATGAAACTAAGAAAAGAAATAAATGTAAAGAGAGAAATCAGGAAAAAAAAAAAAACCTTAGGTTAAGGATTAATATTCTCTGACAAATCTAAAAATCTGAAAAAGCAGGTCCACCCGTGCTATACCCATGGAATTCAAACAAGGATTGATGGAAACCTAGGGCTGAATGGCATGAGTCAAGAGTAAATGTATCATTTCTCAAATTTGGGTCAAATTTCTTAATAATGAAGTTTACAAAATAAAATCAGATCACATTTCAAAATAACTTGCATTTGGAGACAAAAGATGCTGTGATCATTTTCAATCGTATTAATATTGCTCTTTGAAATGAATGAGACATTAAACACAAAGATTCTTAGAAAAAGTAAATACAAATATAATTTTGAGATGTGAATGAATTTGACTACTGTTAAGATTCAGGAACAAATATTTATGTATAAAGGTGGACAATTGCTGCATTAAAATGGAGGAAGGGCTAAAATGTGAAGCTTATGTATAACTAAATGATTTTATAGTTATTTTAGTGGCATAGGGAAATGTCCATGATATAATCAGTTAGCAAACAAAACCATATATGAAACTGTAGATTAACAATAAAAATATGTTTAAATGTCATCAAATGTGTTTAGAAACAGGACTGGGAAGAAAAACAACAGAACGCTAAGAGTGGTGGGGAAATAAGTGATTTGTATTTTCTACTTTATATTGTATTTTCCAAGGCTTTTTTTTTTTTAAACAATGATCACTTTTATAATCAGATAACAGAATAATTTTATTTTCAATCTTTAGTATTTTGTGTGTTTACATATATTATGGTCCAGAATCCCAGTGAATGAAGATGTGAAAAATGAATTCTAGAAAGACGAAACATGACAAGACTTTAAAAGAATGTTTTAAGAGACAGAGAAATCGCTAGCCTAATTGGTAGGTAACTTGATATAAAGTAACTTCTTCACTTCAGGTCTCAAGAATGTACAGCAAAGTGAGTCCTAGAGGTTGCTATGGCAATGGAGGTAAACCTGATTAGGTCAGCTCTGCTTTCTAAGGTAAGGCCAGGGAAAAGAACACAGAATTCTTTTTTCTTTTATTTTTTAGATGGAGTCTTGCTCTGTCTCCCAGGCTGGAGTGCTGTGGGGCAATCTTGGCTCACTGCAACCTCCGCCTCCTGGGTTCAAGCGATCCTCCTGCCTCAGCCTCCCAAGTAGCTGGGTCTACGGGCACCTGCCCCACCACGCCCAGCTAATTTTGTATTTTAGTACGGACAGGGTATCATGATGTTGGCCAGGCTGGTCTCGAACTCCCAACCTCAGGCGATCCACCCATCTTGGCCTCCCAAAGAGCTGGATTACAGACATGAGCCACTGCGCCCAGCCTAGGATTCTTGAATCAGACAAATCCCCACTCTGTGCCTCTATCGTCTCTCCGCTCCCTTCTCTTCTCCCTCATTTGTCCCTCTTGCCTCCCCAGTTCTCTCCTTTTCCCATCTTTTCCTCCCCACCTCTTAGCCTCCACTGCACTTGACACCATCAGACTGTGTTCTTCCTGATTGCCCTCCTTTTTGGGCCTCCAGCAGGTGCTGCATTTTCCTGAGTGCCTTCCTCACCGGACGTTCTGGAGGGCATCATTTCTGGACTCATCATTTCTGACTGTACCCTTGGTGCTCAGGACCTGTCCATGGGAGGTGCCAAAAAGTATTTATTGACCAAATGAATGCATGCATGAATGAGTGAATGAAGACAATTCCTCCGTCTCTTTTGTGGGCTCCTCTTCATCTGCTCACCCTTCAGTGTGGACATTCTCCAAGATTTCATGCTTAGTTGCTTTTTCTTTTCATTCTGTACTTTTGTCTTGGATGACCTCTCTTCCCTTCGCCTCAGGTAACATTCAGGTGAAAATGAGCCCCAACTTTTCAACTCTACCGCATCTATTTTTCACATCTGTGTTTCAACTGCTTTCAGTTGGACCCATGCTCACCCCATATTCAACTTGTCAAAAACCTCATCCTTTTCTTCCCCATCCTTCTTCCTCTTAAGAGCTCCAGCTCCATTGATAATACCACCATCTCCTCAACATCTGGATTGAAGCTCAGAGGACCCTTTTACTCTCCTCCTGCCCTCCCTGATTCCTGTCTACTGAGCACAGCCATACTCTGGAATTTCATCCTTTCTTTCAATTCCATTCCCACTATCCCTGTGTCACTTCTCACCAAGATCATCACCAAACCCTGGGAAGCTTCCTTGCTTTGAATCTGCACTTCCCGTGGCTGCTGGCTTTCCTAAACCACAGAACTCCTCATTGTCCCATCATGCTCAAAAACACTTTCTGTTTCTCATTGCCTCCAAAATAAAGCCCAGGCACACAGGCTCTTCGCTGTCTCGTTTGATCTATCTTTCCTGCTTCATTCCCCTTCCCCCTTCCCCCTAGCCCCCACTCTGCCTTCTTCAATCTGTCTGTCTCTATTATCTCCATCTCCATCCCCATCTCCCTCTTCATCTCTGTCTCTAAGGAGCCTCACTAGGCTTCTGCAGCCAACACTCCCTTCATGCTGCCTCCGTGACCACTGACATTTCTTACCCGCCCGGATGCCATCTCTCACTGCTCTCTTCTCAAACTGTTCCTCCTCCTCCGGGGCCTGTATCAAGTATTACCTCTTCTGAGAAGCCTTTTCCCAAACCTTCAGTCAGGATTAAGGGCACTCTCCTCTGTAGTCTGGTAGCATCTGACGGTGCTTCCAGGAGAGCGCAGCCCACAGTCGTCAGGTGCAGGTGGGTGGGCAGAGGGAGACAGTGAGGTGCTCCTGAAGAACCTGAGCACAGGGATAGAAGGTTTCTCCTCTAGAATGAGCTCATAAAACAGTGTGTCATGGGAAAGAACAAAGTGCCTGCTAGCTCAAAGGAACAATGCCTTTTACTAGCAACAGCTGTAGCCTGTAGCCAATGACGTTAAGGAAGCTGCGAAAGGCTGTGTTAACAGAAGCAGGGCTGTCAGAGGAAGGCCAGAGTCAAAGAAGCACATTCTTGCATTTTCCAATCTTTTCCAGGGGAGGACCATGCTGATGGGGGTGGGGAGGTTGGATTTCAGGCACTGGAGTGGTGGAGTCCAGCAAGGCACAGGGCTAGTTTCTCCTCTCGTCTCACCTTGACCTGAACAAACTACCCTGGGGGCCCTCTGCTGTCTAGTCATGCTCATCAGAAAGTCTCAGCATAAGTAGCCACACTTGAATGTGTGCTGTATCATGTACAAAGGGTGACTCTCTAGAAATTATTCTAGTCCCCGAAAGGACTATTCCACCCCACATGTTCATTTCTAGCCTATAAGTCAGTCTGTGGTTTGGGCATCTTCAGTCCATCACAAACTCTGTGGTCATGCCCAAGTCTAGTTTCTGGGCCTGCAAGTCATGGAAACGCCCCTGGGAGGCAGCCGGCCAGCTGTCCCCCTCAGCAGCCAGGGATTGCCACCCTATTCAAGATGCTACAGCCAAGAATTACAGTTAACTGTGCTCGGCAGTGTCCTCCCACAAGACCAGAGGTTGGCAGACTTTTTCTGTAGAGGGCCATCCAGGCAAATATTTTAGGTTTTGTGGGTGACAAAGTCTCTATCTACTTAACTTTGCCCTTATAGTGGGTGCTCAGAAGCCATAGACAATACGTAAACAAACAAGTGTGTCTGGATTCCAGTAAAACATTATTTACAAAAATACACCTATTTTTATAGCCAGATTGGCCCATAACCCATAGTTTGGCAAACCCTGCAGCAGGTCGTGACTTCTTGACAGTAGTGACTGTGTATTTCCTCCTTGGATCCACTCATATATGCCTAGGGCATATACCTCCTCACTGTGTCTGTAGAATTGGACTGAATGTGTGTATTTCCTCCTTGGATCCACTCATATATGACTAGGGCATATTACATCCTCACTGTGTTTGCAGAATTGGACTGAATGCTTTTCTCCTAAATGGCCCACAGGCCTTTGCATAGTAGCGATCACAGTGAACAGAGAATCATCCCATCTGAAGGAACCTTAGAGGTACCCTCCTTGTCAGCAAAGAGATCCTTCTAGAGTATCCTTGACTCATGACATCTAGTTAGCACCCTTCTGCGATGCCTCTGCCTTTGTGTGATCATCCATACACTTGCCTGATAGCTGTTGGGGACTGTTAGCATGTCCAACCCACGTGTGATGAACTGGAAGAATGATCCATCCCTCTTGTGTTGACTGCCTTCCAAGAGCTACTCAGTAAATACTTGCTATACAACTGATTATACTAGTAAACTAATTTTGTGAGCCAATTTTGGCAGAAGTTGTTTGTTTTCTGCAGAAATTTTAAGCAACCAAAATAAGGATCTGAAGCAGATAAAACATATTATCCACTAAAAGCAAATAGTGGACCCTTCAATGGCTGCAAACTCAGCTGTGATAGCACCTGCCTTCTGCCGGCTGGGATGCAGGCTGCAGCCTTGCCCAAGAGTCAGTGGGCAAATGGTGCTCCTCCCAGCTTGGCTACTCAGACCCAGGGATCTCACAGAAGCCTGGCAAAGCTGACAGCTCTCAGGGGGCCTGTGTGGGTTCTTTCCAGTGCACACATTCGCTTTGGAGCAAGCCTCAGCATGTGGACTGGGGAGACAGACTCCTTTTGGACAGTGAGCTCCTGAAGAACAGAGACTGAGAATTAATTATATTTGAATCCTAAGCAGATAAAAGAATTCTGAGGACATGGCAGGTGCTCAACAAAATTCCCATGTGTTGCTTCAAGGAGCATTTCTTTCTTTTTTTTCTTTTCAATGAGACAGAGTCTCACTCTGTCACCCAGGCTGGAGTATAGTGACTCAACCTCCACTCACGGCAGCCTCCACCTCCTGGGTTCAAATGATTCTTCTGCCTCAGCCTCCCAAGTAGTTGGGACTATAGGTGCGTGCCACCATGGCCAGTTAATTTTTATATTTTTAGTAGAGACAGAGTTTCGCCATAGCCAGGCTGGTCTCAAACTCCTGACCTCAGGTGATCCACCCACCTCGGCCTTGCAAAGTGCTGGGATTACAGGCGTGAGCCACCGTGCCCGGCCTTTGGGGAGCATTTCTGTATCCCTGTTACCTGATGCCTCTCACCTGAGTCTGGCCTTGGCAGAGCCACCCTAACAGGGGCTGTGCTTGATCCCAGAATGTCTTCCTCATAATACCAATTCTGCACTTTTCTATAACACTTTAAAATTTGCAAAGTGCTTTCACATGGCCTTTCTCTTTCTCTTTTTAAATTCACACTGAAATCCTATCGAGGACAACTATTTCACATGTCCCCAGGCCTCACCAATTTGTGAGGTCCCATTGCAATGAAGCCTCCATCTGTAGATCTACGAGTCCTCAATAACCGTGGTCCCCCCACACCCTCATCACTTGCAGTCTCCTTTATTGCCTTCTAGGTGTCCTAGAAGCTGTCTCAGATTGGCCCATGAATAGGTACACACACCCCTCTACTCTCTGGGTCCTCAAAGTTGCTCACTCATGGCATTGAAGCCATTTGAGAGCAGCACTTTGCCGCTGGTGTTTGCCCTGAGCCCTTAGGATGCAACAGATTTTTGGTGGAATGAGCAACAGTGGCTCTGCTCCATCTTCAGGTGAGACTTTTGTCACCTAGACTACTTTTTTTTTATTTTTTTTGAGATGGAGTTTCACTCTTGTTGCCCAGGCTGGAGTGCAATAGCACAATCTTGGCTCACTGCAACCTCCGCCTCCTGGGTTCAAACGATTCTCCTGACTCAGCCTCCTGAGTAGCTGGGATTACAGGCGTGCACCACCACGCTTGGCTAATTTTGTATTTTTAATAGAGATGGGGTTTCTCCATGTTGGTCAGGCTGGTCTCGAACTCCCAACCTCAGATGATCCACCTGCTTCAGCCTCCCAAAGTGCAGGGATTACAGGAGTGAGTCACTGTGCTCAGCTAATTTTGTATCTTTAGTAGAGACAGGGTTTCTCCATGTTGGTCAGGCTGGTCTCGAACTCCCGACCTCAGGTGATCCGCCTGCCTCAGCCTCCCAAAGTACAGGGATTACAGGTGTGAAACACCACGCCCAGCCACCTAGGCTTCAAGGCTATGCTGTCCTCCAAACCCCACTCCATTAGACCAGAGGTGGGGGAGTCAGGAACAGAGAAACTTATGCCCAGGATGAGGGCCAAGGCATGGGACACAGTTGTCATACCACCCTTCCATTTTCCTCCTGTAATCTCTTGGCTCACTACATTTAAAAACACCTATTATAGAAACTCCCCTTTCTCCTCCAGTGAAAAAAGAAAATTCCTCATACATATTATCACATTCACATAAATGGCTTGAGAGAAGGGTCACTTGTGCACACATCTAATTTCTGCTAAGCTTTAGCCAGCCCTGCTATCTAGGCATTATCTTCCCATTTTATGGCTAATAAAACCGAGATTTACAGCTCATATAAATAAGTGAATAGGAGAAATGGGGCTTGACCTACTTGAAGCCCTCCTCCTTTCACTCTACCGCAACTAAACAACTTAATGGTCAGCCTCATCTCCTCATTGAACGAGATGTGGTCCATCTTCTATGTTTTAAAATGCCAAAGCAAAACTCTGGCCCGTTCCTGATTCCTCCTTCCTCCTCCCATGCATAGTTATTTGGCAGAGCCAAGATGCAGAATGACAGTTCATTAGCTTCAAGAAAAAGTCACTGCCATAGGTCGTTAATGCAACAGAGTATTTTCTTTGTAAAAGTGATTTTGGCAGAAGCTGGTTGTTTGCTGTAGAAATATTAAGCAACTAAAATAAGGACCCTGATTGCATTTCCAAACAAGTAAAAGCTGCCTCTGTTTAGCTCACGCTTCTCTCTAAAAAGTGGAAATTTTTATATCAAAAGTAAGTCTCTGCATTGTTCCATCCTCCTCTCAATGTAACCCTTGCCCTTTGGAGCCTCCACCTAGTGCCAGAGGGTAGACCGCTAAATAGAAAAAATAAACGTAAACCATTGGAAATAAAAAGTTCATCATTCAAAGCATTACATTCAAGCCATTGTCTCCAATGTTTGGGGTAACTCTCGTTTTTAGTTTAGGAAAGAAAATCTGAAACAGAACAATTACATCACAAATGGAACATTTATATAGTTACTGGGATAGAAAAATATTCAGTGAAGAGAAAGGCTGCATGATTTCAATGAGATCCAGGTGGAAGAGTCCTTTCAACAAATGTCTGCACACCAGCCCATAAAAGTGATGGAAAAGGCATAAGACAAGAATAAAAGCAACAAAGTGCCAGGTGCTTATCCCCACCAAACCCACATCCTTTCTGAACTTGTCCTTTTCAGCCGCTCCTGCCTTCCACTTTCCTCTCTCCAAAGGGCTGGATTTCGTGCCTTCTGGGTTCTTTTACTCATTGTCCTCCTCTCCTGCCCCACCAGGCAACAGAAGTTGACTCCTGGTCCAGAGCTAGGGAGTGCAGCAGGGAGAATAAAATAACCAATACAACTAGTAATAGTAACAGCAGCAACTTGTGAAGCCCTGGCTGAGCACCAGGTGCAGGACTGGGTGCTGTCCGTGGATTATCGTGTTTCATTATGACACTTCTGTAGTGTGGGTTCTGTAATTGTCGCTGATATGGTTTGTCTGTGTCCCCACCCAAATCTCATCTTGAATTCCCATGTGTTGTGGGAGGGACCCAGTGGGAGGTAATTGAATCATGGGGGCAGGTCCTTCCCGTGCTGTTTTTGTCATAGTGGATAAGTCTCACAAGATCTGATGGCTTTAAAAAGAGGCATTCCCCTGCACAAGTTCTCTCTCTTGCTGCTGCTATGTGAGACCTGCCTTTCATCTTCCACCATGATTGTGAGGTCTCCCCACCCACGTGGAACTGTAAGTCGAATAAACCTCTTTCTTTTGTAAATTGCCCAGTCTCAGGTATGTCTTTATCAGCGGCATGAAAATGGACTAATACAGTTGCTATTTTATAGTTGGGGAAAATGAGACTTAGAAAGGTTAACTCTCCTGCCCATCACACAGCTAGTTAGAGGCAGAACTAGCTCTCAAACTTAATCTGACTCTAATCACCCTCGCCAGTAGCCCACACACCTCTCCACAATACCTATTAATTATGGATACAATTTATTGTACTTATTTTCCTCCTTTATCTTTCCTCAAAATAAACACTAAAAGTAGATGCCATTTGGCCAGGCACAGAGGCTCCTGCCTGTAATCCTAGCACTTTGGGAGGCTGAGGCAGGCGGATTGCTTGAGGTCAGGAATTTGAGACAAGCTTGGCCAATGTGGTGAAATCTCATCTCTACTAAAAATATAAAAATTAGCCAGGTGTGGTGGTGCATGCCTGTAATCCCAGCTTCTTGGGAGGCTGAGGCATGAGAATTGCTTGAGTCTGGTGGCAGAAGTTACACTGAGCCGAGATCATGTCACTGCACTCCAGCCTGGGCAACAGAGCGAGACTCGGTCTCAAAAAAAAAAAAAAAATGGCCAGGCACTGTGGCTGATGCCTATGATCCCAGCACTTTGGGAGGCTGAGGTGGGTGGATTGTCTGAGTTCAGGAGTTTGAGACCACCCTGGTCAACATGGTGAAATCTTGTCTCTCCTAAAAATACAAAAATTAGCCAGGCACGGTGGCGGGTGCCTGTAATGCCAGCTACTCAGGAGGCTGAGGCAGGAGAATAGCTTGAACCCGGGAGGCAGAGGTTGCAGTGAGCCGAGACCACTGCACTCTAGCCTAAGCAACAAGAGCGAAACTCTGTCTCAAAAAATAAATAAATAAATAAACAAAAGTCCGGATGCGGTGGCTTATGCCTGTAATCCCAGCACTTTGGGAGGCCGAGAGGGGCGGATCATGAGGTCAGGAGATCAAGACCATCCTGGCTAACACAGTGAAACCCCGTCTCTACTAAAAATACAAAAATTAGCCAGGTGCAGTGGCGGGCGCCTGTAGTCCCAGCTACACGGGAGGCTGAGCCAGGGGAATGGCATGAACTCAGAAGGCAGAGCTTACAGTGAGCCGAGATCACCCCACTGTACTCCAGCCTGGGCGACAGAGCGAGACTCTGTCTCAAAAAAAAAAAAAAAGTAGATGTCATTAGATGGAGAAACACTGATACATCAGTTGAACATATATGCCAGGAAATATGCGTGCGAATATGTGTGCATGTGTGTGTGCAAATTATCTGTGTGCATTACTAGGATTACTATCAATATTTTATACATAGGGTCCCTGAGATTCAAAATGATTAAATAACTCAACTGGTTGGAAGGTAGCAAAATTTGGCTTTGAACCCAAATCTGCCTTTATGTAGTGTCAACTGCTAATACCATACTGCCTACAAACAGGCCTTTGAATAAGCCTTAAACTATAGCCCAGGAGTACATGCGACCTCCTGGATCTGCATCCTCAGATACAGTGTCTGGGGCAAGGTGGGGCAGGCATGCATGCCAGAGAGAACTCCTGGGGTGGCAAAGGAGGTGAGGGTGGGAGCGGTGGGGCGGGGCCACAGGCCTGGGCAACTTGGAGATGAAGCCAGCTGCTTCCCTGAGGTCCTGGGAGAAGCCACCAGGGCAGGCAGTGCAGGAAATGGGGAGTGTTTAGGTGGGACACAATCCTGCAGGAAGAAAAAAGGCAGTGATAGAGAACAATGGCAAGGGACTTCCTCCTAGTCTCATGGGAGCCAGAGGGACAGAATGGTTTGTCTGATAGAAAGAAGGGTAGGGAAGGCCAAATCCTGCAGTCCTCTCCCCCCCACAAAGCCCCCTCTCCCTCTTCGAATCCCACCTGCTTCCAGGAACCTCCTTCTCCCTTGCTCACAGCCCCTTCCCCTACTCCAAGGAGAAAGGAGACACTTCTTTCTGTACCACAAAGGGCATTGCTTTGCAGTCTGCATGGGATCACTTGTACAAGTCGTGTTCCTGTATCTATGCTTCTCATATGGTTCTTCATCAGAATCACTTGGTCAGCTAAATTGAGATTTAGAAATCATTTTCTTGCCAGTTTGTGCAGGGTATCTTCTATAATGGTTCCTGGAGTAACCACCAGTTACTGTGATGATTAGCTAGCAGAGAAGCAGGCAAAGTCCAAGAGAAATGCCTTTCCATACACAAGAGTATTTGCTCAATGAAAAAATTAAGGGCCAGGCATGGTGGCTTATGCCTGTAATCTCAGCAATCTGGGAGGCCTAGGCAGGCGGTTCACCTGAGGTCAGGAGTTTGAGACCAGCCTGGCCAACATGGTGAAACCCTGTCTCTACTAAAAACATTACAAAAATTAGCCAGGCATGGTGGCACATGCCTGTAATCCCAGCTACTTGGGAGGCTGAGGCAGGAGAATCACTTGAACTCGGGAGATGGAGGTTGCAGTGAGCCGAGATCACACCACTGTACTCCAGCCTGGGTGACAGAGTGAGACTCTTGTCTCAAAAAAAAAAAAAAAAAAAAATTAAGGAAGACTTTTTTTTTTTTCTTTGAAATGGAGTCGCACTCTGTCACACAGGCTGGAGTGCAGTGACGTGATCATGTGATCTTGGTTCACTGCAAACTCTGCCTCCAGGGTTCAAGCAATTCTCTACCTCAGCCTCCCGAGTAGCTGGGATTACAGGCCCCCCGCCACCACGCCCAGCTAATTTTTGTATTTTTAGTAGAGACGGGGTTTCACCATGCTGGCCAGGCTGGTCTTGAACTCCTGATCTCATGATCCACCTACCTCAGCCTCCCAAAGTACTGGGATTACAGGCGTGAGCCACTACATCCAGTCAAGGGAGACTTTTAAAGGGATAGAACACTAGAAAATTAGAGGGAAGAAAGAAATAAAGGGTATTCAGTTAGGAAAAGAAGAAGTCAAATTGTCCCTGTTTGCAGATGACATGATTGTATATTTAGAAAACCCCATTGTCTCAGCCCAAAATCTCCTTAAGCTGATAAGCAACTTCAGCAAAGTCTCAGGATACAAAATCAATGTGCAAAAATCACAAGCATTCTTGTATACCAGTAACAGACAAACAGAGAGCCAAATCATGAATGAACTCCCATTCACAATTGCTTCAAAGAGAATAAAATACCTAGGAATCCAACTTACAAGGGATGTAAAGGACCTCTTCAAGGAGAACTACAAACCACTGCTCAGTGAAATAAAAGACGACACAAACAAATGGAAGAACATACCATGCTCATGGATAGGAAGAATCAATATTGTGAAAATGGCCATACTGCCCAAGGTAATTTATAGATTCAATGCCATCCCCTTTAAGATACCAATGACTTTCTTCACAGAATTGGAAAAAACTGCTTTAAAGTTCATATGGAACCAAAAAAGACCCCGCATTGCCAAGACAATCCTAAGTCAAAAGAACAAAGCTGGAGGCATCACACTACCTGACTTCAAACTGTACTACAAGGATACAGTAACCAAAACAGCATGGTACTGGTACCAAAACAGAGATATAGACCAATGGAACAGAACAGAGCCCTCAGAAATAATACCACACATCTATAGCCATCTGATCTTTGACAAACCTGACAAAAACAAGAAATGGGGAAAAGATTCCCTACTTAATAAATGGTGCTGGAAAAATTGGCCAGCTGTAAGTAGAAAGCTGAAACTGGATCCTTTCCTTACTCCTTATACGAAAATTAATTGGGATTAGAGACTTAAATGTTAGACCTAAAACCATAAAAACCCTAGAAGAAAACCTAGGGAATACCATTCAGGACATAGGCATGGGCAAGGACTTCATGTCTAAAACACCAAAAGCAACGGCAACAAAAGCCAAAATTGACAAATGGGATCTAATTAAACTAAAGAGCTTCTGCACAGCCAAAGAAACTACCATCAGAGTGAACAGGCAACTTACAGAATGGGAGAAAATTTTTGCAATCTACTCATCTGACAAAGGGCTAATATCCAGAACCTACAAAGAACTCAAACAAATTTACAAGAAAAAAACAAACAACCCCATCAAAAAGTGGGCAAAGGATATGAACAGATACTTCTCAAAAGAAGACATTTGTACAGCCAACAGACACATGAAAAAATGCTCATCATCACTTGCCATCAGAGAAATGCAAATCAAAACCACAATGAGATACCACACCAGTTAGAATGGCAATCATTAAAAAATCAGGAAATAACAGGTGCTGGAGAGGATGTGGAGAAATAGGAACACTTTTACACTGTTGGTGGGATTGTAAACTAGTTCAACTATTATGGAAAACAGTGTGGTGATTCCTCAAGGATCTAGAACTAGAAATACCATTTGACCCAGCCATCCCATTGCTGGGTATATACCCAAAGGATTATAAATCATGCTGCTATAAAGACACATGCACACGTATGCTATGTATGCTTATTGCAGCACTATTCACAATAGCAAAGACTTGGAATCAACCCCAATGTCCATCAGTGACACACTGGATTAAGAAAATGTGGCACATATACACATGGAATACTATGCAGCCATAAAAAAGGATGAGTTCGTGTCCTTTGTAAGGACATGGATGCAGCTGGAAACCATCATTCTCAGTAAACTATCACAAGAACAGAAAACCAAACACTGCATGTTCTCACTCGTAGGTGGGAATTGAACAATGAGATCACTTGGACACAGGAAGGGGAATATTACACACCCAGGCCTATTGTGGGGGGCAGGGAGAGGGGAGGGATAACATTAGGAGATATACCTAATGTAAATGACGAGTTAATGGGTGCAGCACACCAACATGGCACATGTATATATGTAACAAACCTGCACGTTGTGCACATGTACCCTAGAACTTAAAGTATAATAACAATAAAAAAAAAAAAAAGAAAATTAGAGGGAAAAAAGTCTTCTCAGGGGATGAGGGAGAATGAGAGTCGAACGTGAGAAGAATGGGATACCGGGGAAACCGCTGGAGTCTTGTAGATGGTACTCATACGTCAGTTTTTGTTAAAATTGAGAGAAACTCCTAAAAAAAATCCCTTAAGCACGAAAATATCTCTGACACTGATTCACAGAGGATGAGATGCAAAGAAAGAGAAATTAACTTATGTTAACATAAGAAGCATAGCCATTCTCACATAGATGTGATAGGACTCCTGCCTGAAATACAGCAATAGAGTCATTGTTTTGAAAGAGACAGGAAGAAGCAGCCTTATATGTGAAAAGAGGATGCAAAAAGATGGCCCATTTCTGTACAGAAAGTCACTCAGTAAGAATGGAAGCAGTCGGGAATTACAGGCAAAACATAAACAGGATTCCTTCGAGGGTGAGGGCTTAGGTTGGGTGCCCAGGCATGGAGGAGTCTTCCTGAAAGCAGACCACATAACTACAAGCAAGCAGTCATAGGGATAGGAACTTGAACTATCTTTATGTCTGTTGGAGGTCATATTTTGCTAAAATAGAGCAGCTTATAAAAATTTTGAGACATTCCTAGCTAACAATTTCAGCTCTCAGATCAAAGGAGAAACTGGTATTCTGCATGTAATTTTAACCAATGAGAATGAACTGGTTTCTATAAGGAAATTATAGAGACCTTGGGAGAATGTGACCATGTCTTTTGGGAGTCCATAATAGCAAGGAAAGAGAGCATTACATAAATTCCAAGGCAATGGAATAACGAACAATCCTGTAAATAGGGAAAGGATAAGTAAACTTATAAGCCAGTGTGGCCACTCAGAAAACTTTCTCATGAACTCATTTTTTTTTTAAAGGACATGTTCACAAGCAATAATAAGGGACCCATATCCAAGAAACAATACAAAAAAAAAAAAAAAAAAAAAGAAGAGAGAAGGCTTTTAGGAAGGCTAAAGCCTTAGCTAGTAGGAAGTCTCAGAAACAAGTGAGATTAAAAGGGTTTTCTATGATAGATTCAGTTCAGAGAGAATGGGGTGGGAGAGAAGGAAGGAAGGAAAGAAGGGAGGGAGGGAGGGAAGGAGGGAGGGAGGGAGGGAAGGGAGATGGAGGAAGAAAAGAAGGAAAGAAGGAAGGAGGGAAGGGAGGGAAGGATGGAGGGAAGGGGGAGGGAGGAAGAAAAGAAGGAAAGAAGGAAGGAGGGAAGGAAGGAAATGAAGGAGAGGGAGGGAGGGAAGTAAAGCAGGAAGGAAGGAGGGAGGGATGGAGGAAGGAAGAAGGGAAGGAAAGAAGGAGAAAGGAAGGAAGAAGGAAAGAAGGAAGGAGAGAGGGAAGGAAGGAAGGAAGGAAGGGAGGACGGAGGGAGGGAGGGAGGGAAGGAAGGGAGAACAAAAGAAGAAAGACTAAAGAAGAGAAGAAGGAGGAAGAGGATAAGGAAGAGAAGAGGAAGAAGGAAGTGACAGGTCCAAGAAGATGGTGAAATGTTGACAGGTGACAAAAAGTACAAACTACCAAATACTCAAATTCCGTTTTCTGGAGCGAGGAGAATGGATTCTGATTTCTAACTGTGCAGCAAAGGAGGTGATGAAAAGGGAAAAATGGAGCCTACAGTAAGTTAGAGAACAAGGAAAAGTCTAGGCATATTTTAAAATAAAATATATAATTTAGGCATGATTTTAAATTTCCAGGTCCAAACAAATTATATTCCAGAGTACAAAAGAAATTTGCAAATAGAATCGCAGAGCCACTAGTGGTGTGTTTGAGAAATCCTGGAGATTGGGGAAAGTGCCAGAAACCTTGGGGAATGTTCTGTTTTGCAACATACGTTGGGGGGAAAAAACAATAGATCCTGGACACAAAATAAATAAATACATAAAGTAAGGGTATCAAAGATCTGAAATGTGATCATGTATATGAAGCTGCAGAATTATTGTATGTTGCCTTAGAATTGGAATCAATAATAGAAACAGAATTAGAACCAATCATAGCAATTTTAAGACCATAAGTTTGATGGGATTCTAATCAAGGAGAATGAGTGCTATTAGACCTTGCAGTGGTCAGAACACGTTGTTGTTGGTTTTTTTTTGTTTGTTTGTTTTTTGAGATGGAGCCTCGCTCTGTCGCCCAGGCTGGAGTGCAGTGGTGCGATCTCAGCTCACTGCAAGCTCCGCCTCCCAGGTTCACGTCATTCTCCTGCCTCAGCCTCCCGAGTAGCTGGGACTACAGGTGCCCGCCACCACGCCCGGCTAACTTTTTTTGTATTTTTCAGTAGAGACGGAATTTCACCGTGTTAGCCAGGATGGTCTCCATCTCCTTACCTTGTGATCCGTCTGCCTCGGCCTCCCAAAGTACTGGGATTACAGGCATAAGCCACCATGCCAGCTTTTCTTTTTCCTTTTTTTTTTTTTTTTTTTTGTTAGTGAGTGATGTTGTCAAACTAGAGTCTTCCAACAGTGATTACTGCGATGAGAAAGTCAGAAGCCATGCCACACAAAGGAAGGTTGAGAGGTATAAATAGCACAGATGTAAGATGCCTAAGAGGGGTATCAAAGATCTGGCCAGGCATGGTGGCTCACTCCTGTAATCCCAGCACATTGGGAAGCCGAGGTGGGTGGATCACCTGAGGTCAAAAGTTTGAAACCAGCCTGGCCAACATGGTGAAACCCCATCTCTACTAAAATTACAAAAAAATTAGCCGGGCATGGTGGCAGGTGCCTATATTCCCAGCTACTTGGGAGGCTGAGGCAGGAGAATTGCTTGAACTCAGGAGGCAGAAGTTGCAGTAAGCCCAGATCACACCACCGCACTCCAGCCTGGGCAACAAGAGCAAAACTCTGTCTCAAAAAAATAAATAAATACATAAAGTAAGGGTATCAAAGATCTGAAATGTGATCATGTATATGAAGCTGCAGAATTATTGTATGTTGCCTTAGAATTGGAATCAATAATAGAAACAGAATTAGAACCAATCATAGCAATTTTAAGTAGGCAGATTTTTCCTCAATATTTGAAAGGATTTTCTGTTCGTTCATTCATTCAACAAATTTATCAAGCACTTTCTTTGTGCCAAACACTGCACTAGGCACTGAGGGTGCATGATAGATAGGGTTCCTACTTTCATGGGATTTACAGTCTTATGGAGGAAAACAAATAATAAACAAGTAAATAAGCAACATAATCACAGATGGTAGCAGAAACCAGGAAGGAAAGAGTAGGGAATGAATAGAGAAGAGCAGGAAGTGTCTACTTTTAAAATGGTGAGGGACAGCTGGGTGAGGTGGCTCACGCCTGTAATCCCAGCACTTTGGGAGGCCGAGGTAGGTGGATCACCTGAGGTCAGGAGTTCAAGACCAGCCTGGCCAAATGGCGAAACCCTCTCTCTACTAAAAATACAAACATTAGCTGGGTGTGGTGGCACATGCCTGCAATCCCAGCTACTCAGGAGGCTGAGACGGGAGAACCATTTGAACCCGGGTGGCAGAGATTGCAGTGAGCCAAGATGGCACCATTGCACTCTAGCCTGGGCAACAAGAGTGAAACTCCGTCTCAAAAAATATAAATAAAATAAAATAACATAAAATAAAATGGTGAGGAAAAACCTCTTTGAGGAGGTGACATTTGTGCCAAAACCTACATGAAACAAGGGTGGGATTGTATGAACACTTTGGGTCAGAGAGATCAGCAGAGGCAAAGGCCCTGAGATTGGAAAGAGCTTGATTTGTTCCCAGAACCAAAAGGAACCAGGAACAGAGATGTGGTGAGCAAGAAAGGGGGAAAGTGAGAGTATGAGATAAGGTTGAAGAGAGATACAGGAACCAGGGAATAAGATGTTGCCATCCTAAGGAATTTAGGATGTATTGTAAGAGATGTGGGAAGCCATCCAAAGTTTTGAGAAGAAAAGTCATAAGATCTGATGTATGTGTTTTGATGATCACTCCAGCTGCTGTGTGATCAAGGATCAGTGAGGGGCCAGAGGGGAAGCAGGGAGTGTATTTAGGAGGCTACTGTAGTTTCCAGATGAGAGATGGCAGTACAGGCAATCTCCAACTTACATTAGGTTGACTTGCAATTTATCACCTCTATTGTGGTGCAAAAGCAAATACACATTCAGCAGAAACCGCACTTCACATACCCATACAACCGTTCTGTTTTTCACTTTCAGTACAGTATTCAATAAATTACATGAGATATTTGACACCTTATTATAAAATAGGCTTTGTATTAGATGACTTTGCCCAACTATAGACTAATGTAAGGTGGGCTAAGCTAACCTATGATGTATAGTAAGTTAGAGGTATCGAACGCATTTTCAACTTAAGCTATTTTCAGTTTGTGATGGGTTTATCAGGAGATAACACCATCATAAATCGAGGAGCATCTGTAGCGAAAATTAAGGGCATAGAGTTAGAGAGTTAATTGAAAATGCTTTTGAGATACCAGAGAAAGAATTTACTGATGAGTTGAATACGGAGTTTGAGGGATAAGAAGAAAAATGACTCAAGGATCCAAAAATGGACTTGAATGACAGGCACTGAATGGCCACCTGAGAGGACACTGCAAAAAGAAACCTGGCACTAGGCTGACAGAATGGGCTGGAAAGACTAAGGTTACATTTGATTCAGTGATGACAACAGAACTCCTGAAAATATGTGTCAACCACCTACTTGGTGCTGCAGATCTACAAAACC
Organism: Macaca fascicularis; assembly: GCF_037993035.2. Taxonomy (NCBI): domain Eukaryota; kingdom Metazoa; phylum Chordata; class Mammalia; order Primates; family Cercopithecidae; genus Macaca; species Macaca fascicularis. The sequence continues at coordinate 89,298,016 of NC_088387.1, forward strand.
TCCAAAGAACAGGCTTTTTATTTGGCACGTTTTTTTTTTTGTTTTTTTTTTTTTTTTTGTTTTTTTTTTTTTGAGAGATGGAGTCTCACTTTGTTGCCCAGGCTGGAGTGCAGTGGCATGATCTCGGCTCACTGCAAACTGCTCTGCCTCCCAGGTTCAAACAACTCTCCTGGCCGGGCGCCGTGGCTCACGCCTGTGATCCCAGCACTTTGGCAGCCTGAAGCGGGCGGATCATGAGGTCAGGAGATTGAGACCATCCTGGCTAACACAATGAAACCCCATTTCTACTAAAAATACAAAAAATCAGCCGGGCGTGGTGGCGGGCGCCTGTAGTCCCAGCTACTCGGGAGGCTGAGGCAGGAGAATGGCATGAACCTGGGAGGTGGAGCTTGCAGTGAGCCAAGATTGTACCACTGCATTCCAGCCTGGGCGACAGACCGAGACTCCGTTTAAAAAAAAAAGAAAAAAATTCTGCCTCAGCCTCCCAAGTAGCTGGGATTACAGGCACTTGCCACCATGCCCAGCTGATTTTTGTATTTGTAGTAGAGATGAGGGTCTCATCATAACATGTTGGCCAGCCTGGTCTTGAACTCCTGACCTCAGGTGATCCACCTGCCTCGGCCTCCCAAAGTGGTGGGATTACTGGCATGAGCCACCATGCCTAGCCAATTTGGCGCAATTCTTAAACTGTAAGTGGTTATAGAAACTTACAGTGCTCCCAGTGGCAAAGTGTATATATACTTCACTATATATAAATAAAGATAGATAGATGATAGATAGATAGATAGATAGATAGATAGATAGATAGATAGATAGACAGACAGACAGAACACACACATACACACAACTTATAAAATTGTGGACCTTTTCTCATTACTTAAAATATAGAAGGCACCCATGATTCCAATGCACATAATACACATTTATACCCAACAGACACAAATACCACACATTTTACTCAAGACAGCACAACATTCTCATCTCGTTATATCATCAGAAGAAAACTATCCCTTAAAAGACAAGTTTTTGAAATTCAATGACCTTAAGACATTTTCATGTCAGAATGTATTTCAAAAATGAATCTCTACCACTCCCAATAATATCACTTTCCATTATGAAAAAATTCCTGCTCTCAAGTATCATAAATATTGAGTCCTAACAGCAGAACACATGAGGATTTAACCATGGCAAGAATTTTTGTTAGAATATATTGATCTTAAACAGATAACCAGCCCCAAACCACAGACAACTGTTAAGGCTAACTCTGTTGTGTTGTCAGCCATTGTATCCTATAGGAGATTGGCAATAATTAAACATAGGATTTAAACTCCAAATCACAACCAGCTTACACTCAGCTGCACCACTCAAGCTATAGCCAGACCACACAAAATATCACTGACTCAATTGAGTATATGTGGGAACCTCACCCTGGGTCCTTTTCTCAATATTAAATTGATTTTACATTTAATTTTCTTTGTGGTAAAGAAAAAAAGGAGGAGCAAGACACAAACAGCAATGTTGGCCGGCAGGTGTGGTTTTGCATATTTCTTATTCAGAGACCTCGCCTGTGGTTTCAGCTCCGATGGGCTGTTTTGTCTAACTGTCTGGGCTGCAACGTGTGTTGTCCCACAAACAATTTGTCACACCATAAAAGTTGCATATTTGGGGACAGAGATAGCACATACCATACGGCAAAATGTGCTAACCCTGCCAATCAAGATCTTTGGCCACAGGTAATTTCTTAAACTCAATGTCATGGCCTCATCGGCATTTCGGTGCCCACTGAGGAACGGGTGATAACCTCTACCAGCCAGGGTCAGCCTGGAAGACACGCTTGTTAAAACGCACAAAATGTAAATGGCTAAAGAGCTTTCACATGGTAGCAACTTTTTGAATGATTCTTTGGAGAAAGCAATGTCTGGAAAAGAAAGATTTTACTACCAGATGCAGGTTTTGGCGGAAAAAAAAAACTTTAATGATGTTCCGATGTCTTAAAAATATCTACTTTTGATTTTTTTCCCATTCAACATTTGTTTTATGCAGCTGTGCTGGTGAAATGTCTTTAGAGAAAATTACACAGTTTACAGGATAATGGAGGCAGCCAGTTGAACCGAGCCTTGCAGACAATGCAGGGTCGATTGATTAAGCATGCTCTCATCAGAATGATTCCATGCAGTCAGGAGTAGGCATCTGGGGAGCTTCTCTCTTTAAAAATCATACTACTGGCATTCTGCTTATTTTTATCCACAAGAGAAAAGTAATTATGAGCTTTTGAGTAAACAGGAGAGAGAAGCCACGCAAAAATATGGGCCTGCCGACAGGGAGAAGAAGCAATGGAGAAGAGACTTGCGGGAGATTAGTATTGGGTCCAGAAAGGGAAGGCTAGAAATGTGGAAGGGCAAGTCAGAAAACCTTCCAAAATAATGTTTAAAAAAGATATTCAGGCCAGGCGCAGTGGCTCACACCTGTAATCCCATCACTTTGGGAGGCCGAGGTGGGCAGATCACTTGAAGTCAGGAGTTTGAGACCAGCCTGGCTAACATGGTGAAATCCTGTCTCCACTAAAAATACAAAAATTAGCCGTGAGTGGTGGCGGGTGCCTTTAATCCCAGTTACTTGGGAGTCTGAGGTAGGAGAATCACTTAAACCCAGGAGGCAGAGGCTGCAGTGAGCAGAGATCGTGCCACTGCGCTCCAGTCTGGGCGACAGAGCAAGACTGTGTCTCTAAATAAATAGATAAATAAATATTCAGAGTATGGTAAAGTGGAGGATGGAAGAAAAACCACCTGGGCCCCTCTGGGAGCTCTTTCTTCCTGAGTCATAAAACCCTTCTGGTTTTCCCTTCTCTGGAACCACTGTCCACAATCTAGAAACAATGTGTTCTTATTTCCAGTTTTGGAAAAATCACCATGAAAATAATGTTAGGGTAGTTTTAATACAGAAGAGAGGAAATGTTCATTGCAGCGAATTAATCCAGATATTGGGGAAATGACCGAATGCTAAGGTGGTGGGGAACCAGCAATGACAGTTGTGTCCCCAAAAGTACTCCTTGCTTTTGGTCCCAGCCGCCTGCACATGTGCTTTGGTCTTCCATAGGAATGGTTAAGAGTAGGTTTGCTTTAGAGTTCATTCAATGGAACAAATATGTATTGCGTATTTTCTATGGCTTTCCTGCAGATTTAGGGATGTGGCATGGGCAGATTTTCTAAGGCAGCGCCAGCACTTTGATCTTCCAGGGGCCCTGGCATCTGTACTTGTCATCTGCACATTCATATGCACATAGCAAGGCAAAGAGCAAGACCAAGAAACAGCAATCTGAATTCCCAGTGAGTCGTATGGTTTGCCTAAGCTAACAGAGTTGAGATTTCTGCTTATGGCAATGATAGCATCTCACTAATGCAAGCCAAGAGGCAATCAACTCATTTGGATTATAAAATATTCTATATGCTGCTAGACAGAGAATACCGTTTTAGAGATGAATCCTAAATTTCCTAGGCTTGCTGGCCCTTGTTTGCAGTATTATGGGCCAAATTAGGACGGTTCTCAGCCCCTACATGGAACGTTCACCAGCATCTCCTCAAAGGTTCTCCCCAGTTAATAAAAGGGTGCCAGGGTAGTTGCATCTCCTGGTGCTCAGGAACAAGCCCACCCTTCCTCTCCTGCTCAAGTTTCATGCCACCGTGAGGTGCTGGTGGCCACTATGAGAGCCTTGCCCTACAATGCCTGGCTTTCTCCTGTAGCGGCATCTCTGAGATTTTGGAATGCCCGCGCTATTCTGTGGATCAGGGAGGCTAGCATGGCCCACATGCCAAATCTTGCACCCTGGGCTCAGAAACTACTTGCTCAACCCCAAGCCTCCAAGATGTTTCATGAACACAGCTCCTGCGGCTTTTGTCCTGAGCTATTTTGTGGGGGGCATGTGCTTTCCAGCTTGCCAGCCTGCCCAATCCATTACTCTCTGGCCCCCATAGGCCATTCATTTGTGAGCCCTCCATTCAACCAGTGGATTGGCTGCCGGTGAAACTGCAAGTACTGTAGTAAGTTATGGAGAAGGGGAATGGTTTGGGGGAGGTAGGGGAGGTCTACTACCCCCTAAGGTCCCACTCTGGGAAGTCATCTTCACCATGGAAACATTCCCCTCCCAGACTCTGGAAAAATCGATGGTTCACTCTAGATAAGAGTCATGGGGTTAAAGATGATGTCCATCTAGATGGGAGGGGGATGTAGGTTGGGAGACCATGGCTCTGTGTCTGTCTCTGTCATTCACTGGCTGTCTTACCTGTAGTGGTCACCCCACCTCTCTAGGCCTTGTCAATAGAATCAGGGTCTCACCCAGCAGGTGTCTGAGTTCCTTTTGAGCTGTCAGTGTTCTAAGGATATGATGCTGTGATAAAAATGGAGTCAGTTTTCTATCTTTTGATGAGAAATCTTTATACTTGTCAATAAAAGAATCGTTATTATCTAAATCACAAAAGCTTTTACAGCCTTTAAAATATATACAAAAACCCAAGAGAAGTGAAAATATGACCACAGAACACACAACAATTTGTTCATGAATGCTTATAGCGGCGTTCTTCATAAGAGCCCAAAACGTGGAAATAACCCAGAAATGTCCATCAATTGATGAATGGGTGAAAAAAATATGGTATAATCATACAATGAAATATATATATGTTTTCCTTTAAGTTAGACTTGCTTTAGACAATGTAGTATTATTTGGCAATAAAAGGGAATGAAGGATTGGTACATACTACAACATGTATGAACCTTGAAAACAGTATGCTAATGAAAGAAGCCAGACATACACACACACACTCGTGCACACGCGCACACACACACACACACACGCACACACGGCCACTTACTGTATGATTCTACTGATATGAAATGTCCAGAATTGGCAAATCCATAGAGACAGAAAGTAGATTCGTGGTTGCCAAGGGCTGTGGGGAGTGGTGAATAGGGAGTGGGTGCTAATGTGTAAGAAGTTTTCTGGGCTGGGTGCAGAGGTGCACGTCTGTAATCCCAGCACTTTGGGAGGATGAGACAGGTGGGCCTGGGCAACACAGGGAAACCCTGTCTCCATAAAAAATACTAAAATTAGCTGGGTGTGGTGGTGTACACTGATAATCCCAGCTATTGGTAGGGGAAGCAGGGGCTGGGAGGGAGGTGGAAGGATAGCTTCAGTCCAGGAGGCCAAGGCTGCAACAAGCCAAGACCACGCCACTGCACTCCAGCCTGGATGACAGAGAAAGAGATCCTGATCCTGTCTCAAAAAACAAAAAAAAAAAGGTTTTCTTTCATTTAATTATCTAGTATGGATATGTCACATTGTGTTTATCAATCATCAGTTGATGGACAATTAGGTTGTTTTTGCTTTTGGATTATTATTAATAATGCTGCTATGACCATTCATGTACAAGTTTTTGTATAAACATATCCCTTCAATTCTCTTGAGTATATACCTAGGAGGGGAGCTGGGTCATATGGTAACTTTATGTTTAACTTTTTGACGTACTGTGAAACTGTTTTTCAAAGTGGCTGCACAATTTTATATTCCCACTAACAATATATGAAGATTCCAATCTCCACAGCCATGCCAACGCTTGTTATTTCCCATTTAAAAGAAATTTATTATAGCATCCTAGTGAGTGTGAAGTGGTATCTAATGTGGTTTTCATTTTTACTTACCTGATGGCTAATTATGTAGAGCATCTTTTCATGTGTGTATTGGCCATTCGTGTATTAGAGAAGTGTCTATTCACATGTTTTGACCACTTTTAAGTTGAGCTATTTGTCTCTTTATTATTGAATTGTAAGAGTCCTTCATATATTTTAGATGCTAGACCCTTACCAAACATAAGGTTTGCATATATTTTCTCCCATTCTGTAAGTTGTTTTTTTACTTTCTTGTCTCCTTCAACACATAAAAATGTTTAATTTGATGAAGTCTGATTTTTCTCTCTTTTTTTCGTTGTTTGTGCTTTCAATGTCATAACTAAAAAAACATTGCCAGCTGGGCACATGGCTCACACCTGTAATCCCAGCGCTTTGGGAGGCCAAGGCAGGAAGATGACCTGAGGTCAGGAGTTCAAGACCAGCATGGCCAACATGGTGAAATCCCATCTCGACTAAAAATAAAAAAATTGGCTAGGTGTGGTGACCTGCACCTGTGGTCCCAGCCACTCAGGAGACTGAGGCAGAAGAATCACTTGAATCTGGGAGGCAGAGGTTGCAGTGAGCCAAGATCACACCACTGCACTCCAGCCTGGGTGACAGAGCAAGACTCTGTTCCAAAAAAAAAAAAAAATTGCCAAATCCAGGGGTCACAAAGGTATACACCTATGTTTGCTTCTAAGGGTTTTATACTTTTAGCTTTTACACTTGGGTCTTTTGATCCATTTTAATTCTTGTATATGGTGTGAGGTAGGGTTCCAGATTAATTTTTTTGCCTGTGGATAAGCAGTTGTACCAGCACCAGTTGTTGAAAAGAAACATTCTTATCCTATTGAATGGGCTTGATATTCTAGTTGAAAATCAATTACCATAGATGTATGGATTTATTTTTGGAATCTCAATTCCGATCCATTGGTCTCTATGCCTAGTCTATGCCAGCACTACACTGTCTTGATTACTTAAGCTTTGTAGTAAGTTTTGAAATCAGGAAGTATGAATCTTCAATTTTGTTCTTTTTCAAAATTGTTTTGGTTATTCTGGGTTAAAAACTTTTAATACACCTTCCATCCACTTTGAGAAACTGTGTTCTCTCTCTGAGATGCACTATAAAGAAGTAAAGAGAACAAACAATAATGACATTATTCCAGATTATTCTGTACTTTACCTGTATACCCTTGCTTCTCTGACTTGGGTATACCGCTCAGTCTGAAAGTATAAAAGAATCTCTCTCTCTTTCTCTCTCTCTTTCTCTCTCTCTCTTTCCCTCTCTCCCTCTCCCTCTGCATTTCACTACATATCCCCATGGACTCATACAATATTTCCCTATCTGTAAAACCCAGAATCCATGTCCATATAAACATGGTAAAAGGCACCTATGTTCCCTTTCTGCCAATGTCATGCTTCCTGTACACATTCTGTGATAATTCTAAAAAGGCAGAATCCCTTCGAGTCTTATATTTCTCATAAAGAACAAGTTTAGGCCTTCGGCCAACTATTTCCACTTGGGTTTAACATCTATGAGAAGTTTAACTCTTTCTGGAGAATCAAAATAGCACACAGCAGTTACAAAGTGAAAATAAGAAGAACATCAGGTGATAATTTAAGAGTCAGAGGTGATGTACATTTCTGAAAATAAATTCATTGTTTCATTATCCACATTTGAAATCAAATGGAAATAAAGGACTTAAACTATCTGTTCTTTACAGATAAAATGCTGTATGGTCATGACCCTGGGAATAATCCTATGTTTGACTTGGGTGTTTTGCAGAATCTAAAAAATAGAAATGTATGGTTCGCTCTGTGAGTTGGTCCTGGAGTCAGTACTTCAGCCCTTTTTGTTCTGATCAATACATTTCACTAAACTAGATATAACAAGGGTTTTCAAAAATGTCACAGGAAAGCCTAAGGCAGCATGAACAATCTGGCACTATCAGGGCCACAAGAAGCACCCAGCTGCTCTCTCAAAGTTTAACAGCTATACTGGGGGCAATCGATTTGGTTCTAAGGGCCTTTTCTGCTTTAATTGGCTTTCCTAGAACATGCCTGAAGGTCCCTGTAACAGCGGCCACACAAGAGAAAAGCATGAGCCCAGGCCAACCTGCTGCTTCAACTGCTCCCTCAATCCCGCCCTCTTCAGTTGAGGAGCTGCCCTCCACTAAAGGAAGACATCAAGTCTCGGATGCAAGGAAGGCCTGTATTTAAAGAGGCACTGACTTTAGGCAGCTGTGACTCCTCTATCCCTTTATCCTGTATAACAGAAACAGCTCTCAAGAAATTCTCTGAGATGAAAATAACCTCAGCTGAGGAACTTCAGTTTGGAGAGACTGGATGTGTTCAGTTTAGGACAGAAAGTGTTATGAGAACCACAAATCTATGAACCCATAACTGACTTGCATGGGATAAAAAGTAGCACGCTTTAACTTCTAAATATATTCTTCAAATACCAGGCCAAGTTCAAACAGAGACTAACATGAGATGGGGAATTTAATATTATTACCTAATCCCGGAAAGTAAAATGAAATAGAAAACAATGTTACCGTTGCAACCCTGGCTGTAAGATTAGGACTGATTTAGAGGGAAAAAAATGTATATTTTTAGATTCTGTTTCACAGGATATCCAATAATATGGCAAACATTGGGATCAGATTTGATGACAAATAATGCTGGCCATGAGAAGCAGCAGGTGGTGTGATGCTAAACAAGTTTTGGGTGTGTCTCATTATTAAAATATTCTAGAATAGCAAAGAGAGGTCAAAGGAGGTGCTATTCTAGAATAGCAAAGAGAGGTCAATACCAGCCATGTGTTGGTTCCCAGTAGCTGTGGAAGTCCCTGAGTTTGCTGTTCTGTGTCCATTCAAATTTTCTGCCTAAGTTTCTTTCTTTCTTTGTTTTCTGAGACAGAGTCTCATTCTGTCACCCAGGCTGGGATGCAGTGGTACTATCTACGCTTGCTGCAACCTCTGCCTCCTGGGTTCAAGCAATTCTCCTGCCTCAGCCTCTTGAGTAGCTGGGATTACAGGTGCACACCATCATGCCCAGCTAATTTTTTGTATTTTTAGTAGAGACGGTGTTTTACCATGTTGGCCAGGCTGGTCTCGAAATCCTGACCTCGTGATCCACCCACCTCGACCTCCCAAAGTGCTGAGATTACAGTCATGAGCCACTGCACCCAGCCCTAAGTTTCTCTCAAAGATGCCCTTTCTTCCCCGCTCTTTGACCATCCCACAATGCCTTCTGAGGTATTGGGAGAAGGTCTCCCTCAGAGATGGCAGCCCCTTCAGCCTTTATCCTCTTCCCTCCTCAACTTCAGCCTGAGCTTTCCCAGAGAAATGTTTCTTCAGGAGTTTGCCTTTCTCTATCCCATTGAAAATCATACTCCTGGAGAAAAGATCAGAGGAACACGATCCCATAAAAATTGGTCTGCTTGGGAATGACTTTTGACTCTGGGCAGGGATCATGACGGGGTCCAAAATAGCAGATTATTCCTCTCTCCAGGGGAAACATAAGCCTGAAAAGGTCTCAACACCACACGAAGGGTTTAACTCAAACATCAACTAAGACCAGCCTAACAACCACAGATTTGTGATAATGTTACAAAGAGAAGGTTGTAGAACCTCTCTCCAAACCACTGACACTTTGTGATGGGACTTACAAGGTTTAAACACAGGTCTGTTAAAACACACGGATTTTAAAGTTAAACAAGCAAACAATGGAAGGGGAATTTTAATTGAATTGAATTTTTTAAAAAACACAAGGAAGTCTTAGAGCTGTGCTCATTAACCAGCACCGTAGCCACTAGCCATTTGCGGTTGTTGCACACTTGAAATGTAGCCAGTGTGACTGAGGAACTGAGTTTTAAATGTTACTTAATATCAATTAATTTAAATGTAAATTTAAAAATGGAAGCAGTGTAAAATATTTTTCTAGTAGACACAACTTTATTGCTGTGGTGGGACTTGATTTTAACTGTTGTATCAGGTAAGATATTAGTGTTGCAGTGTACATGTTGTTAGCACATGTGTTATTTCTGATATTCATTATTAACTTTGAAAATATTGATTACATGTTGAAATATAATATTTTGCATATATTGGGTTAGGTAAAGTCTATTATTAAAATTAATTTCACCTGTTTTTCTTTTTTGAGATGGGTTCTTACTATGTTGCTCAATCTGAAATCAAACTCCTGGACTCAAGCAATTCTCCTGCCTCAGCCTCCCTAGTCGCTGGGACTATACACCTATAGTTCACCACTTTGGAATATGGCAAGTCTAAATTCAAATCCTGATCCCAAGCATTACTTGCTGTATGACCTGGAACAAGTTTTTTAACACGTCCGAGCTTCAATTTCCTCATCTCTAGAATGGGGCAGTAACTGTACTGTCCTGATAGAGACATTGGGAGGATAGTAAGCAAAATCTGTGAAAAGGTGATCAATATATTTCAGCTAACACGCTCCCAAGCCTCCTTCTTCCTGGCCTTGTATCACATATCTGTGGTTTTATGCTAATGTCGAGGGGTCTTCTGGTCTCTGTGTTAGTGTAGCAGCTATAAACCTGGCCTCTGAAGTCGCAGTACCATGATTCAAATTCCAGTCTTCCCTCTTGTTAGCTGTGCAATCAAAGACAAGTTGTTTAACCTTTGAAGCCACTGTTTTCTCATCTGTTGAGAGACAGAGAGAGACAGAGAAAATGAAAAGACTCTCTTTCCCAGGATGGTTGTGGGGATGATGGGACAGATTCAGAGGCTGAGCTTATGAACTCTTTCAGGGGCTGCTAGCTCAGGTAAAAACTAAGAAAGATGGTTAGTAAAATTGCAACAAAATCATGATCTTTTTCAGCCTCTTTCCCTACCTCTACCCTACCCTGAGGAAATCTGCTGGAGCCCCAAAGCCCTCAGTCCTTTTGTGAATGCCCAAAGGCGTCTCATGGGTCCATGCCCGCTACCTCCTGAGAATCCTCTCCTCGTCTCTGGAAGCTCTGCTTAGGTCTCCCTGGCTGCACTATTCCCTGGTCCACTCTGATGGCCCTGTGGGGCTTGCTGTGATGAAGCCAGTCTTTCTCCCATGCCAGCCATGCTGAGCTGGAGGAAATGCCCTCCATGCGCCAGCACTGTGGTCTGTAACTTGGCCACAGATTACCTGCTGAGCCTCAGTTTTCTCCCTGTAAAATGGGACAATAACTGTGTCACCCTCATAGAGACACTGGGAGGATGAATTAGCTAAAGCTGCAAACACGTGACCACATGGGCCTGGCCCTTCCACTCCTTCCACTGACAGCCTCTTGCTACACTCTGGTTTCCCACTTTCCAAATCCTCCGCACCCTCGCCCTGCTGAGGACCAACGTCCCGGGGTCAGGGCTGCTTGGCCATACTCCTCACCAGCTTTGAACGAGGGATTGTAGGGGAGGGGACAATGTCTGGAGCAGTCATCAACCCCATGTGTCCATCTTCTTATCCCCTGTGAAGTTCTCTGGGCACCGGGCAGAGAGCCTCAGAGAGGGGTTCCAGCCCTACTCAAAGACGCTTCCAGACTGCTACTTCTCCCTCAGCCCTCATCCCCGTCTAGCTCCCGTGACCTCCCAAGTTCCTCTGCAACTGTTTTCTAATTCATCCTTCTCTTCCCGCTGCACTGTCTCAGTCCAGACCCTCAACATCTCTCCCCTGAATAAAGTTCCTCTTGTGGCTGGTCCCTGCTTTCAGTTTTGCCCTGAGCTGATCCATCCTCCCATCTACCATCCACACAACTGCACATCTGCCATCATTCCCCTGCTTGAAACCCGTCAGTTCCCACCCCATCCCTAAGCTCCTTCACACGGCTTGCAAGCCCCTCTGGACTCTGCTTGTCACTTCCTTGGCTCTTTCCTCTTGCAGGGAGCTTTGCCTAGAGAGATACAACACACACAGCGAGCTGTTTCCCACCTCCACGCGTCAGCTCACCCTGTCCTGCTGCCTGGAATGCCCGTCCCTTGTCCCTGCTGCCTTTCTTTGCTGAACCTGCTCTAATTCCACTTCGCTTTACAACCAACCTGTTTGTGTCTATTTCTTTTTCTTAGCCATGAATTCCCTTAGGTAGAGCATTGCATTCTATTCATATTTATATCTCATAACACAGTTGCTGCCAGAAGGTAAATGTGTGTTGAATGAATCAGGGGTGGGCGGCACATGATAACTTTAAATGAGCATGACAGGGTGGGATGGGATTTTCCTCCCCTCTCACCCTCCTCTGCCCTGCATCCCCACCCTTTGCTGGGAAAATATCTTTCGCACAATGAAGCAGAGGCAGCTGTTAGCATAATAATTCATGGATGCAGTGCTATGAAAAGTGGTTAATATTTGCAGGATAAATGTGGTTTGGGCTGTGGGGAATTTCTCTGGGAAGAACCTAAAGAATCTACTGCTGCCTCTGACTGAAATCCATTAGCTGAGAACGCAGGGTCCTGGGAAGAGCGGGTCCAATGGGAAGAGGTGACTGGGGTTGACAGGACACACAGAGAGAAGAAAAATTCATTAGCCTCCAGAGTGGGCTTTAATATGGACTGGCAGTGATGCGGCAGAAAAGGAAGCAAGTATCTGGCCCTGTCCTCACCCTCAACAGAGTCATCTCACATAAATAAGAGAGTTCATTGAAAAATAAATAAATAGTAACACAAAGGGTAGGTGTTTGAGAGAAGGGATACCCCAGTGTCCATGATGAGATTATTACACACTGCAGGCCTGTATCAAAACATCTCATGTACTCCACAAATATGTACACCTACAGGGTACCCACAAAAATTAACAAAAGAAAAAATGTTTGACTGGGTGCAGTGGCTCAGGCCTGAAATCCCAACACTTTGGGAGGCAGAGGTGGGAGGATTGCTTGAGCCCAAGAGTTTGAGACCAGCCTGAGCAACATGGTGAAACCCATCTCTACAAAAAATAGAAAAATTAGTCGGGTGTGGTGGTGCACACCTGTAGTCCCAGCTACTCAGGAGGCTAAGGCAGGAGGATCACTTGAGATTGAGAGGAGGAGACTGCATAAGCCAAGGTGGCACCACTGCACTCCAGCCTGGGCAATAGCACGAGACTTTGTATCAAAAATATTTTTTAATTAAATAATACATATCCCCCTGAAAAAAAAAAAACCATAGTTGATATTTGTAGTTCAGAATGACAGAACTGTCTTCTGGAGTTATATAGAAAGTAAAGGTTTTCTTACCACACATCCATCTAAGAGACTCCATGCAGTTACATTCCTACTGACACCATTAACCTCCGGGTCAAAACTCAGATGCCCAAGTCCCAGTCTCCCCACTTGCAAAAATAACAAGGCTTATAACTTTACCATAGGTCAACTCAATAAACGAAAGCACCACGGTATAGTGGCGAGGACCACAGAGTAAGAAACAGATTCTGATGCGAACTCTGCCAATAATCTGCAATGTGACCTTTTTTAAGTTAAAACTTTCCCAGGCATCAGTTTTTTCATATGTTCAATGGAGCTATTACTACTTGTTACATTGACTTCAGAGGGATGTTGAGGAGACAAAATGAGGCACTAGATTCAAAAGTCCATCAAAATGGTTAGGTGCTGTGCATATTCAAGATACTGGTTTGTTTAACCCATTGATTAACTAATGTTTGAAAGTTTTATTTGTTCCATGGGCTGTACAGCAAGTGCCTAACTGAGGGGGTACCTATGTGTCGGCAGAGGGACAAAGGGAAGGTGGCGTGGGAAAGAAGCAAGAGGAGGGAATGTGGAAATGAGAAAGATGTGTACTTTGTCACAGGAGAGATGAAAGCACATAGAGCAATAACTCTCATGCAGAGGGTGTTAAGCACCAAAGAAAACAGGTAAAGTATTTCTAGAGGAGGGATTACTTCTCATCACAGAAATCACTGTCATTCACAACCAGCCACACTAAGCTCCTGGGGGGTTAGTGGAGGCACATGGATTTGGGGTAGTCAGCTCTATTCTCTATAGGTTTTATTCTGATGTACATCAGATCCAAAGTTAGATTAATTGAGTGAGATGATGTTACAGATGTTTAGAGAACACTGTAGCCAAAAGGTCTGATTCCATAAGAAATAAACCGACCTGTCAAGAAGAAAGCAAGCAACAGCAAGCTCATCACAGACACACGAGACACCATCCAAGTGACTTTCAGCGATCCTTTTCTAGCCTGAGCTTAAACATACACCTGCATAAAGAGAAAAATGGAGAATGAGTCCAAGGGCTTGGAGCTGAAGGGAACTAAGAAAGGCCATTTGGGAAAAGTGCAGCAGCTGTTTTCAAAATGGCCTGAGCTTTTTCTCTGCACCCAGGGGAAAATGGTACTGAAAGCGAGTCTCTTCTTCTCCCATTACTGGATGTTCACTAAGCCTCAACAGCATCCACAGTCCTTTGGGACTAACCTGGGGCTTATGTGGAGACAAGAAGTGGGAAAGTTTCCCGATAATCTCACCACAAATACTTCCTGTGACTCCAAAGGGCTCTCACAGTAATTTCAGCTACGGGGCTTCTCACCATTTCTTTGTGATCAAGAGCTTAGTCCAGGCTCTGACACTTTGGTCAGGAACATTTGTCCCTTCAATTCCTCCCTGAGTTTTCCTTTGCTCCCTTCCTTTCCTTTCTACCTAGTCTCTGAAGGCTGCATTACAAATGCTCCCTCTCGGGTGTGCTTGGGACTATTTATGGGTCCTACACATCCTTTGATTGTCTGTCAGTCGAGCTATTAACGGACTGATACATTATAAATGTCAACTGTGGGAATAAAGCTGAACACATCTATAGCCCTTTTCAACATTCCTTCACAGTTATTTTGAGGAAACACTCTTATTCTAAAGTGGTGTGTCAGCTGGGATCTGGCCTCCCACGTGGTTTCTGAAGCACGCCCTTTTGGTCTGTGTTACTCTCTTCCATTCTTACTTATATTGTCTGTTTCACAATACCTTGTCTCTAGAAGAGTATCTAGAAAACTGATAGTGGTTGCGACACACACCAAAATCCCAGACTTTTAATTAAGATTTTAAAAATAGGCCGGGCGCGGTGGCTCACGCCTGTAATCCCAGCACTTTGGGAGGCCGAGACGGGTGGATCACAAGGTCAGGAGATCGAGACCATCCTGGCTAACACGGTGAAACCCTGTCTCTACTAAAAATACAAAAAAACTAGCCGGGCGTAGTGGTGGGCGCCTGTAGTCCCAGCTACACAGGAGGCTGAGGCAGGAGAATGGCGTGAACCCAGGAGGTGGAGGTTGCAGTGAGCTGAGATCGTGCCACCGCACTCCAGCCTGGGCGACAGAGCGAGACTCCGTCTCCAAAAAAAAAAAAGATTTTAAAAATAGTCTCAATTTTTGCTGTGTGTATTAGTTTCCTTTGCCTGCTGTGACAAATTGCCACAAACTTGGTGGCTTCAAATAACACACTTTTATTCTCCAATAGTCCTAGGGGTCAGAATGTAAAATCAGTTTTATTGGTCCAAGATCATGGTGTTGGTAGGGCTGCACTCCTTTTGAAGGCTTTTGGGGAGACTCGTTTTTCTTATCTTTTGAGCTTCTAGAGCCATACTCCTTACATTCCTTGGCTTGTGGCCCCTTCCTCCATCTTCAAAGCCAATAGCTCAGCCTCTTGCCTTAATGTCCTATTTCCTTATTTGGTGTCAAGTCTCCCTCTGCTTCTCTCTTATAAGGTCATTTGTGATTGCATTTAGGTCCCATCAAGTTAATCTAGGATAATCTCTTCATATAAAATTCCTTAACTTAATCACATCTACAAAGCCTCTTTTGACACTTAAGTTAGTATCCACAGGTGTTAGGGATTAGGACCTGGGTATCTTTGGTGGCCACTATTCAGTCTACTACACTGTGGCAAATGCACAGTAATTTACAGCATTTACCTTCTGCTAGGGATCTGAAACACTGCTCAGGAAATATGCTACACCCCTTTGTTCTCCCTGGCATCGTATGGATTTAGGATAACCCACTGTCTTCTTCTGTTTTGTGCTGCTATAACAGAATACCTGAGACTGAGACTGGGTAATTTATAATGAACAGAAACTGACTGGCTCACAATTCTGGAAGCTGGGAAGTACCAGAGAGGCCAGCATTTGGAGAGGGGCTTCTTGCTGTGCCATCCCAAGGTAGAAGGTGGAAGGGCAAAAGAGAAAGAGACAAAAGGGGGCCAAATACATCCTTTTATAACAAACACATTTCCATGATAACAGTACTAAACCCATTTATGCCTGAGGTTGCAATTTTTTGAATTTTTGCAATCAGAACTTGAGCAGTAGATATAAATAACTCCCAAATGCCTAGGGTTCCAATAATGGAACCCTAGGCATAAATGGGTTTTAATCCATTTACTTCCCCCTCACGGCCTAATCACCTCTCATTAGGCCCCAACTCCCAACACTGCTGCATGAGGATTAAGTTTCCAACATGTGGTTTTTGGGATGCATTCAAACCATAGCACCTACCATCATGCAGTTAGGAAAAAATGAGTTTCAAAAATCTAAGCATCATTAGTGCAGAAAACCTTTTTGTGTTAATTATGGTGAGGCATCACTAAAAACAAAAAAAGAACGAAACCCTTCCACTTAAGCAGCTCCAGATTCTAGGTTTGAAATCTCTGGGAGAAGTAGAGGGAAGTGTTCCAGGAGCAAAGGCCACTCTCCTGGCCCACTCTTAACATTTGCAAGGCCAGTGCAAGAGAACAAATGAAGGCCAGCATAGTTTATGTCTAGAATGTTTAAAAACATAAGCCAAGCTAGCATAATATTAAATAAGATAAGTTTTCTCCTACTACTTTGGCCAATAGACCTTCACAATGACATGAAAGCTGTATTTGAACTTAAAATTTTGGGATTTCCCATGTTTTAGCAGGGAATGTTGAGGTTACGTGTCAACAACCATCCATAGCCTCTGGCCCCTGGCTATTCCTCTCTCCTCTTCCCATCTTTCTATCCAGCACTTCCAGGTGCTCATATTCATGTATGAACATGCCAACCCACACATCTGAAGCTCCATCTTCAACCCCCATAAAGAGCTGTTTCTTGGCCAACTGTCAGGGCCAGGGGTTAGTTCAGCAGCAGCACTGTCTGCCCTTAGACAGGCAGACCAAAGAAAGAGGACTTGAGTAGGCCCTTGAAGAGCTGATTCATTCCTCTTTCAGGGTCAGTTGGGCAGAGAATTCAGAATTCTAAGAAGGCAGATCATGAACTAGAACAGTACTTATCCGGTGAAAAATGATTTTTTAAAAAAATGTTCACTCTATTGTGGATCCACATTTTTGTAAAATATAATTTAAATGTTTCAGCAGGGTTAAATTGCCATAGAAAGTACTACTTACTCTCACTTTCTATACTTAGCTCATCCTGGACCAGTAGTAAACAGATCACACTTTGTGTGCCATTGGACTAGAAGATGAAGCATGGGTGAATTCGTGTTCTATGCTGCATCTCAAATTATCACCAACTTAATGGCTTACAACAACACATGTCCATTATCTCATGATTTCCCTGGGTCAAGAGTCTGAGTGTGGCTTAACTGGGTCCTCTACTCAGGGTCTCACTGGACTGCAGTCAAGGTGTCAGCCAGGGCTGCAGTTTCATCTGAAGTTCAGAGTCCTCTTTCAAGCTCACGTGGTCATTGAAAGAACTAATGGCAACTTGATTCTTCAAAACCAGCCCAGCAGTAGAGCCTCTCTTTTCATGAAGGGTTCAGCCCTCTTTTAAAGGATTTCACCTTACTAAGTAAGGTCCATCCAGGACAATCTTTTTTTGTTAACTTATAGTTAACTGATGAGAAACGAAAATTATATCTGCAAATCCCTCCACCTTTGCCATATAATGTAACCTAATCATGTGGTGTGATTTATAGGTTACACCCACACTCAGGGAGGGGGAAGATAGAGAGTGCATGAATCTTGGGTGCCATCTTAGAATTCCTTCTACCACAGTGGGCTTAAGGGGGGCACATCCCTTTAACCTGCGGACTCCTCTTCTCATAGAGAGAAAAAGGCTAGAGTATGACCCTCTAAAGCTCAGCAAAGGGCAGATATCCCTCTTGACACAGTCTCAGAGAGATACTGCACCCTTCCTAACAGTTTAGGATTGAAACTGTGTCAACATCTCCTTCACGTAGCCCAGACTCCAGTGCTGAAATATTTTCCTTCCAATGACTGCTTGCTGCATTTCTTCTAACATTTCCTGCCTTTGCCTAACCATAGTAGTTACCTTTGAACAAACAGGATTTTCTTTTTTCATTCCTATTTTTTTTTTTTATTTCTTGAGACAGGGTCTCGCTCTGTCCCCAAAGCTGGAGTGGCTGGAGTGCAGTGGTGCAAATATGGCTCACTGCAGTTTCAACCTCCTGTGCTTAAGCAATCCTCCATCTCAGCCTCCCAAGCAGCTGGGACCACAGGCATGTGCTACCACAACTGGCTAATTTTTAAATTTTTTGTAGAGACAGGGTCTCACTCTGTTGCCCAGGCTGGTCTTGAACTCCTGGGCTCAAGCAGTCCTCCCACCTTGGCCTCCCAAAGTGATTCACAGGCGTGAGCCACTCTGCCTGGCCCAAACAGAAAGGATTTTCACAACTGTATTAAATCTATATTTTATAATTCTGGGGTTACAAATAGTTGTTTGCTTGGAGATTAATTGGAGATCTTCCAAAGAGTTACACAAGATATACATCACTGAGGACATTCTTGTTATGTTATTAGTAAGCACCAGAAAGCTCCAATTCCCTCTCTATCAGAGGCTGAGAGTTCATCTCAGCTACCTTGTTTATATCCGTAGAGATTACTGCAGGATCAGTCTGTGACCATCATTCTGATTCAAAGCACAGTAACTCTGCTATACATCCATGAGATTCTAATGCAAAATGACGGATTAATTAAACAAGCTAACAGAAGGTTACACATTCAAGTGAGTTTTGGCCTTCAACATTAGCTCCCTTGGGAGACCATACTCTTACACTAATGAGGCTGCAATTGCATAAATCATTTCTGGAATTCATCTTTGGGAAGAATCTTCAAAAGCCTGTGGCCTATGCTTTTTAATAACACAGTGGTAACAAATCTTCATCTACTAATAGTGAATTCGATTTTGGGGAACAAGGATATCATTTGAATCCAAAGTTCCTGATTGATTTGTAGGTGATCTAGCTGAATTATCAAACCACCGTGTATTAGTCAGGATTCCGTGGAGAAACAGAACAAATAGAATAATTAAGGATACCTAAGAGGAGATGTACTATGGTAATTGGCTCACACAAGACTGTGGAAGCCAAGAAGTCCTACGATGCTGGTTCTCCAGTTTGCAAATGGCATATCGTGGGACTTCCTGGCCTCCATAATATCGTGAGCCAGTTCCCACGGTTTGGTCCAAATCCAAAGGCCTGAGAACCACAGGCTGTAACTCCCAGTTTGAGCCAAGAGGGCTACTGATATAAGTCCAAGAACCAGGAGCTCTGATGTCCAAGGGCAGGAGAAGACGGACATCCAGCTCAAGAAGAGAGAGAATTCGCCCCTCCTCTGCCTTTTTGCCCTGTTAGAGACCTCGATGGATTAGATGATGTCCGCCCACACTGGTGAGAGGTAATCTTCTTTACTCAGTCTACTGATTCAAATGCTAATATCTTCTGAAAATACCCTTCTAGACACACCCAGAAATAACGTTTTTTTCATTTTCTGGGTATCCCTTAACATAGCCAAATTGACACATAAAATTAGCCATCACAGGGACATGTAAAAGTGCTTCTACCAAATTGCTCAAACTGTTTATAAATGCACTCCCAAAAAATGTGCAACGACTGAATTGTTGTGAATAAGATCATAGCCTACCAAAGTGACTTCTTTGAAGAATAACTTGCTATTAATGCACTGTTAAGTTTCAAAGGGGATATCACATGTATACCTATGAAATAGAAAGTGGAAATTTTTTGTGACCAATTGCCATTAGGTAAAATAAATTGAGACTCAGAGAACGTGTTTTCACAAGACCTCACGGTTAGTAGATGGCAGAGCCAAATTTATGCTCAAATCTTCAAACCCAAGGCTCTTACCATTAACTCAGGAAAGGCAATTATGTACCACTTGTGTTGCCATGGACCCTAGCCATGCTCATGGCAGACCATGCTCACAGATGACTCTTTCCTGCTGAGCTAGCTTCTACCTTAGAATCCCCAATGCAACTCTCTAGGGAGTGAAACCAATGAGGCAGGGTTGATACTCAATTTCCTTTTGCCTACTGAAGAGAACAGCACTCATTTGAGTGTGTAATTTCTGGTATATTTGTTAAAAAATTAGAGTCCTTTCTTCATAGCCACATAATATCCAAGTTAACATCTTTAGCTCTTGGTAATTGTTCCAGGCCATGGAACCTTAGGATTAAATGGTAAATAGTAGATCTAGGTGTCCTCAATCATTCATATTCTTCTTTGGAGATCTTTCAAAGAGTTATACAAGCCTGTCTGTACACATTCTTGTCTCCTAAAACTGTCTAATTATGACTTTAGTTGGCTCACTGAGGAGCCACAGCCCAGGATAAAAACAAGAACAAATGAAATGGAGTAACGACCTGGCTTTTGGAAATTACAGGCCATGCCTGTTTCCATATTTACCAGTTTATTTAAATTAAGTTGTCCCTCCACCAGCTTTATTAAGGTATAATTGACAAATAAATATTGTGTATGTTTATGGTGTACAACCTGATGTTCTTACATATACATTGTGAACTGATTATATCAAGCTAATAACGTATCTATCACTTCATATACTTATCTTTTTTTTGTGGTGGGAACATTCAAGATCTATTCTCTTAGCAATTTTCAAGTATATAAAACATTATCATTAACTATAGTCACCATGGTATACAATAAATCTCCAAAACTTATTTATTCTGTCTAATTAAAACTTTGTACCCTTTGGCTAACATCTCCCCACCCCCACTCTACCACCTCACCACTCCCCGGCCCCTAGCAACCACCATTCTACTCTCTGCCTCTGAGTTTGACTTTTGTAGATTCCACATATAAATGAGATCGTGTAGTATTTATCTTTCTGTGCTTGGCTTATTTTACTTAGCGTAATGTCTTCCAGGTTAATCCATGTTGTCACAGATGACAGGATTTCCTTCTTTTCAAAGGCTGAATAGTATTCCACTGCGTGCCAATACTACGTTTTCTTTATTTATTCATCCATCAGTGGACACTTGGGATGATTCCATATCTTGGCTATTGTGAATAATGTGGCAATGAACATGAGAGGTTAGATATCTCTTCAAGATGCTGATTTCAGTTCCTTTGGACATATACCCAGAGGTCTGCTCATAGGTGAAGGTACTAATCTGGATCATATGGTAGTTACATTTTTAATTTTTTGAGGAACCTCCACACTGGTTTTCATAATGGCTATGAGTTTTTGAAAGTTGAATTTAATAAAGCAATCTGATAGCTTCTTTGATGGTCTTCCTGAGGCCTCAACTGAAACTGATTTGCATTTTTTGACTGCTAACTACTTATTTTGACTTCAGCTTTTAGCAACAAATTAGTGTTTCTCTCAGGGTGTGTGGGGACTCCCGCATCAGAATTACTTAAGGAATTTTTTAAAATATCCTAGATATTGTCTGATGTCTGATAGTATTTCTCAGAAATACTACATTTTTAGCATGTTCTTTGTATAAGACAGCTTAAGAACCACTCAACGTTCTATTTCCAATTAAAATGTAGACAGTTGTGAAAGACTGTTACTCATGCCAAGGGAAAAATATCTGTCTGTCTGCTTTTTAAAGCCAGTGAACAATGAAGAGGAGGATATGTGAACTAAATTCCTAAGAATACAGGACACAGGGAAAAAGTGATTGGAAAATTTAAAGGCAAGTGAATAGAAATTAACAGAGGCACAGAGAAGAAAAAGATTAAAAATAAAAATATTAATTTAGGGGGACAATATCAAATAGTCTAATATACATAGAATTGGAGTCCCAGAAAGCAAGGACAAAGAAAATTGGATAAAATAAATATTGAAAGGTATATAATCCCAGCATTTTGGGAGGGTAAGGTGAGCAGATTGCTTGTGTCCAGGAGTTTGAGACCAGCCTGGGCAACATAGTGATACCTTGTCTCTACAAAAAATAAAAAATTAGCCAGGCATGGTGGTGTGTGGTCTTAGCTACTCGGGAGACTGAGGTAAGAGGATTACTTGAGCCTGGGAGGTCAAGGCTGCAGTGAGTTGTGGCAAAAACAAAACTCACTGCATTCTAACCTGGGACAGAACTAAGGCCCTGTCTCCAAAAAAAAAAAAAAAAAAAAAAAAAGTCAAAGAAAAAAATACACTTTATATTTGGGAGGAAGAGGGGGTTTGGAATGTGGGAGGAGAGACATGGATGACAACTGACTTTTCATCAGAAATAATAGAATCCAGAAGATAGTGGAATCATATCATTGAAGTGGGTTTTTTTTGTTTTTATTTTATTTTTTGAGATAGAGTCTCACTCTGTTGCCAGGCTGGAGTACAGTGGCACAGTCTCGGACACTGCAACCTCTGACTCCTGGGTTCAGGCAATTCTCCTGCCTCAGCCTCCCGTGTAGCTGAGACTACAGGCACACACCACCATGCCAGTTAATTTTTTTTTTTTTTTGTATTTTAGTAGAGATGGGTTGTCACCATGTTGCCCAGGCTGGTCTCCATCTCTTGAGCTCAGGCAATCCATCTGCCTCGGCCTCCCAAAATGCTAGGATTACAGGCGTGAGCCACCGTGCCTGGCCAAGTGTTTTAAAAATATATAACAATTGTTGCCAGGCACGGTGGCTCACGCCTGTAATCCCAGCACTTTGGGAGGCTGAAACGGGCGGATCACGAGGTCAGGAGATCGAGACCATGCTGGCTAACACTGTGAAACCCTGTCTCTACTAAAAATACAAAAAAAATTTAGCCGGGCGTGGTGGCAGGCGCCTGTACTCCCAGCTACACGGGAGGCTGAGGCAGGAGAACGGCATGAACCTGGGAGGTGGAGCTTGCAGTGAGCCAAGATTGCACCACTGCACTCCAGCCTGGGCAACAGAGCGAGACTCCGTCTCAAAAAAAAAAAAGAAAAGAAAAAAAAAATATATATATATAAAACAATTGTCAACCTAGAATTCTACATCCTGTGAAAATAAACTTCAGAATGAGGGGAAAATAAAGACACTTTTAATGGAAAAAAAAAAAAAACAAAGCTCAGAGAATGTGTTACCAACAGACCCAAAGTACAAGAAATAGGCCATTTTGTTTATATGTTTATATCACTAAAATCTCTAGAGGTTTTTTCAGCTAAAGGGAAGTTATCACAGATGGAAGCCAGATTTCAGATGGAATCTACAGGAAGGAATGAAAAGCAATAAAAAAGGTAAATATATGGGTAAATATAAAAAACTAGTTTTTATTTTTTTAATTTGGAAAAGATGTTTGAGTGTTTAGATAAAAATAATAGCAAGTGTTGTGGGGTTTATAACATATGTAGAAGTCAAACACATAACAAAATAGCACAAAGGGATAAAGGCTGTAAATGGAATCATAGTGTTTTAAGTCATTATTCTGTCCGTGAAGTGCTGTAATATTTATTCAATGTAGACAATGATAAATTAAGGTTGCATATTGAAATCACTAAAGCCATCATTATTTTAAAAAAACCAAAGAGACAAAGGTAAGAAGCAATAAAGAAGATAAAAAGAATATGAAAATAATCTAAGAGAAGGCAATCAAGAAGGAACAAAGAAATAAAGAACACATGGAAAACAAAGCAACCTGATTCATAAACTCACACCATCAGAAATTACATCAATCACATGTAAGAGATTAAACACTGAAATTAAAAAGTATAGATTTTTAGACTGGATTAAAAAGTGACAGCCATCTATATGCTACGTAAAAGACATGTAATTTATTCTGATGTTTTGGGGAGGAATTTGTTCGAGTCTTTATCTTCACTTATTTTGTATTATTTTCTCTTTTCTACTTGTTCTATCATTACTGAGAGAAGAGTATTGAAATCAATGAAAACTCTTACTCTATTCTCCTTTCTGTTCTATCAGTTTTTGTTTTGTATATTTCAAAGCTGTTATTAAGTACATGCACATTAGGATTGTTATGTCTTCTTAATGAAATAATACCTTTATTATTATGAAATGCCCCCTTTATCTATGATCATATTCCTTGTTATGAACTCTACTTTGTATCTACTCCAGCTTTCTCTTGATTATTGCTTGATTGGTATATGTGTCTCCATCTTTTATTTTAATCTATCTATATCTTTATATTTAAAGTGGTTTCTTGTTAGACAGCATACACTGAATATTGGATACTGCTTTTTTTTTTTTTTTTTTTTTTTTTAGATGGAGTCTTGCTCTGTTGCCCAGGCTAGAGTGCAATAGTGCGATCTTGGCTCACTGCAGCCTCCACCTCCCAGGTTCAAGAGATTCTCCTTTCAGCCTCCTGGGTAGCTAAGATTACAGGTGCATGTCCTACCATGCCCAGCTAATTTTTGTATTTTTAGTAGAGACGGGGTTTCACCATGTTTGCCAGGCTGGTCTCAAACTCCTGACCTCAAGTATTCTGCCCTCCTTGGCCTCCCAAAGTGCTGGGATTACAGGCATGAGCCACCACACCCAGCCTGGATATTGTATTTTTAAAATTTTCTGACAATGTCTGCTTTTAATTGCAGTGTTTAAACCACTTACAATGAATATATTTATATGGTTGAGTATACATTCATCATCTTGCTGTTTGTTTTCTATTATCCCATCTGCGTTTTGTTTTCCATGTCTTTTTTGTTGTTGTTGCTGTCCTAGTAGCCTGATTAATTTTTGACAAACTTTAAATTTTAGAATAGTTTTAGATTTACAGAAAAGAAAATACAGTACAGAAAGTTGCTGAATATTCCATTCTTGGTTTCTCGTATTAACATCTCACATTCATATGGCATATTTATCAAAACTAAAAAATACTGATGCGTTCTTAATTACATCCTTAGTTAATTCAAATTTCTTTAGTTTTAACCAAGCATCTCTGTTCTGCCCCAGGATCTCATCCAGGATACAATGTTACATTTAGTTGTCATGTCTACTTAAGCTCCTCTTGACTGTGACAATTTCTCAGAATTTCCTTATTTTTGATGACCTTAATAGTTTTGAGAAATACTGGTCAGGTGTCAGGTATTTTGTAGAATATTCTTCACTTTGAGTTTGTCTGATGTTTTTCTCATGGAGAGGTAGGGATTATGCGTTTTTGGAAGGAAGATCACCGAGATAAAGTACCATTCTCATGGCATCACCTGAAGGGTACCTACTGTCAAGTTGACTTATCACTATTGATATTAACTTTATCTTCTGATTGAGGTAGTGTTTATCAGACTTCTCCACTGTAAAATTACTCTTTTATCCCTTCTTTCCATCCTGGACTCTTTGGAAAGAAGTCATTATATGCAGCCTCCACTTAAGGGGTAAAAATATCTTTCACCTCCTTGATGGGGGAGTATCTACATAAGTTATTTGGAATTCTTCTGCAAGGGAGATTTATCTCTTCTCCCCCATTTATTTATTTATACAATCATGTATTTCTGTTAGGTGGACTAACATTTATTTTATACTTTGGGTAATCAGCCAGTGCTACATTATTTACTTTATTGCTCAAATTGTTCAAGCTTTGGCCATTCGGAACCTTTTCAGTTGGCTCTTGCATCCCTTTGACATACCCCTATCTTTTTTTCCCCAGCATTTCCTTACTTTCTGGCACTACAGTCTCCTTTTGTGTGTTATTAGTGCAGCCCTAGAATCAGCCATTTCTCCAGTGATTCCTGGTTTCTTTTACTGGAGAATGGTATTAGAAACCAAGATCTGGGTGCTGGAGGTGCTCATTACTACTGGGGTGTTGTGGTTTCTAGGCCCTTTTAGCTGACAGAGCAATAAAATGTATGTATCTATACATACTAATCCGTGAATCGATACATATCTGCAACTATCTATTTGCAACCATCTGTAGCTATATTAAACTAAATTCATAAGTTCATTCTGATGTCTCTAACTCTAATCCAGTACCACATGGATCATTCTAACCTTCTTCCCTTAAGAGCACTTCTTGTGAAATGTTATTTCCTGTCCTGGTCACTTCCTTCCTCTTTCCCCTACATCATCCCACCTAGAAATAGTCTTTATAAGTCCTCCATTTCTGAGCCAATATTGTACATTTGCTCAATAAAGTCACTCTCCAGCTGTGAAATCTCTGCTTAAAAATTGTGTTAGAATGTGGAAGATCTGCAATGAGAAGCATCGAATGGCTGCTGTGTTGACTTCTGGCTCTACTAGCTGTCTATAAAGTGAGTCTTAACAGGCATTCAGCTGCTCCGTGCATCAGTTTCTCCACCTGTAAAAGGGGCATATAGTTGAACTGTTCTCTTATTAAGTTTTTGTGGGAATCAAATATATTATGGGAATAAAAATAACTTTGTAAATAAAAAGCATTGAGAATAGATAAGGAATTATAGTGACCTTTGTCCAAGTTGTTCCTAATCCTGTACCTGAGGTTGTGAGGAAAGAATAAACAATGTCTCATTTCATCCTCAAAATGAGGTACATTTTATTATTCCCATTTTACAAGTGAGGAAACTGAGGCTTATAGAAGTCAAAAACTTAGTAAGTGGTAGTAATGATAATGATAATGAATAGTTAACAATTCCTGAGGGCTTACTATGGGCCTGGCACTGTTCTAAGCACTTTACATGTATTGATTCATTTAATTCTCACAACAACTTGATGAAGCAGATTTCTATTATGCACATTTTATAGAAGGGGAAATTGAGGCACAAAAAGGATTCTACAGGCTGGGCATGGTGGCTCATGCCTGTAATCCCAACAATTTGGGAGGCTGAGGCAGGTCGATCACTTTAGCCAAGGAGTTCAGGACCAGCTTGGGCAACATGGCAAAACCCCATCTCTACAAAAAAATAAATAAATAAATACAGAAAATTAGCCAAGCATAGTGGTGCCTGACTGTAGTCCCAGCTTCTCGGGAGGCTGAGGTGGGAGACTCACCGGAGCCTGGGAGGTCGAGTTCGCAATGAGCTGAGATCACGCCACTGCACTCCAGCCTGGGTAACAGATGAGACCCTGTCTCAAAAAAAAAAAAAAAAAAAAGGATTCTACAGCTAGTAAATGATATAGTTGGTATTGGAACCCAGGTCTCTCTAACACTCTCTCTCTTTCTCTCTCTCTCTTTCCGGGTCTTTTAAAACTATTTTTAACTGCCCCCACCATTACTCATTCATTTGACAGATATTTGTTGAGAAAGTACTGTGTGTTATTCATTGGTCTAATCACTGCAGATCCAGTAATGAATAAGAAAAAAAAAATCCTGCTGTCATGATGCTTATATTAACAAATATAAAGGTAAGGCATGATGGCATGCGCCTGTAATACCAGCTACTGAGGAGGTTGAAGTGGGGGAATCCCATGAGAATCCCATGAGGATCCCATGAGGACTGCAGTCTCCAGAAGTTGGAGACTGCAGTGATCTATAATTGTGCTACTGCACTCCAGTCTGGGCAACGGAGTGAGAGACCCCATCTCTTAAGAAATAAAAATAAAAAGGCTGGGCACAGTGGCCCACACCTATAATCCCAGCACTTGGATTGCCTGAGGCCAGGAGTTCAAGACCAGCCTGGGCAACACGGCAAGACCCCACTGTGGTCCCAGCTACTTGGGGCGCTGAGGCAGGGGGATTGCTTTAGCCCAGAAAGTCAAGGCTGCAGTGAGCCAAGATGGTTCCACTGCACTCTAGCCTGGGCAACAGAGCGAGACCTTGTCTCAAGGAAAAAATAAAACCAACCAACTAAACAAAAACAAATATAAGGCAATAATGTTATCGCTCTTGCCTTAACTTTGAAAACATGCATCTCTGCTTACAGTAACCTCTTTCATTTAAGATCACTTAAGATTTGTTTTCTCTTAAGGGGTTATGCCAGCAGTAATCTATGGAGTGTAGTATTGCTCTCACTTGATTTGCTGGTTGTTTTATCCCAGATATCAGAAAAAGGTGACTGAAGGTAGGCACGTCCTCCTCAAGAGCTAGGGTTGACCTGTTCACAATTATACATTCCTTTCTTACTTTTGTAGTACCTCTCAGTCTTTTCAGCCTCTGCTCTCCTCACTGGCAGTTGGTTCCAGCACCTACTCATTGAGAAGAGTCAGAACTCCCTAATGAACATACACATGTCCAGACAAAGCTGGGGCCAAACAGACCACAAGACTGATGTGAATGGATGTGATGCTCAGAGCTGCTGCAGGATGAAGCCCACAAAGAGAAGAGGACAAATCCAGAAGCCACAGAGAAGCAGAACCAGCAGCCTGGTGTGCCTTGGGTAGAGCACGGCTACTTAAGCGTTTGTTACACAAGATAATAAATCTCCTCTTGGCTTAACCAATCTTGAGTTGGATCTGCGGTTACTTGCAGCTAAAAGCATCCTCACTGATGTAGCATCCCAAAGGCCCCTTTGTTCTTAAGAACACATGTGCCTCGGAATCTCTGCTATAAACTATTCCATTTCCCAGAAGGATTCTTCTACAAGCCAATGAAATTCTGAGTCTTTGTGGTCAAATGCCCTCTGTCTGCCCTCTTCTTTTTCTTAGCTTTATTTCCTTAAGGCACTACTCAAAGACACTTGGTATGCTGAAATAACTCTAGCATTATCAAAACATTTAGTAAAGCTATGTGATGCTGACTGGAGACACCTGAAGAGAAAACAATGCTTTGAATTAAAGCATGGTTTCTAGTGTCGAGGAAAAACACATAAATAGGACCCACTTAGCCATCTATCCCCACTGTGTTATTTATTGTCCCCTGGCTTTGGTGAGTGCCAAAATGCTTCTGGGCACTTCTTTCCTTTCCATTCCTTTCCTTGATTACATTCAAAAGATCTAAAAACAAACAAGCATGTTAATTACTACGGGTTATTCATTATTTTGTTCAAAGCCTCAAAACTCTAAAGAATCAACACAATTTATTTTCTGAATTCACTCACCACAGTTTCAAACCAGCCAACATGGAGACAATCTTCAGTACTTGCTGAAAATATGCTTTCACTGTAAGCTTCAGTGCCCTGGAGCAGTGCTGTGAGATCGTTCTATGAGCTCTAGGCAGCAATTAAGTCTATTTCAAAAGATGTGCAGGTAAGACTGCTTAGGAGTAGGAAGTCCAGTTATTATTATTCCAAAAATAATATAATGTTGAAATTTTCCTTGCTTACCCCAGGAGGAAAATGTCCTCTGCTTTGTCAAGTCTACAAATTACATTTATTCATTTTTGTAATGGTAGGTCCAGAAAGTAGAGAGAATAATAAAAACAATACCCATATGGTAGCCATAATGATTTAACAAATGCTAATGTTCGGCCATATTTGCATTGCATATAATTAATGATAGATAGCACTATTTGACTCATAAAATAAATTGTTACATTAAACCAGTAGTCCCCTTTCCATTTTTCTCTTTAACGGACATTTATAATTAAACCTTTAAATTCTGAGCCTTTTGCACCCATGCTTTCAGAATAGAAGAGTAGGGGCCCAGAATAGACCATAAATGCTCCAAATGGGACTTCAACAAACCTTCGTTGCCACCTGGAGTTGGGTCATGGCTCATGGGAGTCTATGTGGGATATTCACATGGGACAATTAGAAGATATAAATGTTCTGTAAGCACCAAAGTTGTTAGAGCTGAACATCTTGAGCTTCATGAAGATTAAAATTCTAACGTTACTAAGGTCTGTGTTTTGTTGATTTCGTTCAACGCACGCATTTTCTGACATATCATTTTACGTGATTTTCATTTTATTTTGATTTTTTTACTATTTTACAAATTGACATCAACTCTTTATTAAAAATACCCTTTTTATAATAAAAAAAGATAAGTTTTTTCCATAATAATAGAAAGTTGGAATATAGGCCAGGCACAGTGACTCACACCTGTAATCCCAGCACTTTGGGAGGCCAAGGCAGAGGGATTACCCGAGGTCAGAAGTCTGAGACCAGCCTGGCCATCATGGCGAAACCTCATCTCTACTGGAAAAAAAAAAAAAAAGTATCTGGGCATGGTGGCACATACCTGTAGTCCCAGCTACTTAGGAGGCTGAGGCAGGAGGATCAATTGAACCTGGGAGGCGGAGCTTGCAGTGAGCTGAGGTTGCACCACTGCCCTCCAGCTTGGGTGACAGAGCAAGACTCCATTTCAAAAAAAAAGAAAAAAAAATTGGAACATATACAATGGGTGAGGCTATCCAAAACCTGCCCCATAAAGTAAGAAAAATTTCAACAATTAACAAAGACTCATTTTTCAAGGGCCTATTAATAATAGATTAATTAAACAATTATCACTTAAAAGTTAGCTACAGAATTTTCATCTCAATCTTTTATTGCAAAAACAGTGGAAATCTATAGTCCAGAGACCTTCTTTAATAATGAGCCACTGATAAACACAATATATATATAAGTCATATAACATTTATTTCATGTTGTAATTTTTTTCAAGCATTATACAATAATGAATTTGCAACAGGCTTTCTTACATTTACATTT
This sequence comes from Macaca fascicularis, assembly GCF_037993035.2. Lineage (NCBI taxonomy): Eukaryota > Metazoa > Chordata > Mammalia > Primates > Cercopithecidae > Macaca > Macaca fascicularis. The sequence goes on from NC_088387.1 coordinate 89,328,275, forward strand.
ACAAGATTACTTACATTTATAAGATTTCATTCCAGTAGGAGTTTTCACATGACTTTGAAAGTAATTGTTAAAATTGACGACTTTTCTATATTTTATCTATATTTTCCACACTACTCGGGATCCAGTCAGGTGTGATTCTCCTGTTTATCGGGTCCATCTCGTGTGCATGATCATGCGTCTATGAAAGGATATGGGAAAAACAAAGGCATTCCCACATCTCATACATTCATAGATCTTCTCTCCAGAATGAGATATTTTAAGTCAGCAAATGCAACTAAAAGAACTAAATGGGCCAGGCACGGTGGCTCACGCCTGTAATCCCAGCACTTTGGGAGGTGGGTGGATTACCTGAGGTCAGAAGTTTGAGACCAGACTGACCAATGTGGTGAAACTCCATCTTTACGAAAAATATAAAAATTATCCAGGCGTGGTGGTGGGCACCTGTAGTCCCAGCTACTCAGGAGGCTGAGACAGGAGAATTGCTTGAATCCAGGAAGCAGGGGTTGCAGTGAGCTGAGATTGCACCACTGCACTCCAGCCTGGGTGAGAGAGCGAGACTCCGTCTCAAAAAACACAAAAACAAACAAACAAAGACTCCGTCTCAAAAAAACAAAAACAAACAAAAGAACTTAATGCCTGATCACATTTCTTATACTCATAAGGCTTTTCTTCAGTGTGAGTCCTTTTACTTTTTCAAATCATGTTTCTTACAGTTACACGTTTTCTTTCTCCAGTTTGATTGCTTTCATATCTTTGAAGAAAACTGGGAAAATTAAATATTTTCCCATATTTCTTACATTTATAGTTTTTCTCCACTATGAGTTCTTTCATGTTTGCAATGGTAACTGGAATAGCCTAAAGCTTTACCACATTTTTTTTTAAATACTTTAAGTTCTAGGGTACATGTGCACAATGTGCAGGTTTGTTACATATGTATACATGTGCCATGTTGGTGTGCTGTACCCATTAACTTGTCATTTACATTAGGCATTTCTCCTAATGCTATCCCTCCCCCTCCCCCCACCCCATGACAGGCCCCAGTGTGTGATGTTCCCCACCCTGTGTCCAAGTGTTCTTTGTTCAATTCCCACCTATGAGTGAGAACATGCAGTGTTTGTTTTTGTTCTTGCGATAGTTTGCTCAGAATGATGGTTTCCAGTTTCATCCATGTCCCTACAAAGAACATGAGCTCATCCTTTTTTATGGCTGCATAGTATTCCATGGTGCATATGTGCCACATTTTCTTAATCCAGTCTATCACTGATGGATGTTTGGGTTGGTTTCAAGTCTTTGCTATTGTGGATAGTGCCACAATAAACATATGTGTGCATGTGTCTTTATAGCAGCATGATTTATAATCCTTTGGGTATATAGCCAGTAATGGGATGGCTGGGTCAAATGGTATTTCTTTTTCTAGATCCTTGAGGAACCGTCACACAGTCTTCCACAATGTTTGAACTAGTTTACAGTCCCACCAACAGTGTAAAAGTTATTCCTATTTCTCCACATCCTCTCCAGCACCTGTTGTTTCCTGACTTTTTAATGATTGCCATTCTAACATGTGTGAGATGGTATCTCATTGTGGTTTTGATTTGCATTTCTCTGATGGCCAGTGAGTTTTTCTCTAGGATGATTTGGATCTTCATTTTAAATGATATTTATACACAATTTGAATTGCAGAAGTTTCAAATGAAACTCTCTCTTCTCCTACATAATTAACCCACACAGTCACATCTAATCATTGCAGGGCTTAAACGACTTTTTCCAAATACGAACATAACAAAGTCCCCACAGCTCCCATGCCAGCCATATAGTCCTGTTGAAAATCTTTTAGAGCATTTATATATTTTTGTTGCTTTTCCCTGGTTTACCATCATCCTAGAATAAAAGCCAAGTTCAAAAAAGGGTGAAGTACAATATGTTGACAGATATAGGCATTCCTAACAAGAGCTGGTCTCTGTAATAGTCTGCATGCCCAATCAGAAGAAAGCAAACCAACAATTGATTATTGATCCCAGCAAAATCATGCATTCTCTCTTTGGGAATACATACTGCATCTTGGAGAAGCTCGAAAAATCGGAAATCAAGTTCTGGAAATAGATAACTGTGATGGTTAAACAATGTCATAAAAGTGCTTAATGCCAGTGAGTTGTACAATTAAAAGTGGTGAAAATGGTAAATGTATATTTTACCACAATAAAAAATTCTTTAGAAATCATAAAATATATAAAGAATAGTTGAATAGTAGGTCAAGTGAAAATTTTTAAAAAACTAATCATTTATCATGGTTTTTGGGCAAGCAGCACTTTCGGAGTTGACAAGGTCAAGTTTCCAAGTACCACGGGTAGTTCTATTTCTCAGACACTCTGGATTGAGGCTGCTTCATACTTTTTACTTTCTCCACCAGGAAAAGAGCAAGCTATCCGATGATTAAAACAGTCAGTGATTCCAAAATTACAATATGGTTTTCCTCCGTCTCTGGACAGGACCCTCTCTGCTATCTTCTCCTGTCTGGCCATCTCCAGTCAGTCATCTGGTCACCTAAGTCTACATGGCATTATTTGATATTAAGAAATACAATTTTAATCTGTGTTAATTCATCCTTGTTTACTTTGAAATGCTTTTTCCTACTGGCATATTGTGTAGATTGGGTAACTGTAGAAAAGCCTTAATAAACTGTATGTGGATTTTGTTAAACATTTAGCATCTGTTTTCTAAAATCCACTAGTGAAGGACTCAGAAAATCTAACAAGGTGACCAGCTCATTTTATGACAGGGTCCTGTCACCTAAGAACTGTGTGCCTTAGGTACCCCGGAAATAGCTGACTCTAACCAAATAGAAAAACAAGCCATCCGCATTTCTCCTTGCCATGGCCTTAGTTTACAACCAGCCAGTATATGATGAAAGTTTATGCTCCTTTTCCACATAAGTTATTTTTCCAACTAGAAATTGTTCCCAGCTGTTCTGACCCAGATGTGTTGGCAGCCCATGCTGTGAGGGCCTTTTTACAGGTGATGAAGTCCTCAGACAATAAAGTTTACACAACTTGTATACAGCTGGTCTCCAGTATAACTTTGGACCTACCATACCCCTTTCCCCCACCAGCAAAAAGCAGCGGTTTGCTGACACTTCACTTGGGGCACAGTTCAAAGGGGATTTCAGTGCTGTAGGCCCAAACTTACGTAGGCCCTGGACTTAGGAAGCAAAAGTAAGATAAATTACTCAGTTTTCCTCTTCCCCTGGAGAATTCAGCCTGCTGCAACTGAAAATAGCTCCAGTAAGAAAATGACCAGAAACTATCCCTGGGATATGGCTTCCAGGAGAGGTTAGCTGTGATATCAGAAGGCGCCCATTGAGTTGACATTCGTCTTTTAGCTTCACATTGTCTCATTTTTCACTCCAGCCTCACCCTTTCCTTTACATTTAAATGAAAGGTCATTTTTATTACGTAGAAGTTGTTTGTAAAATTAGTGCAAGATGATGTTTCATCAGGAAGTTGTAGGATAAGCAGAGCAACGGATCACAATTGGGGTGACTGTACATCCAGGTTTTCTCAAGACCGTCCAGACGGTTGACGTCTATCAGGCGCTTCATTTTTAGAAAAACATTCATAACAGTGGAATTCGATAAGCTGCAATGGGTTTAGCAGCCATCTCCTTGGCATTCTCAGTTGCCACCAGTCTTGAACAACAGTGATGAGACCTGTGCAGTAAACTGAGTCCTCACTTTAACTCCTGGTAAAATCTAAGCATGACCGGCAATACCCTTCTCTCTTTTCTCAACCATTCCCTGATAAGTGGCAATTAGCACAGTCTCTTAAAGACAGCTGGATAAATTATAGTGTGTCCAGTTACAAGTTTCCAGGGACTCAGTGGCGTTGGGAGATGTACTGACCCTGCTTCCAGCCACCTCTCACTAGCGCCTGCTGTAGCCTGGGAGGTCCATGAAGCTGCCTGGCCACATGTCAGCAAGGTCAGTGGGAAATGTGAGAAAGTATAGTTTAGGTGAAATGAAATATGTGCAGGAAATGGAGGCTGAGCCGCCCATCACAGAGCACAGACACTGTTTGAATGTTCTTGTATATGGTGGTTTTGTCACTTACTTTACAATTTATCTACACCTATTATTTATTGCATTGTTTGGTATTGTTTGGTAACATACATTTCTTTTACAATAAACCCCCTGGCAGCAATCAATCAGCTTGAAAAGGTCAAAGTACATTTTTTAGTGAAAAATTAAAATATTAGGTTGTAGATGAATGTGTAACTTGCATAAAATATTTGTTGATATGTAGCATCCATTGCTGGGATGTCATAATGATAACACTGGCCATCTGAAAACCAGAAAACACGAATTTTCTGAAGAAGTGTCAGAATTTACTTCAAAAGTCAGTAGTTATCTTAAGTAGATCATGCCCAAAGATTATTATAACACACACAGCTGCATGAGGTATGTTTTTATATTATTCTGCAAAGCTTAATTTTTTGCATAGATGCAATAACTATTCTAAAATAATTTCACTCAGTTTCCACTCCCAGTTTTCTGGTACATGCCTGAAAAAGCAAGTATTAGGCTGAAAATGAGTCTCCTTTAGCAGAATGAGAACTGTGTAAACAGTGACATGACACCAGTTTTATTTCAATTTGATTGAATATATTTATGTTATAAATATGTAACGTAATGCTTTGAAGTGACATATGGTGAAGTGATTACTACAGTCAAGCCAATTAATAAGTCTATCATCTCACAGTTATCCTTCTTTATGTGTGTGGTAAGAGCATGTAAAATCTACTCAGAAAATTTCCAGTATGTAGTATAATATTATTAGCTACAATCATGATGATGTACTTCCAATCTCTAGATTTATTCATCCTATTAACACATAACTGCAGCTTTGTGCCCTTTGATCTACAGCTCTCCATTCTGCACCCCCTGTGCCCACTTCACCTCTAGTAACTGTCAATCTATGCTCTGTTTCTATGTATTGAGCTTTTAAAATATTCCATGTATAAAAGAGATGATGCACATTTTTCTTTCTGTGTCTGCTTTATTTCACTCAGCATCCATCACTCTTGGCTCATCCATGCTGTCATCAATGGAAAGATCTTCTTTTTAATAGCCGAATAATATTGCATTGTCTTGGTCTATTTAGAGAGATATAGATACCACAGTTTCTTTATCCATTCCTCCATTGGATAGACATTTGGGTTGATTCCATATCTTGGCTATTGTGAGTAATGCTGCAACGAACAAGGGAGAGCAGATATCTTGATGAGGTGTTGACTTCATTTCTTTGGCTGTTTGTGTGTTTCGTTGGTTTTTGTTTGTTTGTTTGTTTGTTTTTTTGACGGAATCTCACTCTCACCCAGGCTGAAGTCCAGCAGCACAATCTCAGCTCATTGCAACCTCCGTCTCCTCGGTTCAAGCAATTCTCCTGCCTCAGCCTCCTGAATAGCTGGAATTACAAGCGTGCATCACCATGCCTGGCTAATTTTTGTGTTTTTAGTAGACGGGTGTTTCACCATGATGGCCAGGCTGGTCTCGAACTTCTGACCTCCAGTGATCCGCCTGCCTTGGCCCAAAGTGCTGGGATTACAGGCGTGAGCCATTGCACCCGGCCTGGCTTCATCTCGTTGGATAAATACCTGGCAAAGGGATTGCTGGGCCATATGATAGCCCTATTTTTAATTTTTTGCAGAACCTCCATGCTGTTTTCAGTAACGACTGTGCTAATTTATATTCCCACCAACAGTGTACAAGGGTTCCCTTTCCTCCACACCCTCACCAACACACACTATCTCAAATCTTTTCTTATAGCCATCCTCACAGGTATGACACCAGTTTTATATCAGGGTCATCAGCTGCTTCCAATGAGAAATCAGTCCATTGTAATAATAGTTCTTTTAAAAAAGGAATTTATGAAATAAAATTAAAATTCTGGAAAGTTCATTCTGTCAAAGGTAAAAAATCTGTCATCATTCTGACTGCTGTTATAAATCCAGTTTCAAAGTTTCATCATTGAAGAGAAAGTTTGCTGTTGAGGTAATAAGTTTTAGTGGCCAGAATCCTGGGGGAAACAATATTCTTACTAACTCAAGAGCCTGTGGAGCAGAAATGTACTTGGACTGGAGTAGAATGTGTGTAATGTGTGTAATTAGCACATTGTACAAACAAGCTGTGGTGGCCTGCCAATGGAAATGAAAGCTGAATTGTCAAATTTACACACACACACACACACACACACACACACACATACACACACACACACCTGGATCAGAAAATTCTCCCTGCTGCCTACCAATTGACTTAGAAACAGCAAAGCCTTTATAATAAACTACTTTATTCAAATCACCCTACATGTTCTACAGTGCTCCGAATTTTGTTGCATTTTGTTCAAAATAATTTGGAAGTTTTTAACCCTTTCCCTGTTTGCCCCGAGAAAACTTGCTGGCAGCGCTTTTGCAGCTGCAGCGTTTACCCTGAGATAACTTTGCCACGAAATATCTTGCCTTAAACAAAAGGTATCATTTTATTTACAGCATTCCAATTTTAGTAGTGGTATTTCCATTTACAAAATGCAGTAATTCTCGATCACTGAAAATGTCAAATCTTAGAAAATGTAGCACTCCTATGCCTGATGTTAACATCGTTCTCGAACAGTTACTGGCCAAAGAGTCATTTGATGAATCTGATTTTTCCGAGATACGCAATTCTGATGTTAGTTCTGTTTAGAAGTAACTCATTCTGATATTAGTTCTGCTTAGAAGTAACTCTGAGAACCAGTTTTTATATTTTATTTTCACATTGAAAATCAGTCAGATTTGCTTTAGCCTCAAAGAGTGTGTTTATATAAAATTCAGTGAGCACTGGCAGTAAGATGCACTTTTTGTTTTTTTCTAAATGGGAACTAATGTATTGAGCAAATGGGTTCTTTTTAAACCTTCAGCTTTTGAGCTTGAAAATTTTAGAGAATTACAATTACTGAAAAGCAAATTGACAAATAGGCAGAATCAGCTACATAATCGGCAGGACCTAGAATAAAACTGAAATTGAAGCATCGCTTGGTCAAAAATTAAGAATTGGCTGGTGTGGTGGCTCACATCTGTAATCCCAGTCCGTTGGGAGGCCGAGGCGGATGGATCACTTGAGGTTAGGAGTTTGAGACCAGCCTGGCCAACATGGTGAAACCCCGTCTCTACTAAAAATACAAAAATTAGCTGGGTGTTGTGGTAGGCACCTGTAGTCCCAGCTACTTGGGAGGCTGAGGCAGGAGAATCACTTGTACCTGGGAGGCAGAGGTTGCAGTGAGCTGAGATCACGCCTCTGTACTCCAGCCTGGGCAACAGACAGACACTCTGTCTCCTAAATAAATAAATAAAATTAAGAATTAAGATGGTGGCAGCAGAACATGAAACCCATTGTGGGGTCCTTCTAGGCACTGGTTTCTGTGCGACTGCGTGGTTATAAACCCATCAAGCCAGCTCTGCAAAGGAAGACGCTGAAATGTATCCCTCAAAGCTAGCAGGGGAGGGGGTGAATGAGAGCTCTAAAAAAGTACAAATTTGGAAATGCTATAATTGTACACTGGACTATCTCAACCTGTGAGAAGATTATTTTGATGGAGCCTCTATTTTTACTTGGATTTAGATTCTGTCCCAGAATAGAATGTAATTGAGAAGGTTTACAATTTTGAACGACCTAAATTTGGTGAGCCATTCAAAAGAATCACAAATAGCGACAACCTATTTGACAAGTTGTATCAATGAAAGGCTCTCTGAATAGAGGCCAAAAGTACCTAAGAGAATATTTGAGCTAGATTAGTCACACATTTAATATTTTTAAAAATTAGAATTGAGAATGGCCTTTATTTAGCAGAATAGTTTTCATCTTACAAGGTAACATCACTCCTATAGAGAGAGTAATTTTTTCAATTAAATATACTGTGGTTTACATATAAGCATCAAATGCAAGTATTCATTTCAAACTTTTTAAGCCCCAAATGCAGACAATTTTATGAAAAAAAGTCAGAAATAGTAAAACTACTGAAAAGTACACTCTGCAGAAAAATACCATGACAGATAGACCAAGAAATTAAAATATGTAAAATGGATCGAGTTATGATTTTAAATTTTTAAATTTTCAGATAACATAAAAAAATTTAAATTTGCTTTAATGAACACAAATATATGCCATTTTCTTTTTAAAAAATAATTTTGGCTGGGCAAGGTGGCTCATGCCTGTAATCCCAGCACTCTGGGAGGCAGAGGTGGGAAGATCACCTGAGCTCAGGAGTTCAAGACCAGCCTGGCCAACATAGTGAAACCCTGTCTCCACTAAAAACACAAAAATTAGCTGGGCATGGTGGTGAGCGCCTGTAGTCCCAGCTACTCGGGAGGCTGAGGAAGGAGAATCACTTGAACCTGGGAGGTGGAGGTTGCAGTGAGTCAAGATGACGCCACTGCACTCCAGCCTGGGCAATAGAGCAAGACTCCGTCTCAAAAAATAATAATAACAATAATAATTTCAACTTTTCATTGTAGATTAAGGGTTACATGTGAAGGTTTGTTACATGGATATTCTGTGTGCCACTGAGGTCTGGGACACAAATTATCCTGTCACCCATGTAGTGAGTGTAGTACCCAATAGGTAGTTTTTTAGCCCTTGCCCCCTCCCCATCTCTCCCATCTAAAAGTCTGCAGTGTCTATTTTTCCCATCTTTATGTCCAAATGTACCCAATATTTAGCTCCAAGTTATAAGTGGGAACATGCAGAAGTTGATTTTCTGTTCCTGCATTAATTCACTCAGGATGATGGTGTCCAGCTTCATCTATGTTGCTACAAAGGACGTGATTTCATTCTTTTTTTGTGATTATGTAGTATTCCATGGTATACAGGTACCACATTTTCTTTATCCACCCACTGTTGATGGGCACATAGATGGATTCATGTCTTTGCTACTGTGAATAGTGCTGTGATTAACATATGAGTGTATGTGTCTTTTTTGTGGAATGATTTATTTTCCTTTGGATATATGCCCAGTAATGGGATTGCTGGGTTGAATGGCAGTTCTGTTTTTAGTTATTTGAGAAATCTCCAAACTGCTTTCCACGGTGCCTGAACTAACTTACATTCCCACCAACAGTGTATAAGCATTTTCTTTCCCTAGCAGCCTTGTCAGTATCTATTATTTTTTGTCTACTTTTTAAATTTTAAATTTTTATTTTTTGAGATGGAGTTTCACTCTTGTCACCCAGTCTAGAGTACAATGACACAATCTCAGCTCACTACAACCTCTGCCTCCTGGGTTCAAGTGATTCTCCTGCCTCAATCTCCTTAGTAACTGGAATTACAAGTGTGCACCACCATGCCAGGTTAATTTTTATATTTAGTAGAGACAGGGTTTCACCATGTTGACCAGACTGGTCTTGAACTCCTGACCTCAGGTGATCCACCCACCTTGGCCTCCCAAAGTGCTGGGATTATGGGCATGAGCCACCACACCCGGCCCTATTTTTTGTCTTTTTAATAATAGCCATTCTAATGGTGTGAGATGGTATCTCATTGTGGTTTTGATTTGCATTTCTCTAATGATTACTGATGAACTTTTTTATGTTTGTTGTTCACTTGTCTGTCTTCTTTTGAGAAGTGTCTGTTCGTGTCCTTTGCCCACTTTTTAGTGGGGTTGTTTTTTGCTTTAAGTTCATTATAAATTCTGGATATTAGACCTTTGTTGGATGTATAGTTGGCAAATATTTTCTCCAATTCTGTGGGTTGTCTGTTTACTCTGTGGATGGTTTCTTTCGCTGCACAAAACCTCTTTCATTTAATTAGGTTCCTCTTATCCATTTTTGTTTTTGTTGCAATTGTTGTTGAGGACTTAATCATAAATTCTTTGCCAAGGCCAATGTCCAGAATGGCATTTCCTGGGTTTTCTTCTAAAGTTTTTATAGTTTGAGGTCTTACATTTACATTTTCAATCCATTTTAAGTTAATTTTTATGTATGGTGAAAGGTTGGGGTTCAGTTTCATTCTTCTGCATATGGCTAGCTAGTTATCCCAGTACCATTTATTACATAGGAAGTCCTTTCCCCATTGCTTATTTTTGTCAACTTTGTCAAAGATCAGATGGTTATAGGTGTGCAGCTTTATTTCTGGACTCTCTAATCTGTTCCATTGGTCTATGTGTCTGTTTTTGTACAACTACCATGCTGTTTTGGTTCTTGTAGTCTGATAGCATAGTTTGAAGTCAGGTAATGTGATACCTCTGGCTTTGTTCTTTTTGCTTAGGATTATCTTGGCTATTTAGGTTCTTTTTTGGTTCCATATTAATTCTATAATAGTTTTTTCTAATTCTGTGAAAAGTGATGTTGGTAGTTTGATAGGAATAGCATTGAATGTGTAGATTGCTTTGGGCAATATAGCCATTTTAACAATATTGATTCTTCCTATCCACGAGCATGGAACATTTAGCCATTTGTTTGTGTCATCTCTGATTTCTTTCAGCAGTGTTTTGTAGTTCTCCTTGTAGAGATCTTTCATTTCCTTGGTTAGATGTATCCCTAGGTATTTTATCTTTTTTGTGGGATTGTGTTCTTGATTTAGCTCTCAGCTTGAACATTATTTGTGTATAGAAAATGCTGCTGATTTTTGTACACTGTTGTATCCTGAAACATTATTGAAGTCATTTATCAGGTCTAGGAGACTTTGGTGGAGTCTTTAGGGTTTTCTAGATATAGAATCATATTGTCAGTGAAGACAGATAATTTATCTTCTTCTTTTCCTATTTGGATGCCTTTTACTCCTTTCTCTTGCCTGACTACTCTGGCTAGGACTTCCTGCTATTTTATTTCTTTGAAAGTATTTTATCTTTGAAAATAGTTTTTGAATAGAACTATTTTATAAGTGCACTAATATAAACCAATGTATTGGTCAAGAAATAAATCTTTCAGAAAAGTTAACATTCTAATTTTTATGCCCTCCTTAACTGTCAAAGTATCTTGGTTTGGATAACATATGGTTACCCTAATAATAGCCACCATTTATTAAGCATTTGTTGTGAACCCAACACTTTGCAGGTATTAGCTCATCTGACTCATAAAACAAGCCTATGAGGGCAGTAACGTTGGTATCAACCAACTTAACTGATGAGAAAAATGTACCTTTAGGTGTTTTGGCCACTTATCTAAGGTCACGTGGCTTCACAAGCCTCTAAACCCAGGCCTTGTCTGACTCTCAGACCAGGACATTTTAACTGATCCATTAGATAAGTTCACCGTAGATTCTGATTTAAAAAGGAAAATTGCCCAGTGATGTTTCTAGGAATGAGCCCAGATCTCTGATGTAACCATCAGAAACCTGCTGCCTCCAAACATGACTAATTTGTGGTGCTCACCACGGCTGATGAGCTATCTTCGCGTCCTGGCACGGCTAATAAGGGGTCACAGAAAAGTCTGTTCAGTCTCCAACAGTAATTAATCACCAACTCTATTTGTGCAAGTCCCTGTGGGGTTACAAAACGGACAACAGATCTTGCTCCTGCTCCCCAGACTTTTCCTTGAGTGAGGAAGTGGTGACATGCGCCACTTAAGTCCCCCCGGGGTAATGTCACCTTCCTCCATCTTGCAGGGGCTCTCCTCTGGCTGAGAAACAGAGAGGGAGGCAGAGGGAGAGAAGTGGACAGTGACTTGCAGCATGAGGTCTTATACCCTTGTCACAGATGTGACACTAGGTGCTAAAGAAGACACCAACCCTATAATACCCAGCATGAATGTTAGAGAAAGACAAAAAGTGTTTATCAACCCTTCTGGCAGAAAAATCCACCCCCCTGCCCTTTTCTTAGAGACAGGGTCTTGCTCTGTCACCTAGGCGAGTGTGCAGTGGTATGATCATAGCCGACACAGCCTCAAACTCCTGGGCTCAAGTGATCCTCCTCCTTCAGTCTCCCAAGTAGCTGGGACTGTAGGTGTGTGCTCCGATGCCCAGCTAATTTTTTTAATTTTTTGTAGAGATGAGGTTTTGCTATGTTGCCCAGGCTGGTTTCAAACTCCTGGTCAAATGATCCTTCCGTTGCAGCCTCCCAAAGTGCTGGAATTACAGGCATGAGCCACTGTGGCCGGCTGAAAATTCTTGGATGTTATCATTTCACTATTAGTATGTGCTGTGGACTATATCTTATAAACAAATAAAGGCACATAGTTGCTTGGATAACTGGCTAAAGAATTTGCTCCAGAGAGACTAACAAATCAGGAAAACTCATGAAAACTTATTCCATTCCAAAACTCATGATGTTGTACAGAAGAGTTGTGCTGTACTCTAGCATGTATGATCTTCCCTTATAAAAGGGATCATGACATCATGATGTTTATAGATTACAACAAATCAAATCTAAATATGAACCAGAAGGATCATAATCAGTCCATAGGTATGACACATCTACTAAGTACTCAATTTGGTGCTTTCAAAATTCCCTTATTTACTCTACCACAAATTGGCCAGGTATTGAGAGAAGGCACAAAATGGGACCTTCTGGTTGGAGGATTAGCCTCTCTTCTTGGGTAGCCCCCAGTGGCCTTAGCTCAGAGCCTTCTGGTAGACGTCCAACTATTACTAAATAAACACAATTACTGCATATTTCTGATACCAACTCGTCCTTGGCAGTCTGAGAAGGGATTTCTTGAAAAGCCATTAAAAGTCTGACTCCAAAACTCATTTCTAGGCAATCCTTATATAGGGCAGGATTGCACACGATGGGGTTCTTTTATAGAGCTGGCAAAGAGCAATTTAGGAAATTCTCATTAGCAGCTATAAGGAACAGGAAACCTGGGACATCCCAGGATCTTCATATGCTTCATATCTAACCTGCTCAGCATCTCAACAAAGTGGATGTCACTAACTGTGTTTTACAGATAAAACTGAAGCTCAGAGAGGTTGCGTTCCTCGCCTAAAATCACACAGCCCCTGGGCTGTCAAGCCAATATTTGTAGAAGGCCTCTCTAGTTCTTTAGCCTTAAATTCCACACAATTTGCTACATACATGGCACTACACTAGGCTCCATTGATTCTAATCATATATACTTTATATAAAGTATAACTTTCACTAAAATAAGGAAAAATAGTATTTTAAAGACTAATGGGCCGGGCATGGTAGCTCACACCTGTAATCTCAGCACTTTGGGAGGGAGACGGATCACTTGAGGCCAGGAGTTCTAGACCAACCTGGTCAACATGGTGAAACCTCGTCTCTACTAAAAATACAAAAATTAGCCGGGTGTGGTGGTGCACGCCTGTAGTCCCAGCTACTTGGGAGGCTGAGACAGGAGAATTGCTTGAACCTGGGAGGTGGAGGTTGCAGTGAGCTGAGATCATGCCATGCACTGCAGCCTGGGTGACAGAGCGAGATTCTGTCACCAAAAAAAAAAAAAAAAAAGACTACTGGTTTGGATAATGTGCTATGATCATGTAAGACATTATCACTGGGGAAAGTTGGGTGACAAATATAAAGGAAATTACTCACTGTACTATTTTCGCACCTTCTTTTGAGTGTCAAATTATATTTCAAAATAACATGTCAAAAAGTTTAAAACAAAAAAGGAATCATATATCAGAGATCCTGATGTCTTAAGAAGAATAATCTTCAAAAGGGAATTTAAAAGGTGTTTCACAATAATTGCCAAGGAGTAATATTAGTTAGTTATCAATAAATACTTAATATCAATGTTTTTCTATAGTTACTGAAGGTTAAGAGAGTCTTTTTCCCTATAGACTAAATATGTGAGATTTTGGTGACTCTGAAGTTTCCTTCCTACTTGCAGTTTCAAATAAAGACATGCTGGACAATAACCCGACCCATCTCCTAAAAAAGTGGAAGAGAATATGCACCAGTTACCCTCCCCGCTTCACAACTGCTTCTCAACATGGACTTCTTTGTTTTGTTTTGAGATGGAGTCTCGCTCTGTCGCCCAGGCTGGAGTGCAGTAGCGCGATCTTGGCTCACTGCAACCTCCAGCTCCTGGGTTCAAGCAATTCTCCTGTCTCAGCCGCCCAAGTAGCTGGGACTACAGGCACGTGCCACCACACCTGGATAATTTTTGTATTTTTAGTAGAGACAAGGTTTCACCACGTTGGCCAGGATGGTCTTGATCTCCTGACCTCATGATCTGCCCGCCTCGGCCTCCCAAAGTGCTGGGATTACAGGCGTGAGCCACCGCGCCTGGAGGAGCCACCGCACCCGGCCCCAGCATGGACTTCTAGGCAGAAGTAGGGATGTGAGCACAAGGGCTTGTTAATGGGAGCCTGTCCCTACCATTTTCTCCTGTCAGCCTCCAGGGCACTAGCCTCTCCCCATTGGGCTGGCTTTAGCCTCCCACTACTGGAATTAAAATCCCTCCGGGACCCCTAAGCAAAGGGGCTGACCAAACAGCAGGTGTCATCCTCCCAAGGCTAAGGTCCAGGGGCTGCTATCCTGGAAGTCGGAAGTCAGCCCAGCTCCTCCCTGGGTTAATTCTTCTGTCAATCATAGTGGCACAGTATGTCTGAGGGGTGAAGTGCAGAACAGTAACTGGAGACGAGGAAGATACTGGATGGCACTGGTATTAGGAGGAGGACTGCCAAAACCTGGAGAGGGGAAGATATATACAAAGAGTGGGACAAAACTAGGTAATGATTTCTTGGATATGACAATAGAAGCACGGGCAACAAAAGCAAAAATAGACAAACAGGATTGCATCAAACTAAAAAATCTTCTGCACAGTGAAGGAAACAATTAAGACTGAAGAGACAATCCATGGATTTGGAGAAAATATTTGCGATCATATATCTGATAAGAGGCTAATATCCAAAAAGGAACTCAGGGGTTAGGCCCAGTGGCTCACACCTGTAATCCTAGAACTTTGGGAGGCTGAGGCAGGAGGATTGCTTGAAGTCAAGAGTGCAAGACCAGCCTGGGCAATATAGCAAGACTCTGTCTATACAAAAAGTTTTTTTAAAAATCAGCTGCATGTGGTGGCATGTGCCTGTGGTCCCAGCTATTACAAAGGCTGAGATGAGATGATTGCTTGAGCCCAGGAGGTCAAGGCTGCAGTGAGCTATGATCACACCACTGCACTCCGGCCTGGGTGACACAGACCATGGCGCTAAGAAAAACAAAACAAAACAAAATCCCCACAAAATGTATAAGGAACTCAAACAAGTAAATAGTAACAAAAATTAAAAACCAACTTAAAAATGGGCAAAGGATCAGAACGATATTTCTCAATACAAGATAAACAAATAGCCAACAGATCAACAACAACAAAAATGCTCAACATCTCTAATCATCAGGGAAATGCAAATTTAAATCACAATATTACCTTACACCTGCTTAAATGGCTGTTATCAAGAAGAAAAAAGTAAGTGTTGGCCAGGATGTAGAGAAAAGGGAACCCTGGTATACTGTTGGTAGGAATATAAACTAGTATGGCCATTTTGGTTACTTATCCATCTATCCATCTATTTCTAGAGATGGGGTCTCACTATGTTACACAGGCTAGATTCAAATTCCTGGCCTCAAGCAATCCTCTCACCTCAGCCTCACAAGTAGCTGGGGTTACAGGCATGAGCTACCACATCCAGCTGGTGTAGCCATTTTGGAAAACAGTATGGAGTTTCCTTAAAAAGCTAAAAATAGAACTACCATATGATCCAGCAAACTCACTCTGGGTACATACCCAAAGGAATTGAAATCAGTTTGTCAAAGAGATATATACATCCTCAAGTTCATTTCAGCATCATTCACAATAGCAAAGATATGAAAGCAACCTGTCTATCAACAGATAAATGGATAAAGAAAAATTGATATATACACATGATAAAATACTATCTGGCCTTAAAAAGGAGGAAATTCTGTCGTTCATGGTAACATAGATAAACCTGGAGACCATTATGCTAAGCGAAATGAGCCAAGCACAAAAAGATAAATGTTGAATGATCTCACTTATCTGTGGAGTCTAAACAAGTTGTTAGAAACAGAAAGTAGAATGGCAGTTACCAGAAGCAGTGAGGCCGGGCAGGGTTAAGGAAAGGGGAGATGTTTGCCAAAGGATACAAAGTTTCAGTTGGGACAAATAAGTTCTGTTCTTGCACAGCGCGGTGACCATAATCCATAATGATATATTGCATATTTCAAAATTGCTAAAAGAATAGATTTTAAACATTCTCACCACAAAAGAATAAGTAGGTGAGGTGATGGCTATGTTAATTAGGTTAATTTAATCTTTCTACAATGTAGAAATGTACATATCAAAACCACATTGTATCCCATAAATATATACAATTATTATTTGTCTCATTAATTAATTATCTTGAAGAGTGTAACATAAGATTCTGGCTCAGTCCCATTCATGAATATCTCCATGTATCTCACCAGAAAAGTTTTTAAGTATGGGACACTTTTAAACTCATGGTGGCATTTATATATTTTCCAAAATTTCAATTTGTATTTGAAAGTTCAACTTTTAACTTTGGCACCAAGTACTGACAATTATTTTTCTTGATGTGACAGGCTCTCTTTATTCATTTTTGAGGAAATCTCTGCCAGATACCCAAGTCTGAATAACTATAGTCTGTCACTTCTTCCTTCAAGTAAAAATGGTATCCCACAGAAAAGGCAGCTAATTCAGCTTGTAACTCATTCGCACGGGTTTTTACCCGAGACAGCCATCCTACTTCAGTATGCAGAAGTGCTTCATGCATACTTCCTATTTCATTATACAGAATATTTTAAAATACATGTACACGCACTCAAGGGTCAAAATTTAACAATTTTTACTGCCTCATCATTCTTAAACGAAATTGGCTTTTCTTTTTCCTTTCTTTATGGTGAGTATATAATGATGAAAGTCCTATGAATAGTAGTACAGTTTGGTACCACCTGATTTTTTTTTTTTTTTTGAGACGGTGTCTTAACACTGTCACCCAGGCTAGGCAGGAGTGCAATGATGCAATCTCAGCTCACTGCAACCTCTGCCTCCCGGGTTCATGTGATTCTCCTGCCTCAGCCTCCTAAGTAGCTGGGATTATGGATGCCTGCCACTGCACCTGGCTAAGTTTTGTATTTTCAGTAGAGATGGGGTTTTGCCATGTTGGCCAGGCTGGTCTCAAAGTCCTAATGAGAGGTGAAGCCAGCTGGACTTCCTGGGTCGAGTGGAGACTTGGAGAACTTTTTTGTGTAGCTGAAGGATTGTAAATGTACCAATCAGCACTCTGTAAAAACGCACCAATCAGCGCTCTGTATCTAGCTAAAGGATTGTAAACACACTAATCAGCACTATGTAAAAACCCACCAATCAGCACTCTGTGTCTAGCTAAAGGACTGTAAACACACCAATCAGTACTCTGTAAAATGGACCAATCAGCAGGACATAGGTGGGGCCAAATAAGGGTTTCAGCGGAAACCCACTAGGGTCCCCTTCCATGCTGTGGAAGCTTTGTTTTTTCCCTCTTCACAGTAAATCTTGCTTCTGCTCACTCTTTGGCTCTGCACCACCTTTAAGAGCTGTAATACTCCCCGCGAAGGTCTGCAGCTTCATTCTTGAAGTCAGCAAGACCACGAACCCACCAGAAGGAAGAAACTCTGGACACATCTGAACATCTGAAGGAATAAACTCTGAACACACCATCTTTAAGAGCTGTAACACTCACCGCGAAGGTCCACGGCTTCATTCTTAAAGTCAGCGAGACCAAGAACCCACCGGAAGGAATAAATTCTGGACACTCTAACCTCAGGTGATCCACCCGCCTTGGCCTCCCAAGGTGCTGGGATTACAGGCATGAGCCACCGTGACCAGTTTATGCGAATGCAGTTACATTCGTTCAGCAATGCTTTTGCATCATCAATGCAAATGTCAACACCGTGAACAAGGCAAATCACCTCTTAGGGTTGTGCTCACCCTGCCAGGGGTGGTAGTGGTAATGTTCTGCTTCATGATCAGTTGAATTCACTTTGCAACAATTCAAAAAGCCATACCCTTGTGCACTTTTCTGCAGTATATTTTTTACTTTTATTAACCTCTAAATTTTTATTTAAATTTTTATTTTAAAAGGAGTTTGTAGACCATACTTTGAGAACTGCTGTGGCACAACAATGAAAGCAGGGATGGGGATAGCATTTGCTTGGGAGAATGTGGGAAGGATGCCTGCAGGACTGGTCCATCCCTTTGAGCTGAGACAGGAAAGAGGAATGGAAATTTTCTGTGGGAATAAAAGGGAAGATGATAAGCTGGGCAGAGGGAAGAGCATGTGCAAAGGCTTAGAGGCATGACAGACACAGTGTGCATGGGGAACCTCAAGGAAATCAATGTTCTTACTGCAAACAGCTCAGTGGTCACCACAGCCCAGCCTCACACCTTCACAGTTCACCATCCAGGAATAAAAATCCACTTATCAGCATTTAATTTGTGCCTGGCGCAGTTCTACGCACTCATTTAATCTTTGAAATCACCCTATGGAGTAGATGCTGTTATTATCTCCTTTTACAGAAGAGGAAATTAACACAGGAAACAGAGAGGTGTAATAACTTATACCAGATCCCACACCTAGTAAGTGACACAGCCAGGATTGGACACAGATGGCCTGATTCCAATCTGCTATGATATACCCTTTCTCATGAGGAAGAGAGATACCTATCCAATTTCCCTTCCAATCTGGGAAATCCCAATGGGCCGACCTAGGTCACATGCCAATCCCTGGGACCGATCCTGTCAGGGGACACATGCCCACCTCACTGGGTATGTCTCCAACAAGGGCAGACCACACCATGGACACTATACAACAAGAATGAAGGGTCTATAACAACACCCAGCAACATGGATGATATGTGTCCCTAACATCATTACCTCCTGTACAGCACAGTACATCCTATGAGATTCCGTTTACAACATAAAGCTCAAAACCAAGTAAAGCTATTCTGTGCCATTCTAAGCCAGGACTGTGCTCACCCTCCGGGGGTGGCAGTGGTAATGCTTTGCTTCGTGATGGGTCAAATTCACGTTGCAACAATTCAAAAAGCCATATACTTGTGCACTCTCTTGCAAGTACGTTTTTTTCACTTTTACTGACTTTCTAAATTTTATTAAGCCTGTGGTGTAAAAAAATTAAAAGTGTGAATACAAGAGTCACGAAGCGGTTGTATTTAGCCAGGGTGGCAAATGGGCTTCTCAGGGTGAATAAAGGATGTATGCCCCACGTCCTAAGGTATAAGGGGAAGAATAATGAAAACCCAAGGATGAACAGACGTCATGTTTCAAATGGCTTTTAAAGAACATTTTTTCAAGTTTCACTCATTTGCATTATAAATCAAAAGGAAATGGCCGGAACACAGAAGGGCCAGCTTTTTCCAATGAGGCAGCTTGCTGGACTGCACGGGCTCCACCACCCTCTGCCACCCTGGGGATAAGTGGGCGCGGGGCAGAGGGGACAGAAGGTGCTGAGCCTGATACCTCCCTGTACCTGTCACATTCCTGGGGGTTTTGCTGTGTTTCGTAGGTTATAGAGGATTTCTCAACCTTTTTAACCTATGTTCCCTTCTTTAGCAGCTGTAAATATCTCACACTTTTCTTGAATGTTATTTGAAATTGCAAAATTAATTAAATATTGTGACAAAAAGCAAAGCCGGGCCCCGGGACAAAGTGCCGCTTTGTTTTTGAGCTGCCGGCGAGGCCCCCGCCAACCCCCCGAGTGTGTGCTTGCCCTCCCCTCCCCTCCCCTGGCCCCCATGAGAAGCCTTGGTTTATAAATTACAAGCCTTTTCATTTCCTCCAGGTTTTTGATGAGAGATTTGGGGATGCGGCCACCAGGTGGACGCCATGCTAAGCATTTACGAGCTTGTGGTCTGGCTTCCCCGAGGGATGGGGAACTAAGAAGCAGACTTACCTACTTTGTTTCTAATAAAACCCACAACTGCGACTCCTTACTTATTAACTAAGTATCATTTCATGGTAATAGCTACTATTTATTGGGTGCGTCCCCTGTGCCACACACAGTGTGAGATGCTTCCCACCCATTCCATAACTCAATTCTTACCAAAACCCTGTGAAGGACAGAGTGTCATCATTTCTGCTTTATGGCCGAGGAAACCTACGCTCAAGAGTGATTGTGTGACCTGCCCAAGGTCTCACAAGGAGAAGGCGAGGATTCAGAATACAGATCCCAGTTAGGCTGGCCCCAAAGTGCAGGTCCTTGAGAAGCAGGCTATGTAACTATTTGGCAGAGCCAGGATTTGAACCCTTGCTGGTCAAGTCCAGAACCCCCACATGTTACACCACACCTCTAATTATTAGAACAATTAATGATTGCTTGGGCATGGGTTCTGCACGGGAGCCTGAGCCTCACTGTCCAGGGCAGTGCTCAGTCCTCCAGGCTTACTGGGTCCAGCTGAAAATCTGACTTCAGAGGTGAGGTTAGAAGGGTCCAGGGCCTAATTATGCAAATAAGCAGCCTGGCATGGCCATCCCAGGAGAGGAAAACAAGATGACCCCGAAATGGTCCAAATAGATCACTAAGAGAAATACAGTTTAAGATGAAGAAGAGGGACAAACGGTTATCCTATATTTATAAGTAGACAACTCAACATACATTCACAGGCATACACACCCCTTATCCAGCTCCAAGAGAAGTTCAAAGCCAGCCCTCTTGACTCACACAAAGGCCAGGGGCCTCTGCTCCAGGAGGGCCGATGTGAAGATACAGCTGGTCTCCCAGAAATAAAGGGCCCCGTAGAGTAACAGGGAACAAGCCGGCAGGACTTTTTGGAGCCGGGAAGAGCAGCTCGAGAGGCCATCAGCCTGTGAGAGCCCACCCCAAACGTGGCATTCCTGCTTTCCTGCTGCCAGTTTGGTCATCCTCCTCCCACCATAAACTATGACCTCGAGGTAATCCCCAGCCTCTTCCAGGCTGCAAACTGACTCCAAACACTGGGTCAGGATGGGCTCGAGGATCCATCACTTCTGGACAAGTGTTCTTCCTTGCTTGACTTCTGCAGGGTCCTGAAGCTGCTCCTATAGCCCCCCTAATACAGAAGGGAGGCTTCTGGGATGGTGGAGGGGTCTCTTTCCTCTTTTCGGCATCCCCCCACTCCCTCATACATGGGGAAGCAGATTGTCCTGAGGGATTGCTTACAACTTCTATACCCAGAAAGGCTGTCCACACACACTCTCCTGGGGAGAGGACCATAGTTTCCATGGGTCAAATTAGAATCTAAGAAACAAATGCAAGTTTAATCATGTGCCAGCTTTCTGCCACATTTAGAGTGAGATTTAAAGAAATAGTAACACTTAGACGCAATTGGGTCACTTTCGCATGGATCTTCCAGCTGTTATAAATCACTGCCTAAAATTAGCAAATGTGAGTAGTCCTGGCTCCTTGCTACTCAAAGGGTCGTCCCTGGACCAGCAGCATGAGCTTCACCTGGGAGCTTGTTGAAACTGTATATACTCTTTCAGGCCCCACCCAGACCTACACATGCAGAATCCACAGTTTTACAAAATCCCCAAGTGGTTTGTGCATACATTGAAGTTTGAGAGGCACTGCTCGCACTCACCCAGCATCCCTTGTTCCTGGTCAGGTGTTTTGCCAGACCGACACCAAACGCTCTGTGAGATGCCTGGAGCCTCTGTGGCCACAGGCTTCCATCAACAGTCCTCTTCCTCCTGCACAGGGGGCCTGACCATTTCCCGCCCACTGTGGAAGTTCCCATCTGCCTTCCCAGTCCCCTGCATTCCTCTTGTCCTTCCTGTATCTCCTGTCTCCCCCTCTTCTACTCGAGACCTGCGTATTAGCATCTCCGATCCTGCCCCGCCCCCGACTCCCAACCTTAATAACTTTCAGGTCTACCCCTCCCCCACTGCTTGCTAACTGATGTCCAGGCTCGCTAGCCTGAGATGTATTGATCAATTTGTCACTCCCTCTTCATCTCACTGTATTGTCCTCCCACGACCTGGACTCCATTACCATTCTTGGCAGAGTTTTGCTTACACATTTTGTCTGCCTTCAACACCTGACCACACACTTCTGCTGTTGCAAAGCTTTTGGGTCCTTCAACACCGGCTAAAATGCTTCCTCTAAGGGGCCTTTCCGGCAGAAGGTAATGTCCTTCTTGGCAGTGCCCGTGTTTCCTTCCTCATAACACTTGTCCCTTTCCAACTCCTATTAGAACTATTGGTATATACACCTCCTGTCCCCTGCTACAGTGAACACATTTAAAGCAGGAATCACGGCTTATCCATCTTTGCTCCTAACAAAGATACTAACATACAGCAAGTCAAATCGCAAACTTGGGGCACATCATCCAACCTCTCCCCTTGTTTTCCTATTTTATGTATTTATAAGAGTTATTCTTCCTATAAAAAGTCAGATTTTACAGACTACCTCATCCTGCCTCTGGCTTCAGAGATATAAACATAATCACATGTCTTCTTTCTGCAAGAAGTGGCTGTTGTCTCCAAACAAGGGGCAGCTTTAAAAACTAGGAATGAGCTATCTGTGAAAACGCTTTGCAAAGTCCTGTTTCATATCACAAAATGGAACCTGTGTTTTTATTCACCAGGAACTCTTCTACCCTACAGAAGGTGTAAGATTAATATTTTTGGAAGGGCATTTGTTGTCTTAAGTTTGGCTCTATTTATGGATTCTGTCATTCAGTTGTGATAAGAATCTTCCCAGAATCGTGATGCTACACCTCAAGTATTAAGACGATATTTAATACATAGTTAATACATTGCTTTCGTGTAAAATATCAAAATTTCTTTATTTTATTTTTTGGAGACAGAGTCTCACTCTGTCGCCCAGGCTAGGGTGTAGTGGCGCAATCTCAGCTCTGATAGCTGAGGTTGATTATCGCTGCAACCTCTGCCTCCCGGGTCCAAGCGATTCTCGTGCCTCAGCCTCCTGAATAGCTGGGATTACAGGCATGTGCCACCATGCCTGGCTAATTTTTTGTATTTTAGTAGAGACAGGGTTTCACCGTGTTGCCCAGGCTGGTCTGGAACTCCTGGCAATATGCCCACCTTGGCCTCCCAAAGTGCTAGGATTACAGGCGTGAGTCACCACACCTGGCCTCAAAATTTCCTTAAACAAAGCTATCTTGGAAAATCTAGACTATCTAACGGCTGAACAGACATTCATAAATGGTTGCTGAATAATGAGTGAATGAGAAAAGTCATTTCCCTCAGTGCCGTGATGTGTTAATCCTCAGGTCTCCACTGTATGTAAGCTAAACACTGAATTTTGAGATGAGACAAGCATGTAGTTTAAGACGAATGGCCTGATGAAAGCAGGAATTAAGAAGAGAGGTTGCTGGCCCAAGGAGACCACGTGACGTGACTGTGAAGTAATGAGGCTGCTTTCCCCATGTGGCTGGTGGAATCCGTTTTGTTGCTGTGTAGTCACACACATTCCCATCAGGCCTCAGCGGCAAACATGCTGACGGAAGACTGTTTCCCAGACTCACTAAAGCCTGGCCAACATCTAAGCTGCCACTGAAAACTCAGGCAATTTAGAAGCAGTGGAGTGTGTCCGTGGCAGGGAAGGAGCACCTACCAGACTCAGCTGCAAAGGGAGTGGCGGATGGTGCAGGGGTGAGAAATGCAATCAGATTTCTCTCATTTTGGCCAAATTTGGCAAACCTAATTTGCAGCTTAAAATGGACAGTCTGGTGCCAGGCGCAGTGGCTGTAATCCCAGCACTTTGGGAGGCTAAGGTGGGCAGATCACTTGAGGTCAGGAGTTTGAGACCAACCTGGCCAACATGGTGAAACCCTCATCTCAACTAAAAATACAAAAATTAGCCAGGTGCGGTGGTGGGCGCCTCTAATCCCAGCTACTCAGGAGGCTGAGGCAGGAGAATTGCTTGAATCCAGGAGGTGGAGGTTGCAGTGAGCCAAGATTGTGCCACTGCACTCCAGCCTGGGACACAGAGCAAGACTCTTTTTTTTTTTTTTTTTCCACCATGACCCCACTAAGGAAGGTTTTGTTTTGGGGCTACGTAGCCTAGAGTTACCTGTGCAAGAAGGAAAGACAGCTGCTAAAACCACCTGACTACCTGATGCAGGGATCATTGGTGCTCAGGTTTGTTCCTGCAGAACTGGGCTAAGCCCCATTCCTGGCCTTGGAAGATGACTAAATGAGCTGGATCATTCTCTGTGCCTTGTAAAGATCTCAGAACGTGGGGGTGCCTCATGCGCTTGAATAGTCCTGTGGAAAACTTAGAAAAACCACAGTTAGTTCACAAGAGTTAGCAGACAAAAATATCAGATTTTCAAAATCACTAAAGTCTTAATAAAATAATGAAGTGGAAAGTATTTGCTTTATCTTTTTTAAAGAGAAGTTACAATGCTAACTTCTCTTTTTAAACAATGTTGTAAGCTTTAGATATTATCTTAGCAGCAGTTCTCCTGGGAAGAGCCAATAAACAAAACGCCTGTGATATTTTGTCATTGGAAATTCAGCTAGAAAAACAAAACTCGAGCAGTTTCAGTGTTTGGTCACCGAACAGACTCTGGTTTTATTTATAAACACCAGCAGTTTCGAAGATCTGTCCCTAGATGCCAAATATATCCAGAGCTGGGGGTGGGCACCCTTGCAGAGTGTACCATAAGAAGCCTGGACAAGTGAAACACCCAGCGTGTCCTACCTGTAACCAACTACCGTACTACCAAATGGAAGTTCTGGCTAATTAGTTTGAAATTGTCTCCCTTAAAGCCTTAATGGAATGAAAATCAGCTAACTTAACAGCTAGAGAAACAGTCACAACTAAATTACTTCCCACTGTTCCCAATTAAGTTGGAAACCTTGGGTGCAGTAACCACCAACATCACAAATTACGAATCTTTGCCAGAGATGAAGGCCTTCTGTTTTTCTTAGACCCATCAACAGCCTTTGCTAATAGAATTAGGTAACTGAATGTATGCAGAAAAATGGAGGAAAGCAAGCCACTTAAAATCATTAATTGATTAAATGACACATTTCATGCCAAAGGCTAGGTGCAGGTAAGACTTGAAATATGCGGCTCAGATGGCAGACCTCCGCATGAGAAGAAAGCAACGACTTGTTTATAATTGCCATTCCAAGCACACTTGAGGAATCATTGCCTTCTGAAATCAAAGAGAAAAACGATCAGACTGGCCAGTCATGCTGAACCCTTTGGCTCTTCTGCCATTGTTGGTAGCTTTGGGTTACTGAGGTCAAACTAACTATGATGTCAATATTTACAAAGCAGTTTCCAAAAACTGATTTGTAAAATAGGATTGTTCTCCAATCCCTAAGAGAGGCATGATCTTAAGGAAAAGGACAGAACCTTTGTTCTAGTAAGTATATCTTGATGTCCATCAAAAGGCTATCAACAGAGTGCAGTTAGTGACTTTGGTGGCTCTAGGAAGGCTCTAATGCCCCCAAACCCATTCCTTCCCAATTTTGGTACCTGTCCAAAATTGTGCTATTGTAGCTGCGCGGCTTTGGACTTGGGCTAAGATTCCCATGAAAGACGCCCTGGAGGAGAGACACTTGGCTATTGCTAAGCAGGCCGGGCACTCTGGAGACTATAAAAGTGAGTGAGGTCAGTTTCCGAATCTGATTTTGCCATCCAGCCTGCCCCACACATCTTTCAGTAAAGCTCCTTTATTCCCATCTTGAGTCCCAGGGCTTTGATGTATCTCCTTCCTTTATCACATCATTGAAGATCTTTGGTTTTACAAAAACGTAAGTGACTGATACAAGTTTGGTGTGTTAGTCCTCCAAAGGACTTTTGTATTTACCAAGATCCAAAGCCTGAACATGGAAAACCGGAGGAGTTTCAGGGAGCAGCCAGCTACATGCCCAAAACTGTTTGCTTTTTGTCTGTAAGTAGATTTTGCCCAGGTAGACTTTGGGAGCTGGTCCCCAATGATGACCCCCAGTGAACACCTGGTATTCTCACTCACCCCATGATTCAATTACCTCCCACCAAGTCCTTTCCATGACACGTGGGAATTACAGGAGCTACAATTCAAGATGAGATTTGGGTGGGGACACAGCCAAACCATATCAGCTTCCATCACACTCACAGCTAGAGTTCATAGCTGGAAGGCAGATTCCACCACGTAGAGAGATGTAGCTACTACTGACAAATACTATTACATCTCACGGTTCCCAGGTAGTCTATTAAGAAATGGCTTATGTTGACTAGAGATTTACAAACAAAATGACAGGGGCAGGGGGGGAAACAAACACACGCAACCTCATAGGAATCTTTCCAGCTATACCAAGCACAAATAAACAGAAAATGTTATTTCACTTTGCCAACTAGCTCAGACAGATTTTAAGGAGGAAAAGTTATTAGTTAAGCTTGAGAGGAAACTGGCAAGAAATGTATATGGCCTGAGGCATCCTTGTTCAAGAGCAGAACTGAATGTCCTTTCAATTCATTTGCTTATGCCACAGGATGACCCCTCTCGTGACCCTACTCCACCCCTACCCTCAAGATCGATTTCTCTTCTTTTCTTCTCCTCCAGCTCCATGACCCACCTCATACACAGAATTTGGCATCTTGTGCAGTGCCATGCTGGACATTGTGGCTGGGTCTGCTCCTCTGTCCACTCCAGCCAATGGTTCCAGTGAGGGCCCTGGCCACCTGCCCTCAGAGGTGCACACTTGACCCAGCCTGTGATGGTTAATACTGAGTGTCAACTTGATTGGATTGAGGGATACAAAATATTAATCCTGGGTGTGTCTGTGTGGGTGTTGCCAAAGGAGATTAACATGTGAGTCATTGGGCTGGGGAAGGCACATCCACACTTAATCTGGTGGGCACAATCTAACCAGCTTCCAGAGAATATAAAGCAGGCAAAAAACATGAAAAGGAGAGATGGGCTGAGCTTCCCAGCCTACATCTTTCTCCTGTCCTGGCTGCTTCCTGCCCTTGAACATCGGACTCCAATTTCTTCAGTTTTGGGACTCGGAATGGCTCTCCTCACTCCTCAGCTTGCAGATAGCCTATTGTGGGACCTTGTGATTGGGTAAGTTAATACTTAATAACCCCCCCTTTTAATTTGCTTGCTTAAACTCATATATATATTTCCTATTAGTTCTGTCCCTCTAAGAGAATCCTGACTAATACACAGCACTTCTCTAGAATGTTTTGGCGTGCAACTAAGGAAAGAGATGCAGCTCCTCTTTGATAGTCAAGATTGAGACATAAAAGCAGTGTGTGAAAAATAAAAACAAAAATCTGAAGCCAACACATAGAGAAAGGGAGAGGTGAGACAGAGTGCTGGTGGCATGCCACTCCCCGCTTCTAGATGTCCCCAGATCAACCACACTCCTACCCCCTTGGAGATTGGTTCCGTGAGCCTCAAACATCTGCCCCTTTGCCAAAGCTAGTCAGAGTTGGATTTCTGTCCTCAGAGTTCTATTACACTGTAGACACCTAAAAATAAGTGGAGCCCTTTGTCCCCAGGCAAGAGGATTCTTAAACAAGGAAGATAGGTATCATCCTTGAGATCCCCCAAGAAAATGCTACTCTTTCTTTCATAGCCTTTATTCAATATGTAAGTGTATTAGTCCATCTTCATGCTGCTGATAAAGACATAGCCAAGACTGGGCAATTTACAAAAGAAAGAGGTTTAATGGACTTACACTTCCTCATGGCTGGGGAGGACTCACAGTCATGGTGGAAGGCAAGGAAGAGCAAGTCACATCTTACATGGATGGTAGCAGGCAAAGACAGAGAGCTTGTGTAGGGGAACTCCTCTTTATAAAACCATCAGATGTCATGAGACTTGTTCACTATCACGAGAACAACCTGGTAAATACTTCCCCCCATGATTCAATTACCTCCCACTGGGTCCCTCCCACAACCCATGGGAATTCAAGATGAGATTTGGGTGGGGACACAGACAAACCATATCATTCTGCCCCTGGCCCATCCCAAATCTCATGTCCTCACATTTCAAAACCAATCATGCCTTCCCAACAGTCCCCCAAAGCCTTAACTCATTTCAGCATTAACTCAAAAGTCCACAAAGTCTCATCTGAGGGAAGGCAAGTCCCTTCTGCCTATTAGTCTGTAAAATAAAAAATGAGTTAGTTACTTCCTAGATACAATGGGGATACAGGCATTGGGTAAATACACCCATTCCAAATGGGAGAAATTGGCCAAAACAAAGAGGCTACAGTACCCGTGCAGGTCTGAAATCCAGTGGGTCAGTCAAATCTTAAAGCTTCAAAATGATCTCTTTTGACTCCATGTTTCAAATCCAGGTCATGCCAATGCAAGAGGTGGGTTCCCATGGTCTTGGGCAACTCCACCCCTGTGACTTTGCAGGGTACAGCCTCCCTCTTGACTGCTTACATGGGCTGGCATCGAGTGACTGCATTTTTTCCTGGCAAACGGTGCAAGTTATTGGTGGATCTACCATTCTGGGGGCTGGAGGATGGTGGCCCTCTTACAACCCCAGGAGGGACTCTGTGTGGGGACTCTGACCCCACATTTCCCTTCCGCACTGCCCTACCAGAGATTCTCCATGGGGTCCCACCCCTGCAGCAAATTTCTGCCTGAGCATCCAGGCACTTCCATACATCTTCTGAAATCTAGGTGGAGGTTCCCAAACCCCAGTTCTTGATTTCTGTGCACTCGCAGGCTCAACACCACATGGAAGCTGCCAAGGGCTGGGGCTTGCAGTCTCTGAAGCCATGGGCCAAGCTCTATGTTGGCCCCTTTCAGCCATAGCTGGAGCAGCTGGGACGCAGGGCACCAAGTCCTTAGGCTGCACACAGCACGGGGACACTGGGCCCAGTCTACAAACCCACTTTTTCCTCCTAGGACTCCGGGTGGGTGATAGAAGATGCTGCTGTGAAGACCTCTGACATGCCCTGGAGACATTCCCCATTGTCTTGGGGATTAACATTCGGTTCCTCATTACTTATGCAAATTTCTGCAGCCAGCATGAATCTCTCCTCAGAAAATGGGATTTTCTTTTCTATCGCATTGTCAGGCTGCAAATTTTCTGAACTTATGCTCTGATTCCCTTTTTTTTTTTTTTTTTTTTTTTTTTTTTGAGATGGAGTCTCGCTCTGTCGCCCAGCCCAGGCTGGAGTGCAGTGGCGCGATCTCGGCTCACTGCAAGCTCCGCCTCCCGGGTTCACGCCATTCTCCTGCCTCAGCCTCCTGAGTAGCTGGGACTACAGGCGCCCACAACCGCGCCCGGCTAATTTTTTATATTTTTAGTAGAGACGGGGTTTCACTGTGGTCTCGATCTCCTGACCTTGTGATCCGCCTGCCTCGGCCTCCCAAAGTGCTGGGATTACAGGCGTGAGCCACCGCGCCCGGCCTGATTCCCTTTTAAAACTCAATGCCTTTAACAGCATCCAAGTCACCTCTTGAATGCTTTGCTGCTTAGAAATTTCTTCTGCCAGAGGTTGCAGTGAGCCAAGATCATGCCATGGCACTCCAGCCTGGCGACAGAGCAAGACTTGGTCTCAAAAAAAAAAAAAAAAAGAAAAAGAAAAAAGAAAGAAAAAAAAAAAGAAATTTATTTCACCAGATACTCTCAAGTTCAAAGTTTCACAAGTCTTTAGGGCAGGGGCAAAATGTCACCAGTTGCTTTGCTAAAACATAACAAGAGTCGCCTTTGCTCCAGTTCGCAACAAGTTCTTCCTCTCCATCTGAGATCACCTCAGCCTGGATTTCATTGTCATATCGTTATCAGCATTTTGGTCAAAGCCATTCAACAAGTCTCTAGGAGGTTCCAAACTTTCCCACATTTTCCTGTCTTCTTCTGAGCCCTCCAAACTGTTCTAGCCTCTCTCCCCATTGCCCAGTTCCAAAGTCACTTCCACATTTTGGGGTATCTTTTCAGCAGTGCCACACTCTACTGGTACCAAAAATTTACTGTATTAGTCTGTTTTCATGCTGCTGATAAAGACATACCCAAGAATGGACAATTTACAAAAGAAAGAGGTTTAACGGACTTATAGTGCCACATGGCTGGAGAGGACTCACAATCATGGAAGAAGGCCAGGAGGAGCATGTCATTTCTTACATGGATGGCAGCAGATAAAGAGAGAAAGCTTGTAGAGAGAAACTCCTTTTTATGAAACCATCAGATCTCATGACACCTATTCACTATCACAAGAACAGCATGGGCAAGATTTGCCCCCATGATTCAATTACCTCCACCGGGTCCCTCTCACAAC
The DNA here is from genome assembly GCF_037993035.2 of Macaca fascicularis. Taxonomy (NCBI): domain Eukaryota; kingdom Metazoa; phylum Chordata; class Mammalia; order Primates; family Cercopithecidae; genus Macaca; species Macaca fascicularis. The sequence continues at coordinate 89,358,473 of NC_088387.1, forward strand.
ACATGGGAATTCAAGATGAGATTAGAGTGGGGACACAGCCAAACTATATCATTAAGTAACCTGGAGATGATGTATTTCCTTACTTTTCTCTCAGCCAACATGTCTTTCAAGCTTCCTCTCTAGAACGGAACCCTGATTCTCCACCATGTGTTGTCACTGGGTAGGCTTAAAAAGTACCACTAACACCTGAGAAGCCTTGTTTGCACGAGCCATGGAGATAACTCTGTCGCTCGGCATCACTCCCCTGAACTGAACTCTCCGAGTCTTTCCTTAGAAGATTCTCTGACTCAATGCCTACACTGCCTATGACAGAAACTCAGGGGAGAGTGGCAATAAAATCACTGAATTAGCTGACAATAGAAAACAGATCAGCACTCTTCAGATAACCAGTCTCCTTCTTTTACTTAAACGCAGAGATTTTATCATCCTGTGGCTTTTTCTTCCCAAGCTTAGGAATCACAACACATTTAAGCCTTCTGCATGGGTTTTATTTTTATTTTTGTCCACGGGTCACAAGAACTTTGAATGCGTAGGCTTAATCTTCATCCTTTCTTTTTATATCATAGTTTTCCGTCTTCTTGGGATCTCTTTGGGTACTTTAGTCTATCTCAAAACGTAGAGCCCAAACCTCAGACTGATACATGGGTGAGGCCTTGAGCCGTGACAAGTGGAGTGGGGAGTTATTTCTCAACTCTTGTATGCCAGGCCATGAATACATCCAAGTATCAAGTTTGGGTTTAAAATAACATGGTGACCTTTCTCTCTACTCTTCTAGGACTTTCTGAGTCAAAACACGTGCCCAGGGCTTCTTGGTAGCCTCTCCGGACATGAGAGCTACTTTCTCTGTTCATAAAAGGAGGGAAGAGGGTGGTCAAGAGGGACGTGCTCATATCCAACACAGTGCCTGTGTCTCTGATGCTCTGACAAGGTTATCTGAACAGGACCAGAACTCCTGCCTTGTTCTGGAGACCTGTGTAAGGTCCAAGGTTTCTCTGGGAACTCTGAAGATTTTTGAAATGATATATTGGGAGCTTCTGAGGGGGTCGCTCATTCTTTGGGGGCTCACCAGAGTTAGAATAGTTAGAATAGACTTGTTAGGGCCAGCTGTGATCCCAGTGACCACATTCACTCATTGTCTCCATTTGGTTGGGCATTTCTGTTATGTCTTTGAGTATCCTTTCTGTGACAGAGCTAGGCCCTTCCTTGCTTCAAGGAAGAAAGGTTTGGGGAGCATGAAGATGATGTAGGTTTCCACAACCCCCTGATCTTCTGCACCCCTATGGCTTCCTCCACCCATAAGGATGAGGAGAATCACAGCTGCCAAGAAGTTAAAGATAGTTCGCAGGGAAGGCTGTGGCGGCGGGGCGGCGCGGGGCAGGTGGGGCGGCGGGGCGGGGCAGGTGGGCCGGCGGGGCGGGGCAGGTGGGGCGGCGGGGCGGGGCGGGGCAGGTGGGCGGCGGGGTGGGGGCAGGTGGGCGGCGGGGCGGGGCAGGTGGGCGGCGGGGTGGGGGCAGGTAGGGCGGCGGGGCCGGGCGGGGCAGGTGGAGCGGGGTGGCGGGGGCAGGTAGGGCGGCGGGGCTTTGGCTTTGGCAGCAACCTGACAATCACAGGACCTCAATCTTGGTAAATGCAGTCAGCAGAGAACCAGGGCTGGTTTCAGTGTGTTGAGTCCAGTAGGCTACCAGGAGGTTAAAAATGTCTGAGGCATATGTTTGACCACCATTAACAAACCTAAAACAACAAAACCCTTTAGAGACACAAGAGAAAGGAACAATGTCACCAGTGACATTCTCCACTTCCCAAACACTCCTGGTTTAGAAGAGCTGGGAGAAATGCAGTCTATTTTAGGGGCTTTATCAGTGACATTAAAAAAAAAAAAAACAGTAATACGTTTGATATTTCACTTCAATTATTCATCTAAGGAGCCCCTGGGTAGGGACAGATATGGAACCATTGGTTGCACAGTAGCCCAGAAGACAGTGTGAGATGCGGGGCCCTGGGAGCTGGGAATTCCTTCTTCCTCGTTCTGACCCCACAACTGCTGCCAGAAAGGTTTATGAGCCCTCATCATTTATTATGTGAGTTTTCTATATTTGGAAACACTTTGGGGGAAAATTTTCCACACTTAGAAACTCATTACCCGAGTCTCCAGTACATCCATTTGTCCACGCCCTTCTTTACACATGGAAAGGTTTATCATTAAGAATGTTCATCTTAAATGCAGTTGAAACAGAGACACAGAGATGACCCCGCTCCCCAGAGGTTCTGCTCGCTAGCAAGTGGCACACTCCGCCCCTCCTACGGGTCATTCGCGGTGGCTTCTGGAAGGCTGGGTGGAGGTGGGGTCATTCCCGGTGGCTTCTGGAAGGCTGGGTGGAGGTGGGGTGTGGGCAGCTTTTTCAGAGATGGGGTAAGTGTCCTCTGCGCTTCCATGAGGAGGAGCTTGGCTCAGGCTCTGAAAGGCTTCTATCCTTTCCTCCCTCGTGCTGGACATGAACCAGTCACATGAGCAAGTCACATAAGCAAGTCAGGAAGGGTGTATTAGTCCCTTTTCACACTGCTATAAAGACTGGGTAATTTATAAAGGGAAGAGGTTTAATTGACTCACAGTTCAGCATGGCTGGGGAGGCCTCAGGAAAATTACAATCATGGCAGAAGGCGAAGGGGAAGCAAGGCACCTTCTTCAGAAGGCGGCAGGAATGAGAAGGAATTCAGGAGGAACTAACAAACACGTATAAAACCATCAGATCTCGTGAGAACTCACTATCACAAGAACAGCACGGGGGAGCTACCCCCAGGATTCAATCACCTCCACCTGGTCTCTCCTTTGACATGTGGGGATTATGAGAATTATGGGGATTATAATTCAAGATGAGATTTGGGTGGGGACACAAGGCCTAACCATATCAAGGGTCTAACACCGTGAAACCCCGTCTCTACTAAAAAAAATACAAAAAATTAGCCGGGCATGGTGGCGGGCACCTGTAGTCCCAGCTACTCAGGACGCTGAGGCAGGAGAATGGCGTGAACCCGGGAGGTGGAGGTTGCAGTGAGCCGAGATTGCGCCACTGCACCCCAGCCTGGGTGACAGAGCAAGACTCCGCTTCAAAAAAAAAGGACAATTATTTCCTCTCTTCTTGTGACAAAAGCAGAACACGTTGATTTCAGGAATATACAGGTAAGAAAAGGCAAAGGCACCTAAAATTCCATCATCTTAGGGAAAATCACTATTACCCCCCCAACTTTCATCTACACATGTATAATAATGAAAGTAGTAACTTACTGAGGGCCCAGCACGGGTCAGGAGCTGGGCTGTGTGGTTTATATGCACCGTTCCACCTAACCCACACAACCAGTCTGCTGGTCACTCCACGGGGTCCCAGCATGGTGTGTGGATGGAGTGTGGGCTCCAGAGCCAGGCTGCCTGGTTTCGAGACCCACTCTGCCACTCATGACTGTGATCTCCAGCAAGCTGATTAGCATCCATGCCTCAGGTCCTCACCTGTCAAATGGGGGTAATAACATCAGAGGTGCCACACGGGTTGTCAGGAGGATTAAATGAGTAAATAGGTGTAAAACACTTACTGCTTGGTACTTGCAAGTGCTCAACTCAGCAGAGTCACTTATTGTTTCCTTTGTAGAAATATGGAAGCATGTTCAGAGAAGTCGGTGACTTGGTTGAGATCCCACAAGCACTAACTGACAAAGCCGGGTTTGAAACTTAAATCTCTTCTGAGTCCAGATCTATTATGATATAATATACAAGAGAGACAAGAGAAAAAAATCAGTGTTCCCCTGCTCCTTAACACTATTCTTTAAGTTGCAAATATCTTCTGCTCACTGTATAATACTCCAGCCCTAAATGTGCCCTTGACCGAGTCTTAGCCAGTGGGTAGAGACCTAGAGGGGTTGGCAAAGGCTCAGCTTTGTTTAGTGCAGTGCCGTCAAGCATAGGAACCCCTGGGCCTCTCACCGACAGGCAGGTTCATTTCTAACAAGTCCCCAAGTGAGCTGATGCTGCTGGTCTGGGAACCACACTGCAGAGAGGCTTTTGGGAATTCTGGCCAGTGAATCTGCTTTCGCTGGGACCTTCCTGCTGCTGCCTCTTTGTTTTACACAGTTGGCTTCCATCTTCCCTTGTGTCCCGAGTCTGGAATTCTGAGTCCATCGGCACCGTGCCTCACAACCTCTGACCTCTGGAGGCAGGTTCCTTGGCTGGAGCCCAGGTGGACTCACCTGGGGCCCACCCACCTGGGGGTGCCAGGTCACGTGTCACAGTCACCAGTGTCAGCTCTGGGGGTTCCGCACAAACACTGGTAGGGTGGCTGCTGATCCCGCCTGTCTGAAACACTTCAGGGGACATGTGTTTAGGATTCAAAAGAAAAGAAAGATTCACACTGGAGTCAAGCAAGCGCTGGGGGTGGTCGGGAGCATAGGAGGGTGTGAGGCCACAGCTTGGTAAGGGATCATCCACCTCCCATCAGCAAGCCCAGGGCGTCGAGTCCTTCCGTTCTAAAACCTCTGGGGTCCTCAGCAATACAAACCACTATTCCCATCTAGTGCCCTCTGGGAGCCCATCCCTCAGACAGGAAAGGGAGGTCACCTTTGACACCCTCTGTGGAAATTCCAGGTAGTGGCGACCGAGTATAAGAGACAAACTAAGAATTCTGAGTGCAGTAATCAGAGTGGGCATTCATGTGAGTGGAATAGCCCCAGCTGCCCAAACCCTTAACCATGAAGGAAAATTCTGTCTTAAAAAGGTCTTTCACTGTGATTTTTCCATGACGTGACTAGCTTTTCATTCAGTTGTCTATCCCAACAGATACCAGTAGGTCCTGACAAAACCTAAAGTATGGGGAGAGAGACCCTGGAAATTAGAAATTTTGTCTTGCCTTCTTCCTCAGGACACGCTGTTTCCACAGCAGGCGATATCTGCGAGGGCTGCTTCAGTTTGCTGCTATTTTCAACATTTTAGAATGAGTTTCCCTCACTTCTGGGGATTTTCCATGGGGACATAAATCTCTAAGCCTCGTTCTAGCAAAGCGTCCTCATTGCTACCTCAATTGGGACAAGTGAAATATTTGGAAATTCCCATGGCCTTGGCCAAGACCTTGAAGGGGCGGGTTTTAAAAAGTTCTAGATTCCCTTCTTTCCATGGCAGCCAAGGGCACATTTCCCTGGCACAGCACATCCCCCTGGAAAAAGCAAGCCCCTGGATTGGAGGCCTCTGGAAGCCTGCCTATGTAGGCCCAAACATAGCATGAGAATACTCAATGTACGCAAATAAGCAGAACAGGAAACTCATTTATTAAGCTAAACCTCCCAATGTTGGGGAAAATTTCCTGTTATCAGACATCTGAGAACGGGGTCAGGCCTAGTCCCTGCAGCCCTTGTGACGAGGACCCTGGCTCAGAACCAGAAATCTGCCTGCTGGGCCTGCCATAGCAGGAAGAGGGCTGATAGGAGGCAAGCTTGGGCTTTCATGTCAGGTCTGTCCCTTCCTGGCCGTGTGACCTCTTGGAGCCAATGTTTCTTTAAAACGGGGACAAGGATACCTCACGGGGTATTGCGAGAGTAGGGCAACACATTTAAAAGTGATTTCAAAGCTGTCAGGTGTTAGTCCATGGATCATATCTGGGTTTATTTTGAAGATTACACTAAATAAGAAACATACACACACACGCAGTGGTGTTCTGGTAAATGTTTAACAACTGGCTTTCTAGAGGGGAAAATGCCCCGGTGTTTAGCATTTGTCAATTTCCATGCGGTAATACTCCCACCAGGGCTCATTTCAAAGTGCTAGTGTGATGTCACTGAATGTCAAGTTGAGAAGAAAGGTACAGAGTTGACCCCTCTGGGCTGGCGTGAGCCAGCGGAAGCACACCGCTGTTCCTATATTTCACTTCCTCTTATATAAAGCACTTAGCACAGTGCCTGGAAAACAGGGGTGTTGACCTCCTCGTCCTTCTCTTTCTATTTTCATTAGCTCGAGGTTCACCAGCAGATAGGGAAATGGCAGTCCCACCCTGTCCTGCTGAATCTGAATCTCCAGATGGTGTGTGTTTTAAAAGCTCCCCGGGGTGATTCTGCTACGCAGCCCTGAACAGGAACCGCAGCACCACGTGGCGGGCTCCCTGGGAGCAGTGACGGGGTCCTGCTTGTGTTTGCATCCCCAGTCCCGAAACAGGGCCCAACCCATTTGGTGCCTTCCTAAACGAAGTGATGGAAACTCATTTTCTGGAGCTAAAACGAAAGGGGTGAGACCTGCGGAGAAGAGTCAGGAGAGCAGGCCCCACCGACGGCCATGCACCTGCTGGCTTCTCTCCACTCTTCCACGAGTCACCCCCATTGGCCCGGGCTGTCCCCATCACCACCAGCCAGGCTTGTTCTGCTGCTGCCCCCCAGTCCTCTCTGCACAGTTCATCCTGTGGGACCTGTGCCCACTCACTCCACCTCTCTGAGTTACCCCTTTTGATCCTTGGAGCCCAGGGCCCTTTCCTGCCCCCTTTCTCTTATTACTGCATCTGTGGAGCTGCTCAAGAGCCACCCAGGACAGATGTGTCAGACTCAGACAAGGATGGGGGCTGTGAGTGCATGTGCACCTCTCCCTGCAATTTCCTCCTGCCCCTGCTGCCTTTTCCTGGGAGCTCTGCCCCTAGTACAGTGTGTGTCCCTAAGAGCCCTCAGTATATGTTCTTTGAATAAAGAAAAACAAGCTACTGGGAAGGGACAACAGGAAGGGAGGAGAGGAAGGCATTATAGGTGAATTAATTACTCCAGGAAAGACCTGAAGTAATTGGTGCTTCCTTGGCCTGAGTATAATAGTAAAGGAAATTTGATTTTTAAGCCAAAAGTGTTCACGTCTCCATCCATCACTGCATATATATGTCCCACCCATTTTTATGTTCTCTCTCAATCCTTCACGCCAATATAAACACCAGCTCCTTGTCTTTCTCAAGGCAACCCAGAGAAAATGAGAAGATAAATCCAAAGAGTGGAAAAAAATTACTAAGTCATCTGTTTTAGGTACAAACACAATGACACAATTTTCCCAACTACTAGGTATAACAATTACACTTTAGAGGAGAAGGGAAGAGCTTACGTGCAAACAGACTAGCGCAGACAAATCCAGCTTTACATGGTCCTGGTGGCAGCATGACTGAGCTGAAATATACCCTTAGACCAAGTGTGTCCTTTCGATTTAAAGAAAAAGAGGAAGGGAATTACACGTGAAATAGTCTTTTGGACAGTGTGCTCAGTGCACAAGAACTAATTCACACACAGCCCTGTGAATATCTTTTTACCCCATCTTGAAGATTAGGTAAACACACAGAGCCTTAGTTAACATGCCAGGTGCACACAATCAATGAATAGCAGAGACAAAACTAACATGGGTCTCCTGACAGCAGAGCCTATGGCTTTTTCAGCCATGGACATAGGTTCCAGACATGGCTACTGCCATTGCTTTACAGCAAGTCCTCCAAAACAGATCCTAGGATTAGAGTTGCCATGAGCACACAGGGAGGCAAGCACTTTTCCTTTTCCTTTCTTTTAATGCCCTCCTTCATGGAGGTGAAGCACAAGAAGAGAGAGAAGGGAGGGACAGTGTTTCCAGCAGAGAAAAGGTGACCAGGGACCAGAGAGAAATTCTTCAATTCGCAGTTATCAAGTCTACAGGCTCAAGACACCCAGAGGAATGATGCTAGCTCTTAAAAAAAAAAAAAAAAAAAAAAAAAAAAAAAGACAATAAAGCTTAGAGACAAGACATGATTATTTAAATTAAAATTAGATATATTACCTATACTTGGAATTCACGTTGCCTCTGGATTCTCTCTCCCTTAATCCGTTCCTATGAGTCTTGCCCGACTTCAGCTCCAACCAACCTCAGCTAAAGTCCTGGAAGGGAGGGAGTGGGCCGTATTCATCTTAGAACCCTTAGGACCTTGCAGAAAGAGTTGCTGGCAGAGAGTGTATTTAAAAAAAAAAAAAAGTTAAATTAGATTTTCTTTCTGCTATCTTTATTCTCAGGGTAACTTTTCTGCGTCTTTCAACTAACTCTCATCCCAGGTTCTCCCTTTCCTCTCCGCTAAGCGCCTTCAACTGGTGCCTCTCCATCTCCTGCTTATGTGCAGGTGATAACAGAGTTTCAGCACTCACAGAATTATGTTAAAATAATATGTTATGCTCTGAGTCAGAAGAGACATTCTTTAGGGCAGGAACAGTTTATTATTACATTTTGTACCCTAAGCATCTAGCATAGTGCCTGACACATGGGAAAGGCTTATTCAACACCCATTAAATAGAATTAAACCTGGCAAAGACTGGTGAAAAAGTGGGCATCTGGCCGGGCGCGGTGGCTCAAGCCTGTAATCCCAGCACTTTGGGAGGCCGAGGCGGGCGGATCACGAGGTCAGGAGATCGAGACCATCCTGGCTAACACGGTGAAACCCCGTCTCTACTAAAAATACAAAAAACTAGCCGGGCGCAGTGGCGGGCGCCTGTAGTCCCAGCTACTCGGGAGGCTGAGGCAGGAGAATGGCGTAAACCCGGGAGGCGGAGCTTGCAGTGAGCTGAGATCCGGCCACTGCACTCCAGCCTGGGTGACAGAGCAAGACTCCGTCTCAAAAAAAAAAAAGAAAAAGAAAAAGTGGGCATCTAATATCTGAACGCTTTAGTCACTGCACTCTTGAGCAAAAAGTCCCTTGAGGACAGGAGTCACCATGTCAAACTAGTTATCAAATATGGTTCTAAATGCAACAGAAGTGGCTTAGCTCCTAACAGCGGGATTTGTGTATTTTTAGGAGAATCTGTTCAAAGCATCGTCAATTGAAATCGCCCTGGAATCACCTGCGACTAAACAAGGGAAATGAGTATAAAGTATGATAAACTCACAGTCTTACTGAGAGAAAAGAACAAAACAAAACACACAGCATCCACTCTGAGATGACCTCTACATGGGCAAGGATCCTGTAGAGAGGTAAGTAGGCAGCTTCCACACCTTCTGCCCAAATCACAACATTACAGAAAGCCAGAGCTGAATGTTGGGCTATGCCTGTTTCTTTACTGCAGGGCTTCTTAGAGACTTTAATCATCTAATGCCCAGGGCGGCTCTTCTCTTCATGGAGGGTGTCTTAGTCCATTTAGTGTTGCTATAAAGAAATACCTGAGGCTGCGTGATTTATAACGAAAAGGAGTTTATTTGCCTCTGCAGTTCTGCAGGCTGTACAGGAAGCATGGCACTGGCATATGCTTCAGGCTGCTTCTACTCATGATGGAAAGCAAGGGGGACAGGCACGGTGGCTCACTCCAGTAACCCCAGCACTTTGGGAGGCCAAGGTGGGTGAATTACTTGAGCCCAGGAATTTGAGACCAGCCTGGGCAACAAAGGGAAACCCCATCTGTTTAAAAAAAAAAAAGAAATAAAAGAAAAAAAGAAAGTGAAGAGGAGCCTGTGTGTGAAGAGAACACGTGGTGAGAGAGGAAGCAGAAGAGAGAGGGGGAGGTGCCAGGCTCTTTCTAAACACCAGCTCTCTTGGGAACCAACAGAGTGAGAACTCACCCCTGAGGGAGGCCATTAATCTATCTATGAGGGATCCACTGCCATGACCCAAACATCTTCCATTAGGTTCCACCTCCAACATTTGGATCAAATTTCAACATGAGATTTGGAGAGGACAATTATCCAAACCAGAGCAAAGGGACAGAGTGCACTTGGTTTCTCACACTACTTTCGCCATAGAATCTCTTGTTAGTAGAACTTCTGTGAACACCATCTGGGTAATGCTGCACCACATCATGACCTGCCCTTCATGAAATTCAACTCTGCAAACACTGTGTCACCATCTCTTCATTATGCCGAAGGAGATGTTCTAGGTTGTAGGAAGGGCCACCAAGAATGAGGGACAGTTTCTGCCCTTATGTAGCTTTTGGTCTCACATGGGAAGTCAGAAGAGGCTGAATCAGAGAAGAGACAGAGAGCAAACCAGGATGAAGGGCAGAGCATGCAAATATCCTAAGCAAGGCCAAAAGTGCTGTTGGAGTGTAAGGGGGAAGAGACAGAGTACCTGGCTTAGAGGTGGATGTGGGACCTGTAAGAAATCCCATGAAGGGGTGGTCTTGAGGAGGCGGGCTTTCCACAGCAGATATGAGGTAGAGAAAAGCAGGGAGAGCACCAGAAGGACAGCAGGAGAAAAGACAGATGGGGAGGGCAGGCTGCAGTGTGGAAAGGGTGGTCAGGAGTGGTGTGATGGGAAGGAATCTTGGGAAGGTGGTTTGGAGTCACATTATGAATGTCACAGTAAAGAGTTTGTACTTCATGCAGAACTCCAGAAGGTCTCAGAGGAGTGACACTTTAGACCACAGAGGCTTCTTAATGCCTGCCCTTATATGATCTGTTAGTTTACAAATAATTCCCTAAGGAGATGACTGACTTTGACACAATGTGACATACAGTGAAAGCATATCCGGTTTAATTATTTTGTTAGTCTATTATCTTTGAAATGATAAAATATATCCAGAAATGTATTTTGTAATAATTAGTGACTATTAAGTGAAATATACTGTATTAATTACCTACTGCTTTATAATGCAGTGCTAAGATACAGTTAGCAACTTTAAAACCACACACATTTATTATCTCATGGTTTCTGAGCGACAGGAATCCAGGCACAGATGGGCCAGTACTAACTTCAGCGTCTATCACAGAGCTGCAGTCAAGATGTCAGCCTGGGCTAGGGTCTCATCCGAAGGCCCATCTGGGTTTGCCTCCAAGCTCAAGTGTTTGTTGGCAGGATTTGGTTCCTTGAGGGTTGCTGGGCCATCTGACTTCCTCAGTTCCTTGCTTCCTTCAGGGGTATGGGGACAGGTGGCCCAAGGCCACCCCTAGTTCCTGACCACATGGTCCTCTACAGAATGGTGGCTTGCTTTATCAAAGGCAGCCAGAAAGTGTTTCTGTTCACAAGATAGAAGTCACTATCTTATGTAACCTACTCATAGAAATGACATCCTTTCAATGTTGTCAATATTTTATATAGACCCAAGGCACTCCAGGGATGGGGATTCCACAAGGCTGAGAACACCAGGAGCCAGAGATCACTGGGGGGCCATCTTTCAGGCTGCCTGCCACTTTGATACTTCACAACATTCTCAGGTTAAAGTAAACTTACGAAAAACACTCATAATATTTTAAAATAATTATGTCCCAACTGTACCTATAGAACTCGGGATCAACATGGTGAAATGCCATCTCTACTAAAAATACAAAATTAGTTGGGCATGGTGGTGCATGCCTGTAATCCCAGGTCCTTGGGAGGCCGAGGCAGGAGAATTGCTCGAACCTGGGAGGTGGCGTTTGCAGTGAGCAAGATCGCGCCATTGCACTCCAGCCTGGGCAACAAGAGTGAAACTCTGTCTCAAAAAAAAAAAAAAGAACGTGGGATCAGTGTGGGGAAGCAGTCAAGGATAAATAACCCTGTCAGTCACTGCTCCCCTTAGCAAGACAGGACTCCATTATAAGAACAATCATGGAGGAAGGAAAGTTATCCCCCAGACCCCAGAGAACCCCTCTTCCCTGCCAACCGTGTATCCATCCTTAGGACTAAGCTCAGCCAGTCTGCTTTCATTCAAGTCCTTAGACTCATGCAGGCATTGGAAAATGAAAGACACTCTTTTGTTCTGTGCAGATGAAATAAGATACTGTTCAGTCTGGTTCATACCCCTTCCTGGGATTGCCTCTTTCACATAAAGAATGTACCAGCAACATTCCTTAAGATGAGAAACCAAATGTTGTCAGGGTTGATTTGTGATTCTCAGAGGCAGAAAGTAAAGACAGACAGGGGAGGGTTTATCTGGATGCATGTAACAGTTAGGGAAGGACAGTCAGATTGGCTGGGTCAGGAGACGGCTAATAAAATACAGTGTCTTTGATCTATAGGTCACCAGTCTATTTAAGGTTGCCCTGAGACATTCCCTTGAAATATGCATTTTTGGAATTCTTCCAGAAAAACTTCAAACCTTAGCTTTATCTTTTTCTTTTCTGTAGTGTGCTGGATTTTGATTTATCATTCCCTATGAAGTTGTGGGTGACATTTCCCCTTTATTTGTCCAAAACCATCCAGGCACACATAAGTGTTCTCCCTATAACCGGTGGTGTGTGGATCCTGCCAGGATATGACTAGCGGTATTTCTACAACAACTTGGTGAGAAATCACCACCCTAACTGGAGCTATGAAGTGGAGGGTCTCAAGGCTGTGCTATTCAACTTGGCCATCAGACATTAACAGGGACCTTTTCCATCAGTCTACAGAGCCCAAAAGAAATGCCATAGGATATTAAACATGTCAGCACCATGCTTTTCAAGAAGAAATGTGAGAAGCTGGCTTTGGTCACCAAGATGACCACACTCAATCACTGCCTAAATGCTGGCCTGGGTTGCCTTAGGTTAGTACCCCCCTATTTATCCAGACAGCTTAGGATCTTAACTGTATTAGACAAAAGAAATAAAGAATTTAGAGTGTAATATCAAATTATCCACATTTTGGCCTTAGGGTAAAACCACCTTGTAGTTGTAAAATGCTGTTATATTTTGTTTAAGGAGGTGTTTGGTAGTGGGGGTGGGTGGGGAGTTAAAGTTACATGGAGTTAAGTTTGGGTTTGTGTTGCCAAGTTTCACCTCAAGATGCAGTATGATTTTTCAAAAGTCAATTATATGAGTTGCGAGAAAAATTACTTGAGGAAAGAGGTCAGATCTCCTCAAAAAGAAGGAAAAGACAAAGAGGTAGAAAAGTACAAAAACTTGCAGAGGAGAAAGCAGACATTCAGGTTCACATTAAGAGTTGACTGCACTCTTCCTAATATTTTAAAGCTTTTTACTGTGAAATACAACACACATTTGGGAAGAATGCACAAAATAGAAATGTATAACTTGATGATTTGGCAGAAGAACCATGTTAGCCATGGGCCAGGATAATAACTATGATACTGCCAGTTCTCCGGAAGTCCTTTAGTACCATCCATCCATCACCCATTTGTACCCACAAGAGTAGCCATTAGTCTGTCTTTGGTGGTGATCACTTCCTTGCTTTCCTTTATAGTTTTTATACCAAGCATGCATCACTAAATAACACAGTTTAATTTAATCTGCTTTTTCAACTTATTATACATGTGGAAATATGCAGCATGCACTTTTTAAATTTTTAAGGTTTTTAATATCTGGCTTCCTTTGCTGAACATAGTGTTTGAGAGATATACTTATGTTGTTGCTGTGGTGTGGCTAGAACATTCACTTTCACTGATGCAGACCACATTGCATGAATATCTCACCATTTATGCATCTATTTTACTGTTGGTAGATATTTAGATTGTTTCAATTTGGGGACTATTATAGATAATGCTGCTATAAACATTCTTGTATGACAGTTTTGGTGCCTGCATTTGTGCTTGGGTGTGTGTGCACCCCAGGATTAAAACTGTTCAGCCATAGGGTATGCATATCTTCGAAGTTAGCAGATATCGCCCAGCTGTTTTCCAGAGTGTTTCTATCAGGTGGTGCTCTCATTAGCATTGTTAAGAGTTAATCCTACTCCACACCCTAACACTTGGTATGCAGTCATTTTAACGTTAGCCATTATTTTGAGTATGTAGTCATATCTCTTTATTTTAATTTGCATTTCTCTGATGACTGAGTCTACTTTTGTATTTTTCTTTGGATATTATCCTCTTTTGCAAAATACTTGTTTTTTCCCACTGGATTTTTTTTCTTATTGATTTATAGTTTTTATATTTTTAAACTTTTAGGTTCAGGGGGATATTTGCAGGTTTGTTATATAGGTAAACTTGTGTCATGGAGGGGGAGGTTGTTGTTCAGATTATTTCATCACCCAGGTCTTAAGCCTAGTTCCCAATAGTTATTTTTTCCGCTCCTCTCCCTCCTTCCAGTCTCTATCCTCAAGTAGGCCCTAGTGTGTGTTGTTCCCTTCTTTGTGTCTATGAGTTCTCACACTTAGCTCCCACTTATAAGTGAGAACACATGGTATTTGGTTTTCTGTTCCTGCATTAGTTTGCTAAGGATAGTGACCTTCGGCTCCATCCAGGTTCCCACAAAAGATATGATCTCGTTCTTTCTTGTGGCTGCACAGTATTCCACACTGTGTATGTACCACATTCTCTTTATCCAATCTGTCATTGATGGGCATTTACGTTGATTCCACATCTTCGATATTTGAATAGTGCTGCAATGAACATTCACATGCATGTGTCTTTATGGTAGAACAATTTATATTCCTCTAGGTATATACCTAGTAATGAGATTGCTGGGTTGAATGGATTTTCTGTCTTTAGGAAAATCACCATACTGCTTTCCACAATGATTGAACGAATTTATACTGCCACCAGCGGTGTATAAGTGTTCCCTTTACTCTGCAATCTCACCAGCATCTGATTTTTTGACTTTGTAATAACAGCCATTCTGGGTTTGAGATGGCATCTCATTATGTTGATTTGCATTTCTCTGATATCAGTTATATTGAGCTGCTTTTCATATGCTTGTTGGCTGCATGCATGTCTTCTTTAGAAAAGGGTCTGTTCATGTCCTTTGTTCACTTTTTTTTTTTCTCTTGTAAATCTGTTTAAGTTCCTTATAGCTGCTGGATATTAGACCTTTGTCAGATGCATAGTTTGCAAAAATTTTCTCCCAATTTGTAGATTTTCTCTTTACTCTGTTGATAGTTTCTTTTGCTGTGCAGACGCTCTTAATTAGGTCCCATTTGTCCATTTTTGCTTTTCTTGTGATTGATTTTGGTGTCTTTGTCATGAAATCTTTTCCCGTTCTTATGTCCAGGATGGTATAGCCTAGGTTGTCTTCCAGGGTTTTTTAAATCTTTAATCCAACTTGAGTTGATTTTTTTTTATATGGTATAACGAAGGGGTCCAGTTTCAATCTTCTGCATATGGCTAACCAGTTGTCCCAGCACCATTCATAGAATAGGGATTCCTTTCCCTATTGCTTGTTTTTGTCAGCTTTGTTGAAGATCAGATGGTCGTGGGTGTGTGGCCTTATTTCTGGGCTCTCTGTTCTGTTCCATTGGTCTATGTGTCATTTTTATACAACTACCATGCTGTTTTCGCTCCTGTAGCCCTGTAGTGTAGTTTGAAGTTGGGTAACGTGATGTCTCCAACTTTGTCCTTTTTGCTTAGGATTGCCTTGGCTATTTGGGCTCTTTTTTGGTTCCATATGAAATTTTAAAATAGTTTTTTCTAGTTTTTGAAGAATGTAATTGGTAGTTTGATACAAATAGCATTGAATCTGTAAATTGTTTTGGGCAATATTTCCATTTTTAATGATATTGATACTTCCTATCCATGAACATGGGATGTTTTTCCATTTGTTCATGTCATCTTTGGTTTCTTTGAGCAGTCACCTCACTGGTTAGCTGTATTCCTTGGTATTTTATTCTTTTTGTGGCAATTGTGAATGAGACTGTGTTTCTGATTTGGTTCTCAGCTTGGCTGGTTGTTGATATATAGGAATGTTACTGATTTTTGTACATTAATTTTGTATCCTGAAACTTTGCTGAAGTTGTTTATCAGCTGAAGGAAGGACTATAGGGTTTTCTAGATACAGAATTTGGGATGCTCAACCTGTATGTTTTAGAATCATATTTTTTAATTTCCACAAAGAAGTAGACTAGAATTTTTATTAAGACGCTACTGAATATATAGATCAGTTTGAGGAGAAACAACATCTTTACTATATTGAGTTTACTAATTCATCCGCATAGTATTTCTCACCATTTTTAAATTTAGGACTTTTTAAAAGTTATTTTATTTTTTAATTGATATATAATAACATGCAGATATTTATGTGCTATAGTAATGTTTTGACACATATAATGTATAGTCTGCCAGAGAATGTTTTTTCCTGCTGATATATGTGCCTTTATCAATCTTTAAAAAGATTTATTGCAAAGTATCTGAATTTTTCATGCTATTATAAATGGTATAATTTAAAATTTTTTCCTTTTAAAAATCCTTTAGGCTATATGTATGTGTAAATTGAGAGGTGATTTTAAGTCTATGTGGATATTCTGAATTTGAGAATAATTTTCATCAATTCTGAAGAATTGTCTGCCGTTAACTCTTCAAATACTTCTTCCCAATTCTCTTTCATATCCTGAAATTCTGATTAGATATATTCTTCTGGAAATCTGTCCTATGTGTCTCTTAACTACTTTTATTTCTCTCCCTGTCTGATGCAGAATGTTCTGAATTATCTCTAGAGCTATCCTTCCTTTCACTAATTCTTTCCTTATCTGCCTAATCTGTTATTTAACCTACTGGTTCTCAAAAGAGGGTGATTTTGTCTCCCAGGAGACACTTGGGGTGTCGTGATCCGCCAAGATGGATCACAAGTTCAGGAGATTGAGGCCATCTTGGCTAACATGGTGAAACCCCTCTCTACTAAAAATACAAAAATAAGCTGGGCGTGGTGGTGGGCACCTGTAGTCCCAGCTACTTGGGAGGCTGACGCAGGAGAATCGCTTGAACCCAGGAGGCGGAGGTTACAGTGAGCAGAGATCGTGCCACTGCACTCTAGCCTAGGTAACAGAACGAGACTCTGTCTCAAAAATAAATAAATAAATAAATCAACAAATAAAAATAAAAATTCACAGGACAGCCCCCAACAACAAAGAATTATCCAGCCCAAATGCCAACAGTGTCAAGGTTGACACACCTTGGTTTTACCTATCTTGAGAGAGAGACAGAAAGACACACACACACACACACACACACACACACACACACACACACACACACACAAAGAGAGAGAGTTGGATTTGTCTAGTTCCTTAAGTCACTCCTCCTCCCTTGGAATAAATATGGAGTAAAGAGAGGCTCCTATTCTTTTCCTTCCTACCTTGTGGAACAGAAATTTTCTCTCTTTCAAGGAATATTAAGGAGACAGGAATAGGTGTTTTTCCCAACAACTCCTGTATCTGACACCATTTTCCCACCAGTACCACCCTTAAACCAAGGCAAGGAATGCCTATGTTTTGGGACTTTCTGTTTCTCCCTCCTCCAGATACTTTTTGCTCATGCCTAGAGCCTGTATTAGCCCCATCTTCTAGACCGTGCTCAGGTAACTGGGACCCCAAGAGTTCCCTGCCCACAGGCCCAAAGCCTGCATCCGGAGGCTGCATGTGCCTCTCCTCTGCGCCCATATTCCTGAGGGTGGAGTGCCCTCTGGTCTGTGAACCCCCAGGTCTGAGTGGTAGCCATGCAGAGCTGTTTGTGGGTGCTGAAGACATGCCTGAGACCTGTAGCCGGCGTGTGCACATGTGTACCTGGGACCCTGCAAAGCAGGATAGGGGAAGGGAGCTGACTCTCTCTGCTCTCCTTTCTGGTTGAGTTCTGAGATGTTTAAGAACTCCAAATTAAAATACGGCCTTCCGAGTCATTATAAAGGAATATTTGTCACAATCAAAGCATAAAATCAATTTTACTTAACCATTTATTTGCTTGATTTTTAACTTTGAAATATTTAGATATATAGTAAGCAGGCCTGTATATTTACTCTGGCCTGGAACTCCACAAATGTTCACAAAGGGCCTGCTTCCATGTGTTTTACTGAAAAGCTTAATTAAGTAAAAACAAACAAAAAGCCAGTATCTCTCAGATATATGTGTATTTATTTATATAATAAATAATCTGGAAGGAAATACAAAAAAGTGAACAGGGTTATATCTTCTACAAGGGTGGGATTTTGGATGATTTTTTTTTCTTCTTGCTTATTTGTATTTTCTAATTTTTTGTAGATAAACATGGAACACTTCTGTAATTTATTAAAGGAGGAGTGTGAACATTAATCAGGGCATACCTATCTGAAGAAATCACCCTATGTCCTACTGATAATGATCAGGGGAATCAACTTCATATGTAAAGCACATTCTAGTGCTGTTTGCATGTGTATGTGTGTGTGTGTGTGTGTGTGTGTGTGTGTGTGTGTATGTGTGTGTGAGAGACAGACAGAGAGAGAGAGAGAAGGAGCTGGAGCTGTTATGGCATACGCACGTCTTCTAACCAGACAGCTGTAAAAATACCAAGACAGCTTTTATCAACCCTGGCACCAGATATCCTCTAGGCCAAATTGATTCAGTAAATAGAGTGATGAAGGGCAAGACTGAAAGATATTCTGCAGCATTGTTTCTCAAACCCCAGGGTTATGACCCCCATGGGATTACAGAAACTGGAGCCAAGTTGCTGCATACTCCTATCCAGGGACTCCACCAGGCCCTGGGAACTGATAGACCATCCACAATGCCCCTTTCTCTTGATCATAACAATAACTAATTGTACACAGTTGCTCACAAAGTACTTCACATACATCATCTGATAAATTCAGTCTGGTCTGTAGGGTGGGTATTTGCATTTTTATAGCTGAGGAAATTGGGGCTGAGAGGTTCAGGAGATCAGATGTGGTCACAGCTAGGAGGTGGTAAAGCTGAGACTTCATCCAGGTCTTCTAATCCTCTGACTTCATCCTAGTCAGCCACTTCCCCGTTTCATCAGTTTTTTGTTTTGCTTTTGCCTGTTCCTCCCCATCATTCTTTTTCTTTCCTTTTCTTAGCACTAACCTGAGAAATCCTAATGATGGGAACTTGGTTCTTTCTCATTTACTTCATAAAAATCCATCATGTTCTCTTCTTTATCCCTTCCCTTATCACCACTTGCCGCCCAGAAATGGGGAAAAGGTTGCTACA
The DNA here is from genome assembly GCF_037993035.2 of Macaca fascicularis. Classification (NCBI taxonomy): domain Eukaryota; kingdom Metazoa; phylum Chordata; class Mammalia; order Primates; family Cercopithecidae; genus Macaca; species Macaca fascicularis. Next base: position 89,377,228 of record NC_088387.1, read on the forward strand.
GAATGAAAATACTAATAAACATTTTGGTAGTGCGGCCCAGCAGCACTGAATGTCGTCAGGCTCCTGAGTGGGGCACAGAAAAGGTTGTCAGTGTTAATAATCAAACAGTTTTTAAGACACTCTTGCTTGCATCATGTTTCTATATCATTTATTTTTAAAACACTTTATATGCATCTTCCCAATTTGTCTTGTATATAGCACCCCTGTACAATATGGATCACTAACAGGCTACAGATAAGGGAACTGAGGCTCAGAAATTAAGAAACTTCTTCGAGACTCACAGTAATAGAGTCTTCAAGAAGCACGTCTGTCTGTGAATAGCGCTGTGCAATAATTTCTGTGTGCCTATAGACACTGATGTGCATCTGAGCCCCCAATCTGGAAAAGGTTAGCAATGCATGGGTTAGATCCTTAACATTAACATGATTTACCTCCCCCTCTCCCTTGCTGGCAATAACATCACAAAAGATTAGAAAATGGCTGATACTTACCGTTCAGAAGACCACTTTAATAATATCAGTTTTCTGCCTCGTAGCCCTTGGCAGGACTCTCTTTTCACAGATCACAATGTTGGCACAGGGCCAGGAGATGGTGAAGTTGACTCAGAGGTCACTGCAGTTTATAAGTCAGAATAATAAAAAGGAAGGCAGATTTGACATCACTGGCAAGGGAAAAATTTTGGTATTGTGCTAAGCAAACGGATTACAGCTAGCTCTGAGTAACACAGGAGAAGTAAAAAGCTATTGAAGGGGAAAAAGTCCATGTAAAAAGGCAAACCACTATAGTGAGAGCTTGCAAATGCTCTCAAAATTGATCATTAACTTGTTATTTATCCTAACATCAAAGAACAAAACAATGTGCTCAAGCGAACACTTCTGTTAACCAAGGTGAAAGAGAGAAATGCTTTATGATAAAGTATTGAGAAAACATACACAGACACACACACACACACAAATTGATTTTTGAATTGGCTTTGCTGCAAGCTACATATCTAGAGTAAAAAGCACCTCTTTCTTCACTAAGCTCCTGCAATTTAAAAAATAAGAATAGAAAAATTCCAAGATAAGCTCAGCTTTTAACCCATTCATGCTTAGTGTTCCATTATCGGAACGCTAAGCGTGTGAGAGTTATTTATATTCTACTGCTCAAGATCATCACCAAGCTCTGATTACAAACATTTTAAAAATTGCAACCTCCGGCATAAATGGGTTAAGTTCACTTGGTGAAAACCAAATACAGCTACAATTATTATTAGGCCTTGGTGTGTGAAGGACTCTAAGAGTTAAAAGCAAACCAGCACCACCTTTAGCCCATAAGGGATTACTCTTTTATTAGTATAGTCTTGGGATTAGTGGAAATGTCTGTCTAATGAATGCAGCTACTATATTTGAGCACATGCCTGAATAAGCTACTTGTTGATTGAAACGTACCTATTTATAAGCACTTCTGCATGTTGTGAAAAATCCATCTGTATTACCACAGCATGGCACCCACCATTTGAATAAAGGCTCTTTGCCATTTCACTATAGGGCCTGTTGAATGAACAGGCAGAAAGGAAATGTGTTGCATCCACTTAACAGATTTTATTCCTCACTCTTGGCCAGTAAAGTAGAGTTACCTTATCTAAACAGCAATTTAGATTGATGTGGATGTTACAAAAACAGCAATGGAAAAAAAGAAATACTTTTCATCAGACTCACCCAGGGATTTTAGCTAGTAAACCTACTATAATTTGGACAAATGTTCACAAAGCCTAAACGAACCAAACCTCTGCTTAGGTCATAATCTTTGAACTAAATCTGAAAGTAGGTGGATTTACTACACATACTTCTTGTCATTTCTTTTTTACATTTCTGCTTATGAATACCACACTAATGGCATGCCCAAGAGAAACAAGTACAGCATAAGAATAGTCTTGATACACAGTCAAACAAGTTGATGCTTTCAATGGCTGCGGTCCTCATCCGTGCTAAGGCTCCATCCAAGGTGGGTCCAAGCCTTCCACTCGTAAATGGGGACCTCAGCGTCCACTCTGGGAATCTGAGCTCTGAGTTCCACCTGCTCCCACCTCTCAACACACGGCCACTGCTCTGCCTTCCAGTCTCAGTACCAGCTCTGCAAGCTTCTTGAGTTTGCATTTAGGTATTCCACTGAAGTCTATCTTCTCTCTTTTGCAGTTAGGGGCCCCATTTACAGTGCTTATTATGCTACCTCTGGGGAAAAGCTAGTAAGGAATTTATTAAAATTTTATTTTAAAAGAGTAAATAATATATATATTTTTTGAAACGGAGTTTTGCTCTTGTTGCCCAGACTGGAGTGCAGTGGCACATTCTTGGCTCACTGCAACCGCCGCCTCCCGGGTTCAAGCGATTCTCCTGCCTCAGCCTCCTGAGTAGCTGGGATTACAGGCACCCGCCACCACGCCCGGCTAATTTTTTTGTATTTTTAGTAGAGACAGGGTTTCACCATGTTGGTCAGCTGGCCTCGAACTCCTGACCTCAGGTGATTCACCCTCCTCGGCCTCCCAAAGTACTGGGATTACAGGCGTGAGCCACCACACCCGGCCAAGAGTAAATCACCTTAACAAACCACAGGCTATTATTAACAGAGACATCACACTTGGAGAACTTTATAAATGATGCCGGGCAAACTTTCCAGATCCCATTGTTAGAAAGAGAAGATTGAAATCAGTGGTCAACTGGAAGCTTCAGCACAAGCAGAAACAATGCAGGCTTTAGCAGTCTTCAAATCCTGGCTCTTTCTCTTTCTAGAGTTTGTGACCCTTAGTTTTCTAGTGATATCACGAACAGACCTAGCAGGGCTCTTTTGATGGTCAAAGATGATGCTATGTGAAGTGCCTGGTACATAATGAGAACTCAGTAACTTGTAGCTATTATATTTATTATTCACAATCTGGGAAGGCAGTAAGATTAGAGGATCATATCTTCTCTATTTTTCTAATTGAAAAAGCAAAAGAATAATTCTGAAAGCAAACATGTTAATATTAGGAAACCAAAGTGAAACTTATAGAACATAAGGCATTTGGAAACACAAGTATTTAACCATAATATATCAACACCAAGCACCAAAGATCATATAATAAATAATACAGCATTGTTTTAAGGTTTTTTCCTTTTTGTTTTTTGAAACAGGGTCTTGCTCTGTCACCCAGGCTAGAGTACATACAGATTCTGTATCACTAACTCTGAGGCTAGGTGAAAATGTTTTAAGAGAGAGGAACAACTTGATGGAAAGTGCTATTATCACCACACTCATCTGTCAGATGAAAAAACCAAGTAGCTAAATTAAATATTAAATGTTAGGTAGGAGAGATGAGGCTTTAATTAGAAAACGCCATGCTTTCCCTACTTTACCTCCCCACACATTTTCTTCAATTATCTTAAACACTCACATAAGTAAGATTTAAAAAAAAAAAACAACCTAATAGATCTATGCCTTTAAAGAAAGGAAAACATCTAATAGCTCTTGCTTTTGTGAGAGCACTCCAAGATAAAAGAGGGCACAGACTTTGTCCAGCACAGCATTGGAGAACGCGACTGCGAGGAGATAGCTCTTCTGTGACTTGATTTGTGACTTCTCACAATCACTGATGCCTTTCTACCTTGAACCCAAGGAAAGCAAACTGAAGACTAAACACTTCTACAACTTTGATGTTCTACTTCAGTCTTCTACTTGATTGCTGGAATGATTGTCCTTTTCAGTATTTATTTTCTATCCATTTTCTATTAGGGTTCATAGCTTGATACTAATAAAAATTAATCTTAAAACCTTGTTCCATCCACCCATTCAAGCATCCACCCATCCATTCACCCATCTGTTCCTCAATGACTTCTAGAAAAGGTTTAAGTAGACCCTTAATGTTAACTCATTGTATTGGTCTTTCTCACAGGTATTATCTCTGCTATAAGAGAAACTGCTTTGGGGTATAGGCCCACTTTTTTTTTTAAGGCTAATATGCTAATAGAAAAGAAGCAGGTGGTTAAGGAATGAGAGCATTGAGCACTGGTAAGCATTCAAAACCAAAATTCATTAATGAAAGAGTTTTTTAAAGACTGTTTTTAAATGGTCAGAATATTTAATGGATTATGAATTAAGTTTCCAAAGGCAGTTGAAACTCACAAGGAAGCTACGAGTAGAAATTATTTACATCTTATATATAGTAACATGGAAAAAGAAAAAAGGGCCAAGTGATTTATACATGGGACCCAAAATTTAGCAACGCAAGGCAGGACTTAGAATTCCTCACTATGTCTTTTGTACTAAGATTATTAAGCTCAGCTGCTGCCTTCAATATTTGGTTCCACAGACATTGAAAGCATTTTACTTTGGCATTTCTGTAATATGGCACCATTAATAGCTGTCTTCACCCATAATACCCTAATTAAACAACCATCTTTGGGGCCGGTAGAATACATAATGAAGGGGCAACAGCCTAGTTCCTGGTAACTAAGTAAAAATTTAGGTTATGCCATTTTTTTCTTGCATTTTCTTGATTTAGAAGTTAAACTATGCTCACATTTCCAGTTTCACCAAGTCTGTATCTTTCTGAAACATGCACAAAATCTCAAGAACCATAAATGTTTCTACCTCCAAATCCACTCTTTTATCACTTTTGAACAATAAAGCAGTCAATCTAATGATTTCACAAACTTGTAGTATGTGATTTTCACCTGTTTAGACTAAGGTTTTCCAAAGCATGATCCAATTAATGTTAGGCTGAAAGAGAATAAACCCTATATTTAAAACAAAATGAATTTATTTGCTCTTTGTGCCAAACTACCTCAAGAATTATAAAAATACTGAACTCAATTGTAATTAGCCCTAAAGAAATAGGGAATTTAAAAAATTCAATGTACTTCAGAAAGCATATAAAATTGAGAACATCACAAAGCCAAGAATGTTAAGTCGTAAAACAAATTTATTTTAAAAATCAATATCTTGCATTTCAGATATACAGATGTATCTTTTACCAGAAGGTGAAAACACCTTTTCCAGAATCTGCTTTCAGCAGAATCAATACTGATTTCGAAACTGGTTGCTCAGGTCTTGGAGCTCTAGCACTAAGGTGTCCATAGCTGTTATGTCATCAGCTAATTCCCTGGACATTTCTCCAGTGGCCACATCTGTAAAAAGTTGCTGTAATATAAAAAACAAAGCAGAAGTATTAAAATAATAAAAATTTCTTTAAAATAAAATAGATATAGAGTATGGAGTTAAAAAACCTTTTGCATAATAATACTATACAATTAAAATAGCAATGGTAGCGTTTTTTTCTGTTCACTAGCCTAGAAATGTACAAGCTGCAATTAAAGGCTGAATCAAAACAACATGCGTGAACTTATAAATTCAAATAAGCTCTGCTCTTCAAAGCATTTGCCTAAATTCTGGTTATTCATTTCAATGTTATAGGATGGTTTTTGGATGAACAGGCATAATTCAACCAAACAAAACGAGTTTATTTATTGCGTATGCAGCAAAACAAATATGTTCTATATTCAAATTCATATAAATCATACCCTCTATGCTACTTATTTGAAAATTGATTTGGCTTAGGCCTCAGAGACCACAAAGATTATCCTAGCAAAAAAGTCCAGCAAAATAACAATAACTGTGTCCTCTCCCTGAAAAAGGAATTGCCTGGGGAGGTTTAATGCAACATATTTCAATCATGCTACCATAGCTGAAAACATTTGGAAATGCCTCTCCAGGAACTGCCTGCTGAGCCAACACAGGCCCCCAAGAAAATCAGCTTCAGGATTTTATGACCCATTGTATGCGTGTGTGTGCATGCGTGAGCACATGTGTACATGCAACTGTGTATATGTTTTATTCAGAAATATCATTTACGTAGCTTTCCAAATATCTGTTTCATTGGATTTGATTATATGATTTGTACAGCATTTCATAACAAAAGGTAGTAGGAACTGCTCCAATGTCATCAGTAGAGAAGACACCTTTTAGGAAAATAATCTAGCCTCACATAGTTTTTTTTGGCTTTTTTTAGTTTTGTGTGTGTATGTTTTTAAACTAAGAATTACAGTGCTTGCAAATCATAATCAATCTGCATCACTTCCCTGTGGGGTAAGGAGGAAGCACAGAGAAACTGAGGCTTAGAAAAAAAATGAGTAATTTGCTGAGACTCTGTTCTGTGTCCAGGCTCTCCAGCATTCTCATGAACAGCCCCTTCATGCCACTCTTGGCAGCAAACCTGTATAAGGACAGGGTGCAAATGGGCAGGGGAGTCACTCTGTCCTGGGAGAGCATGGGCTGGATGATTTGTTAGGTGAGTCTCTAGGTACTAGGAGCTTATTTCCATGAAGTACCTGGCCTGGCAAGAAAAGACTCGAGATTCATTCAAGTAAGCCTATTTAACATAGGCTGCAAGCAATTTAACATAGTTATCCTCATTCATTTTCAATCTTAATTCATTTTCACTTTTTAAAGTATTCTAAAAAAGTGACTTTTTTGGAATGCATTTCAGTATGACAAACCTAATTCATTAAATAGAAAAGGTATAAGATCTATGAAACCAGAGACTACCAAATATATGTAAAACATGCTTCAGAGGAGGCACTGGGGGGTAATTTTACCCATTTTTGGATAATCCAGTTGGCATCTAATGAGAACAAAAATCTAAACACAGATGATGTTCTGGGGCCGCATTTTCATTATTTGGGAATCTACCATAATATGGAAAGGTGTGCAGTACCTGCACAGACAATACTATTCAAGTCATGTAAGTATAGATTTATATAAAGTAGTAATTCATAAGACAAAGCTCTGCACAGACAAAAGAAAGCCACAGCACACCCTGAAGAAGTAAACTAGTGTGGATGGGTTGGTGATACAATCGAAAAGTAGGAAACAAAGCTCCCACTTTGGGAAGGAAAGTCACAGGAAAAAACCCTGCCTTTCTGACTCTGAGGGAGCTCTTACAGATTTCTGAGAGACACAATTCTGAAGTGCTGCCAAGCTAGGAGGAAATATAGCTCTCCTGGGTCATGCAGATAAATAGAAAAAGTGAGTAAGTTAATTAAAGAGGCAAAAATGATGCCTTGATCTGAAAAGATCGAACTATTAATAAGAAAAAAAAAAAAAACTCTGGTAAGGCAGTTACAGAGTAAAAAGGTATTCAGAAGTGGCCCGTGTACCAGAGACTTACTCTCAGAAGTAAGTCAAAATTACTTTGCAATCCAATATGCAATAGTGAAAGCAAGTAAAGGCTAGAAAAGTAAGTGGTAAATTGTGCTAGAAGTTATATTTGTCCAAATTTTGCTTCCAGAGGTATAATCCAAATCTGGCTGCACAGTAAAATCACACAGGAAATTCAACAGATCTCCTACATCAGTCACAGATAGAGCCCAAGAATCAATCCAGTTTTCAATAAAACTCCCTGAGTGATTCTAAGGCATCTCCGGCCCAGCACTGGTCCATAAGTTAGTTGTTGTGAACTAATGGCATATTTCAGTTGTCAAACCTCAATCGCCATCTACCTTAACAATTTTGCTCAAATCCATATACCACCTATTTAATATTTTTATCTAAGTCAATTATTTTTTTACTTAAGAGTCTTTTTAAAAGGAAACATTACATTGCTACTTGAAATACAAAATAAGCAATAATATTCATGAAATTATAGGCTTGATGAGCTAGTCTACTTTTTTCTAATATGTACTGAAACGAATATATATTTGAACCAGAAGTTTACCAGTGGCATATATGCCACACTTTGGGGGAAAATGACAATAAATATAAGATCATTGTTTTAATTTAATTTAAGGAAAGCATTAAGGGCTGAATTGTGAACATTAATTTCAAAGACTTTTTTTTTTTTTGGAGACGGTATCTCACTTTGTCACCCAGGCTGAAGTGCAATGGTGCAATTTCGGCTCACTGCAACCTCTGCCTCCCGGGTCTGAGCGATTCTCCTGCCTCAGCCTCCCGAGTGGCTCAGATTACAGGCACCCACCACCACACCCAGCTGATTTCTGTATTTTTTAGTAAAGATTGGGTTTCACCATGTTGGCCAGGCTGGTCTCAAACTCCCGACCTCAAATGATCTGCCCACAATGGCCTCCCAAAGTGCTGGGGTTACAGGCATGAGCCACTGCACCTGGCCAATTTCAAAGACTCAAGTCACACACATTTAGAGTGGTGTAGCCATTGGGCCAATAGTATCCTCACTAACACAATCAACCATGAGGAGGCTGCTATGTAAAATATAACATAGGCCTAAAATTATCACTGATGTAAAAGAAGATTTAACAGCAATAAGCTGATGTTAATGACCTTTTTCTATATGACAATTCCAATTAATTCACATGTCACTCTCACCTTTGCTTTAGATAACAAGCCCCGTAAATTGAGTCGAACAGAGGAAAGCATTTGTACAGCTTCTTGGGGACTGGATTTGTTTTTACTGCATTTTATGGCCACTGGAAGATAAATATGGAGAGAAATATCCATTACAAAGTGTTAATAATAATTCACAGGGACAAAAGCCAATTATTTAATTAGAATTTTATAGTAACAGACTTTAGAAACACTTCTACCTGGAAAGTTTTTATTTTTGAAAAAGAAAAATTGTGTACATAGCTTTTCCCTTTATCCTTCTTCTTCTTTTTTTTTTTTAAAGATACAGCGTCTCACCCTGTCGCTCAGGCTGGAGGTGTGGCACACAGCCTTGAACTACTGGCCTCAGGCGAGCCTCCTGCTGCAGCCTCCCAAAGCACTGAGATTACAGGTGTGAGCCACAGAACGCAGCCTTTCTCTATCCTCCTTTAAGAATGATCATTTACAGCTCCAGGGAATTTTGAGAAAAACAGGTGATTTTTGGTGAGTTATGGATCACTGAGAAGAGACCCTAAACACCTATACATGCATGCATTTGAGCACACACACGCACACATGTGCATAGACAAATAAAATTAGGTGAGGAGACAAAATATTACTGAAAACAAAGTACCCACACAGACAAAAACAGATGCAGCACATCTTTGTGTGGCTTTCCATGCTACCAAGTCCCCAATGGGGACTTCACAACTGCTGATGACACAAGCCCAAGGAAGTGACGTGCCAGATCTGTATGGCTCAATTCTTACTGCATTTTCATAATCAGGGTTTGAAGTACCATTCAGGAAGCACTGACAACAACCTATGTGTCTTCATTTAGAGAACGTGACCACAACCAGGTTCTTGAGTTCCTGAGCAAGGCTTGGCATCAGCAGGGAATGGGGAAGAGTGACTCACAACTCTGCTCGCAGCATTCTGTGGAACCCATTTGACCAAAACCTGAAATTACGAAGAAGGCATCCTCCTTCCTGGTAGAAGGCCTGGCTATTAATGCTTTATGAGAACAAGTGAAGAGCTTTGTACAAACATAATGCCCAATATTTCCCCACTGACTTGTTCTTGGTTTTGTTCCCTAAATTATGCTCACCAAATTTAAACAGACCAATAACCAGATACTATTTTAACACGACACTAAACAGCACAAGGATTAAAGTCTACTTCATACTCCAGATTGTAGACCAAGGATAGAAAATCATTTTTTTTTTTTTTGAGACAAGGTCTCACTCTGTCACCCAGGCTGGAGTGCAGCGACACAACCATGGCTCATTGCAGCCTCAACCTCCAGGATTCAAGTGATTCTCCTACCTCAGTCTCTCAAGTAGCTGGACCACAGGTGCATGTCACCACAACCAGCTAATGTTTTATTTTTTAAAATTTTTTGGTAGAGATGGGGTCTCACTATGTTGCTCTGGCTGATCTTGAACTCCTGGGCTCAAGTGATCCACCCATCTCGGCCTCCCAATTACAGGCATGAGACACCATACCCAGCCCAAAAGATTTATTTTTGCATGCAAACACTAATCAATTGGTAGAGGCTGACTATGCCTGGCAAAACAGAGTTCTGTCATTAATTAATAATATCTTCCAAGGCCAGCAAGAACTAGGTTTGACATTCCTATTTTAGAGTAATAATGAGGAATAATAATTAGACTTTGACATTTCTCATTAAAAGGCGAAAGGATGCACAGTAATTAGCAATGTTAAGCCCATTTTCAAAAAGCAGAGTTAGCCCAGAGATAGCGAGGATTATTAGTCTGTTTTTCTTAGTAGAGGAAAGTTGTAACCACCATGCCAGCGGTATTTGAGCTGTTTAGTACCTAGCAGTTTAGATCAGAAACTGTTGTATTTCTTTTTTTAATCCCTTATTTTTATTCTGACACAAACAAAAGTAAAGCAAAAAGACAGATATACTCTATTAGTTTTCCTACTCAATCCCATTTCCAAAAGGCATTATAGATTGAGACAGAGAGAGACGGCCAGAGGGAGAGAAATAACTTGCTGTTTCAAATCATCAGAAAATCTGAAGCAGCAGCGCCTCCTCTGTAGACTGCAGTTAAAATGCATTAACTCTTATTTTAAAAACTCTCGGATGGCAAAGAGCTAAAACACTTTAGCCCACCCTTTCCCAGAAAATAAAATAGCAGAAACTATAAATGTATACCTTCCAGACAATACAAATGAGCACACAATGATGACACTGTTATAGGGAGGCCTCAAATACTATATCAAGATTGCAATATCTTATCAAGCTTTCTGAAGTGCATGGCTACCTTAATGATAGCAACCCAAGGAGTAAACCACGTGGAGATTTTTAAAAATGTTATGCAGTCATGCATCACTTAATGATGGGGATACAGTGTAAGAAATACGTGGTTAGGCAATTTTGTTGTTGTGAGAACATCATAGGGTATACTTACACAAACCTAGGTGGTATAGCCTACTATGCACTTAGGCTACATGGTATATAGCCTACTACTCCTAGGCTACAATCCTGTACAGCACGTGACTGTACTGAACACTGCAGGCAATCAGAACACAATGGTAAGTATCTGTCTATCTAAACATTGGGAAGGTGCAGCAAAAATATGGTTTTATAATATTATGGGGCCACTGTCATATATGTGGGTCCACTGGTGACCAAAATGTTGCTATGAGATGCTTGACTGTATTTCCTTTTTATAATTGGGTGGGGTGGAAGAACAATGTTTTGAAGAGATTCACACACAGAGAAACCCAGCTTATTCTTTGAGCACTGATGTACAAAAGTTAACAAGGAAACGGTTAAGATTTATCTTTGTAAATCTAAAATATCATTAGAAACTAAAGCTGGGCATCCACTCAAATATGCTTAAAATGCTGTAGGAGCATGAACACATAATTCAATGATGTCAAAGGAGAACTTAAAAGAATGGACACTTGTTTTTCTCCAAGTATTGCCCTGATGAAGAAAATGATGCCAATAATAGTTTAAACCCAACTTTAAGATGCAAAATAAAGATTTTTTCCTAGAGTATCTCTTTAACCTGCATATTTCTCTTTGACAGATTTAATACCATTACTTGGTGAGTACAGAAAATATCGTGGCTTTGACTGTTACAGACCAGCAGTTCATATAAATGCTTAGAGTTGGCAAGTTGAAGTAGATAAGATAAATTTTTCAAAGTAAATCCCACCCTGCTAATTATGTACCTAATACATCAGTGTGGGTTTCCCCAAATATCATACTATATCCACAACGACCAAAAGCATAAGGACTGGATCCCATCTAAGCCCACGCACATGAATTCTAACCACCCCCAAAACATCCTTCTATGCTCTATTAGCAGTTATCCCAAACTTTTCTACATTGCCTTTCAGCTATATAGAGCTCAGTACTTCTACCTTCTCTGCCAAAAGCTAGGTGACCCAGGAAATTAGATATTTATATCCTTTAGGTCAAACATATCAAAGGTCAAAAGTAGAATTTTCAACTACCAAGCTTATTTCTAAATTGTTTGAAAGTTCTGTGACTTCTTTATAAGCAAGCCAAACTTTATCCTTGTTCTTAATTTTTCTCTTTTTAGTTTTGAGTCCCTTATCATCTACAGCTCAAGTCCTCTATTTTGGAAGGAACAGGGTGGTGGTGAGAGGGTAGGGTATCAACATCTACACCACGTGTGAAATACTGCTAAGTGTTTGAATGTTTTCATTTATTCTTCATGGGTAGGTATTATCCCATTTTATGGATGAGGAAAGTAAGGCTCAGAGAAGTTAAATTATTTACCCAAGGTCAACTAGCAAGCATGTGGTAGAGCTGGTCCTGGAGCCTAGGTCTCCCTGATTCTAAAGCTCTGCCCTTTGCATTCTTCCCTGTTTGCTCCCTATTTGTTGTAATCATTAGTGGCAGCAAGGAGGTTAGTTGGGCAGGGAAGTAGGAGGAGAACTTTAGGATTGGTTTAAGGTCCTTGTAATTCAGTTCTTAACATTGGGGGCATCATTATTTTATTGGGACTGCATCACACACCCATATTCAAATATAAATATAAAAATGCATTACCAAATTTAACTGACATTTTTAAAAAGTAATAATTGAAAGCAATACTTATTTGGACTATATTTACCCAACAGCCATATAATTTTGTATGTAAGGTTAAACCTCTCCTCAAACAATATCCTCTACCATTCCCCAAAGGTAAGGCTTATATTTTATATTTCTTTTGTATATGCTATAGCTCTTTGCATATTGCTATGTACTCCAGAGATCTATGTGTGAGTCAAGTTAAAGTTAACAGATTTCCTTAATGCTACGTAATCAACACAAAGAGACTCAGTGTGGAATGAAGGTTATACAAAGTTGTAAAGGTGTTTCACATCTGTAAAAAAGTTTCTAATTTCTGTTACTTATTCCAGCAGAATATAAGCCTCCATCCTGTTTCTTCTTATTATTCCAAAATGCCTATTACATAGTAGGTGGTCTATGAATATTTGCTGAATTAAAAAAACAATGTCAATATAATGAAATAATTTGATATTATTTATAATGGAACTTAACTTTTGACCAACACTCTTTTTTTTTTTTTTTTTTTAGTAGTAAATAAGTCAAAACATTCCATGGATATCAAATGTTACATCAAATACCATGTGCAAGTCCTAAGGCTCTTTGAACAACTTCCTTAAATGATGTAATATCTTTCTCCCAACAATTGGACTGGGTGTCACACTTGTATGCCTTTGAGAGGCACTGGAAGGCCTGAGGAAAGAGAAAGAACAATATTCAGTATAACAAGTAGAATTCACATTTCAAACTCTGTTTCCTGGAAGTCATATGGAACTAATTCCAATGTGAAAAAGCAGCATCTGCGTTGTACAGCACAGCGTCTAATACTCTCATCAAAGAAGGGGTAGAAATGCACACCCAGCGGCAAGAAACCATGGCAAGAAATCAAATGGATATACCTGGATTGAGACACTTCCCTGTAACCAGAAAAATATAAAGGCCAGGTTTGGAAATCTGTAAATGTACAGATTTTCTCAGCATTTGTAGCCATCAGTTTAAAAACCCTGTTTGGAGAATGAGGCATGAACTTGGTTAAAACAATGAACTTGCTGGTAGATATAGGTAATCTCACAGATGTTTAAAGCACTCTCTTTCAAATCCTTGAGGGAGAAGTCACAGATCAGAGAATTCTGGGTACTCTTAATTCCATATATGCAAGAAAGTCCATAATTCAAGGAGAAATAGAAGGACATGAAAGTAGGAGTGTGCATGTGTGCAGGTGATACGTGTTCTCTGGGCTGACAAGGCCACAGTGGAAGCCAGCTGTGTGGACTGAGGGAGGAGAGAATGGCTAAGAATCCCACAGATTAGCTGTGCCGTGGCTAATTCCAAACCCACGCAAGGGGAGTACACTTGATTTGTTGTGGGTGTTTTGAAAAGAAACATAAAACAATTATTCCAACCTTGGAAACTTTGCAGGCTCCTTTAAGTTCTAAGATAAGAAGCTAAAGGCATAACTTGAATGGAACTTGTGTTCTATCACACTTGTGAGAAAGGGCAGGGTAATCTTTGTAAAAGTATATGTTTTGACTTAAAAGTTCTCTTTCAATATCCTTATCTTGTTCCTTTTTCTCTTTTCCTTTCCTAGTCCCCACCTCAGATCTAAACACTCCTTCTGTCCTTGTACCCATCGACTGTAGTCTTCAGCAACGTGCCTGCAGAAAGGGGTGTAGAGTAAATAACAAAAGCCAACTCTTTGCTGCAGATTTAGTAGGGGTGGCCATTTCAGGAGGCCCTTTAGGAGGCAACAGAGAACCATGTAAGAAAACTTCGTGGAAAATAAAAAGATGAATGTTACAGCCCACAATTCAAAGTATGTAGGTTAAAGACTCTGAATCAGAACTGAACTCAGGCATACTAATCTTATCTTTCAGATTCTTAAACTCTTCCTCCACCCATCAAAAAAGTAGATCTACTACAGACATGTTCAAATGAAAGGTGAGGACTCAGGAGGAATGAAGGACTTGCCTTTTCATTTTCATCAGGCTTTTCACTCTGCCCATTTCCATATACTTGAGCATACAGCCTCCAGATTTCTCCATCATTTGTCACTCTTGAAGTCACTCTGCCAAATAACTCCTGCAGCTTTCCTTTGAGGCCAGTTGTGACATCTCCACTTCGATCAGTCATCCCATTAATCACTGCCCTGACTAGAATTTTAAGAACCTTAAAAATGCACAGGAGAAACTGGTAAGCTAGAAACCAACAAACAATAACAAAAACAAAGAGCTACCTCACCATCATCAAAGACAATGACAATGAAAAACCTTGTGAAATTTGTTAAGAGTATCACCTTTAAGCTTTTGAAAAACAAAATAAAATTCAATCCTGAAGCACTCTCTAGGATCTCAAGCTGACTACCTCTCTGGATGTCCCTTCAAAAGCTTCTGGAGAGGGTTCTTTCATTCAAAGGGCCCCATGTTCGGTGCTTGGCTCTTCTCACCTGGAACATTCTCTCTGAGTGACTGGAGGCTTCACTAGTGTCTATGCAACTCCAGCCAGATTCCCCTCTGGAGCTCCAGGACTGTGCACCTCAATACCTACCAGACAGGTCATACCGACATCCCTCTCCATCTATCCAAGGTGAAACATAGATCTCAAATCGCTCTTCTTCCTGGAATCTCTAGGTGAGCCTATCCACACAGTTCCCAGAGCCAATAACCTGAGCATCAACCTAGATTCTCTTGCACTTCTGCCACAACTACTAATTTGATTTTCAACATTCCTAATGTTGATTTGTTTTGGTTTTCAACATTTTCTTTCATGCTCCCCATGTGCATGTTCAATGGCCAGTGAAATAGCTGTTGTCCTAAATAGAACAACATTGAAAACAACGTTGAAAACAATCCTAAATACAGCTTCTCCTACCTTAGTTTAGGCCTCATTAACTTCAATCTGGGCTGCTATAATAACCTTTCTAACTCTGCTTAAAGAAGTCCTCAGCCCCTCCTAATTACTAAATGACAAACTGCTAATACATGTGCATGCGAAGTATCTAGTAAGTGTCTCTTTTTCCAACTACCTCAAGTTAGCTCACCATTTTTTTTTTTTTTTGATGGAGTCTTGCTCTATTGCCCAGGCTGGAGTGCAGTGGTACGATCTCAGCTCACCACAACCTCCGCTTCCCGGGCTCAAGTGATTCTCCTGCCTCAATCTCGACTACAGGTGTGCACCACCATGCCTGGCTAATTTTTGTATTTTTAGTAGAGACGGGGTTTCACTATGTTGGCCAGGCTGATCTTGAACTCCTGACCTCGTGACCTGCCCGCCTTGGCCTCTCAAAGTGCTGGGATTACAGGCGTGAGCCACCGCGCCCAGCCTAACTTCTTGGCTATCTTATTATCATCTGTTAGTCTTTACACATTCTATCCCAGATGCTTTGAATGCTGACAGATGGATTAAACTGCAGCCTGCAGCAGGTTATATTATAAAAAGGCACATCTATCATATCTACATTAGGCTGTGTACCTGAAGGCACAGAAAACACAACCTCAATCTTCCACTCCTTTGATGGTGGGACAGCAAAAGAACCAGCTTGAGGAAAGTACTGTAACACCATGCTAGTCAGCGCAGTCCATGGACTGACAGCACCGGCATCAGAGCTTGTTAGAAATGCAAAATCCTGGATAAAAATGCTGATCCATCTTGGACCAAGATTCTGCATTTCCAGTAAGCTCCCAGGTGATGCTGATGTTGACGGTCTGTACAGCACACTTCAAGAAGCAAGATTCCAAGAGACAGCTGCCCGCATCTTTATTTTTACCGTGAACTGTGGGGAGAGGATGGCATTTTATCATTTTGTATCACCATTGTTTAATATACTGCCTGGCATATGGCAATTGCCCTGACTCAATAAATGCTTGTGCCGGAAAGTGTAGCTAAGAGAAATGCAACCAGTGTGAGATCTTGCTGTCTCCTCCTAGGACATTCTGATCTGTGTATGAGATGTGGCTGAGGAGTAGAGGCTCCTCTGGAACGTGGATACTTTTAGGAATGTGAACTCAGACTCATGGTCCTAATTATCTATAGTGATAAAAGAAGACAGAAAATTCAGTTGTGCTTTTTTTTTCCTGTTTGGACAAGGTACATTATCTCTGTCTGTAAATTCACATTACAATCCCACATGTGTACTTTTAAATCTGAAAGTAACGAAAATCATATTACAATCCCATTGGTGTTTTAAATCTGAAAGTAACAATGCAGAAGAAACAGTCTGAATGTGTACTACTTGCTTCAAGTGGTCATTCTATAAGCATGTCAGGTATTAACATGTTTTGAAAAAGATGGTCTATTAAAATAGTTACTAATATGTAAAAATGAAACACAATAATGAGTGATACTTTGCTTCTTCTGGAATCCCACAGTTGGTTCAACATCCCATCCCTTCACTTTAGCCTACTGGGGAGACGATGTGGGGAGAGAAAGCTTTTGGTGTTCTTGCCAATAAAAATGAAGAGCTGTAGTGCTGGCGTTAAAGATGGAAAAAGTTGGTCAAGTGGGTGTGTGCCTCCTCTGTGTATGCGTGTGTGTTTGCAGGGGCATGAAGGGAACTGCAAAAGGGCAGGGAGGTGAAGCATCTGTCTGTTGTAGGGGGTAGACAGGGGATGAAACTGTAGGTAGGGCAGATACTGAATGCCTCTGCCCAGTTCATATGCAGATGTCCCCCGAAGAGAGAGGAACAGGGGCAATGACCAATTTGTTTCATGCTCCCCATCTGCAAGTTCAATGGCCAGTGACATAGCTGGGCCTGGAGCTTAGAAGAGTTCCACACTGGAGGAATAGATAATGAGAGTCATTGAGGGTCATGGCAGATATTGCCTAAAGAGACTGTGTTGGGCAAGAATAAGGCTGAGGATAGAATCTTAAAGAACACAACACTTAAGAAGAGGGCAAGTAGGCTGGGCGTTGTGGCTCACACCTGTAATCCCAGCACTTTGGGAGGCAGAGGCAGGCGGATCACCTGAGGTCAGGAGTTCAAGACCAGTCTGGCCAACATGGTGAAACCATCTCTACTAAAAATACAAAAAAATTAGCCGTGTGTGGTGGTGGGTGCCTATAATCCCAGCTACTCGGGAGGCTGAGGCAGGAGAATCACTTGAACCCAGGAGGCGGAGGTTGCAGTGAGCTGAGATTGCGTCACTGCACTCCAGCCTGGATAACAACAGCGAAACTCTGTCTCCAAAAAAAAAAAAAAAAAAAAGGGCAAGTAGAGAACTCACTCATCAAACTAAAGGAGTGGTCAGAAAGGTAACAAAGTGATGTCATGCAAACCAAGGAAGGAGAAAGTTACAAGGAAAGTACATCCACGAAGGATCAGGAATGGAAGATTCCAGTGGATTTGGCAATCATAAGGGTGAGTGACCATAATCCAGAACCAAAGCCAGAACAAGAAAGGCAGGAGAGATCATGACTTCAGACAAGAGGCTTAAAAAGAAAGAGAAAAACATAAAAACCAAGATGATTATTAACATCACAAAAAAATGAAGAGAAGCCCCCCATAATCATAGTATCCTATAATACTAATTTTGAATATCATTTGCATAGGCATTTAGTGTATTTGTTTAACCAAAATCGTTAATATAAATATATTAGGATAAGAAAGAGAAGTAGTGGAAGTGCCGATATGACAGTTCTCATTTACTATAAGAAGTCAACAGATAATGCCTCATTTTGTTTAATTAAAAAATAGCAGTAATATAATACCTATTAATATGAAATATGGAAATGTGCAAATAGCAGAAGACATGCTAAAGGGTTTCTTTTTCAGGAGAAGGATTTTGACGAGTAAGGAGGGGTAAAGAAGGAAATTGGTATACTTTGTAATGAGCCTTTTACTATTATTTAACTTGTAAAACTATATACCTGTTATTGTAATATACATTTAAAAACAGAAAAAGCAGACATAAATACATTCAAAGATTGGCAAAGAAGAAGAAAAAAATGATGACGCACATGAATATTCATTTATTAGACTTGCCTTTAATGTCCCATAGTGGTGATTACCTGGGGATATTTGGGGGTGGTAGTGACTAAAAGAAGGAAAGGAGGGTTTGGGGAATTTGGGGAGTGCTGGTAATGCTCTGACTCACCTGGTTACACAGGTGTTTTCTCTTCATGAAAAAAAAATTCTCATGTTTACTTATGATTTGTATACTTTTCTGTACGTACACTACATTTCAATAAAAATTCACTTTAAAATTATTCCCTGTACTTAAGAAAACCTCATAAAGTGAAGGAAAAATATGTAGTGTTATTTAAATACATTAACAAATGAAGTTAATATTCAATCTCAAAAAGTGGTTCTAGAGTGATAACAATTTTTTTTTTTTTTTTTTTTTTTTGAGACAAAGTCTCGCTGTTGACCAGGCTGGAGTGCAGTGGCATGATCTTGGCTCACTGCAACCTCTGCCTCTCGGTTCAAGCGATTCTCCTGCCTCAGCCTCCTGAGTAGCTGGGACTACAGGTGCATGCCACCATGCCTGGCTAGTTGTTTTTGTATTTTTAGTAGAGACGGGGTTTCACTATGTTGGCCAGATGGTCTCAATCTCCTGACCTCATGATCTGCCTCCCTCGGCCTCTGATAACAACTATTTTAAAAAATCATTACAGTAATTGTATAACTTACTGGCTAATATTATCATTCTTATTCCCACTAAGTCAGAAAATTCAAATTCCAGTTATCCAGACTGACTGCAAAAGCAATAAATTTTAATATAACATATACATAACCTTTCTTTAGAAAATAGATATTTGAGATTAAAACGAGTAAAGAGTGTTATGATAGTATTTCTTTGATTAAACGAATCACCCATGAGTACAATTACCTCTTGGGCAGTCTACAAGTTTACCAGCACTACACCCCTTGCCTCATCAAAAGTGAAAAAAAAAATTAACTAGGCAAATGTTTTTATCCACGGTTACATGTAAGTTGTTATGAGTAATTAACCTATCAGCAACAAGTCAAAACTATAAATTACTACATATGTAAAAAGTGGCTCAAGAGTAGAAAATTGAAGTTTAAGATTTTAGAGGTGGAAAAACTCTCGGGGAAACAGGACCCAAGATATGGCCACAGGGATGGGTTGTCACCGAAATAAAGACTAAGGCCTCCATTATGTCCAAAGTACTGGACATATTATCTACCTAAACACTAAGTATCAAGATCAGCTAGATCTAGAATGGAGAGGAGGCTACATAGTTGCTGAAGTAGGCCATGAACATGGGGAAGGGACTAGGAGACTGGTAAATAGCAGTAATGAGCACAGGCTCTCTGTCCACTACATTACAGAACTGTTCTATTAAAGGGGCCAATATACAGGTAGAGGTTTGAAAAGTATGAAGCAATATAAACATATAAACTATTACGATTATCATTGATCCTCAACTACCTTACTCTGTTGGAAGTGGACAGTAACGCCCACATTGCTGGCTCACTCGCTGTACTGCCCTGCCCATTAGCTCACTTCCATGTTTCCTTATGGTTCAAAATAGAACTCAAGAAAAACAGAATTCACCACCATGGTGTCAGCCCTTGATACCTCCCTACTATTTCTGCTGTGAGCACTCACTATGTGTCAAGCCCTGTGCTAAGCATGTGACCTACCTGATCTCATTAAGTTCTCACAATAACCCTAGGAAGCAGGTACTTTATTACCCCTACTTTACAAATAAAAAAATTGAGGCTTAAAGAGGTAAAACCAACTTTCTCATGGTTACACAGCAAGTAGGTCATGAAGCTGGATTCTGATCACCAGAGACCTGTGACTCCTGAGCTTAGATAAGGATGAGGAGATGAAAACAATGAGGTAGATAACACCTCTTACATATATAGCCCTTCCTTTATGGCTCATGTGCCACATGCTTTATGAGCCCATGTAACCCACCCAACAACCCTATGAGGACAATGCTGTTGTTATGTGCATTGTTCAGATGAACAAACTGGAGCACAGAGCAGCTGAAGAACCTCTCCCAGGTCACACCTAGGGAAAGCAGGCTTCAGGCTTGAACGGGAATTCAGTCTGAGTCCTGGATCCTGTTATCAAGCATTAGCCACATTAATTTACAAAGCACAGCTCCCCACTTCTCTTTCTTCCTTTCTATTAAGTTCTTTTACATTGGAAAGGTTTCTCTTTTAAGAAATACGTATGCTAGTAATTTTTATCATTTCATTATCATTTCTTTGCTAAATCTCGAATCAACCAGAACCAGAATGGGTTTTGTTTTTGTATTTTTTTTTAAATTAGAATTTCCTCCACATCAGAGCTAATACAACATTTAAAAAAGAAAATTTTTATTGGATTTATCGGCCAATCACAAACATTACTAACAGAGTAAATTTCTTTCTAATCTTTTTATTATGTGTAAGTTTTATAATATAATATTACATAAACTGTTTTATCTTCCTTTTTCACTGTAACATTATGCTATAGAATTTTTTTCACGTTTTCCACATACCCTTTAAGTATAGTATTTTGATAGATTAAAGATATTACACTGGGTTGATAGACCATAATCTATTTAGCAATTCCCCCGCACTTAGATCACTAGGCTGTTTCCATGTGCTGCCACTGTTATCAGTGGTAGTATAAATAAAACACTTCAGTGCATATCTTTGTGCCTAAAGACTTTTTTCATACTGAACCTTTCCTTAGGTTAGAATTCCAGAAACAGAATTATGGAGTTAAGAGAATAAATATTTTAAGAGATTAAATATTTTAAGAGATAAATGAGGTATTCTCTAAAAGGGCTAAATCAAATTAGGCGCCAATGAATAGTACTGTGTATGAAAATGTCATTTAATTGCATATTACCAGCACTGGGTATATAAATATTTTTTAATCTTTGATATTTTATTCTACAAAAGGTATACACAGCTATTATTCTGAACTATGTTTCTTTCATTATTAGTAAAGTTAAACTTTTCCATTTCCTTAAACATTTCCAAATGTTTGTGGACTAAATATATTTCCTTTCTAAGAAATTTACATTTTTTCTCTCTTTCTCTCCCTCTCTCTCTTTCTTTCTTTCTTCCCTCCCTCTTTTCTTTTCTTTCTTCTTCTTTCTTTCAGATGGAGTCTCGCTCTGTAACCCAGGCTGGAGCACAGTGGTACAATCTCGGCTCACTGCAACATCCACCGCCAGAGTTCGAGTGATTCTAGTGCCTCAGCCTCCCAAGTAGCTGGGACTACAGATGCATGCCACCACACACGGCTAATTCTCCATATTTTTAGTAGAGATGGGGTTTCGTCATGTTGCCCAGGCTGGTCACTCCTGACCTCAGGTGATCCACCAATCTCAGACTCCCAAAGTGCTGGGATTACAGGCATGAGCCACCATGCCTGGCTTACATTTTTTTCTTATTTTGTACTGAACTCATTTTTCCCCAATGTGAAGCTTTATTGTTAATCTTCATTATAAACTAACACAAGTTGCCAACTACTTCTGAATCCTAACCTCGCACAACATCAACCTTGCTTGAAAAAAGGAAAGTTAATGATCTGAAAAAGTACAGTAAACATGTGAGAAACCCTGGGGAGACAGAAGCGGGTTGGATCCTAATATGGTGAAGAATATAGCTCAGGTGGAAAAGGGCTAGGTGCCGAGGTTCACAGATGGGCTGAGAAAAGTGTTTATCTGTCCCTTTTACTTCCACTTCCTACTATCCATGACATTTACCATCAGCATGGAGAGACTGAAACAGCAGTGCCAACCCAGTACAGAGCAGGGACCATGTGCGCACATCAAGGCAAACGGCCTGGCTAGGGTGGAGAGCAGACAGCAAGGGCTTGGGCAGCCTGGCTGGCCCCTAAGGGTGCCCTTCTACTTTGCCCTCTACTCATTGAGGTTAGATAACTACTCAGGAAGATGGGTACTGGAAAAGAGCAATGTCCAGTGAAGGTAAGGGAGGTATCCTGAGGAACCAGGCCACTCGGTGGTGGTGGGAGGTGGCAGTGGCAAAGTGTATCCAATGGGTGAGCTCCCCCTATGGCCCAGCCTCACCAGGAAGGTCACAAGTTAGGTCCTGAGCTTTAGCCCCTCCCATCAAATATATATTACCAGTTGAACAGACAATACCCCAGGGAAATATGAGCCAACGGGAAAAAAATTAAGACATCCAAAAGTACAACCATGATAAAATAAACAAATTCAACAACCTATGTGAAAAAGAGTTAAAGGGTCATGTGTAGAAAATCTTGTAACTTGTTTTTATAATATGTATTCTCTGGAAGTGAGAAGAAAACTAAGGGAAGAGATGAGCCCCCTTGGGTAGCAATATATATGGGGAAGAAAAATAATGTGAGGACTGAACTTGGGGTTGTTCTCACAGAGAAGGGAAGACGAGGATGAGTCTGCAAAGAAGATTTGGATGCAGCAGCTGGTGTGATAAGAAGTGTGGAATTCTGGAAGCCAACGGAGAAGAAAGGAGAAAGCAATGGTGTTTAATATTGCTGGAAACCTGAGGACCAGCAACTGTCCACTGGATGTGGCAATCGGAGCTTGACAACAGTACTCTAAGTGGACTAGGGGAGATAAAACTGCAATGGCGTAAGTTCCAAAAAGGATGAGGAGAGGAAGCAGAAATAATGTGGAGAGATGCCTGTCTTGAGGGATTGACTACAAAAAGAGCACCAGAGAAATGGGCTGATAATAGGGAAAAGCAAGTTTTAAAAATTATTTATACACAGTTTAAAACATCGGTAACTTTTAAAAACTAGGCACTAAATAAATGCATTTCGTGATATTTTCCTCTTTGTACTGTAACAAGTTATAAAGGTAAATTTTAATTCATGATGTTTATAAGGAAAGGCCCACTTGCCTTTTCATCTGAAAACTAAATCTAACAGTCTACTCCAAAGATAAACTTTAATCTCTGGGTTTTTTTCCTTGGGGTTCTGGACACCCTTGTGGATCTAATGAGAGTTTTTCATCCTCTTCCTAGAATATGCCCATATCCATATACACAAATTCTTTCAGGGATAATCTGCTGAAGACTAATAACAGAAACTTCTCAGAAATCCTAATTTGTCCCACATGACCTGGGATTCCAGTCTTATCTCCCAATATTGTATATGACTAAGTTTGTATCTCTTTTAAAAAGTTTTATTAGTTTTCCATCAACTCCCTTCCTAGTCTCATCAGCTCTTTTGTCACTTCCAGATGTTCAAATCTCTGGTGGTGTTCACTAAAGGCAAGACTTTCATAGGAGTGGTTGAGGTCTTTCTGGTCTTCCCTTGCTATACCTCTGTGCCTGTCACTTCTGCTACCACTAACAGCTCCCAGTGAGGTACTGGATCTACTCCCCTCTTCATGAACACCGCTATTCTCAATGCTACTGCTACAACTGTTTTCTTCCTGAAATAGAGCACAAAAGCTGTGGTGTGGTGGGCTGAATAACATTCCCCCAAAATTCATGTGCACCCAGAACCTCAGAATCTGACCTGAAATAGGGTCTTTGCAATGTTAACTAGTTAAGATGAGGTGTCATTCAGGACTAGAGTTGGCCTAATTCCAATGACTTCTTCCTCAGAAGAAGGGAACACACAGAGGAGAGGAGGTGAAAATGGAGGCAGTGATGGGAGTTAGGCTGCCATAGCTAAGAAACGCCAGGAGCCACAGGAAGCTGGAAGAGGTGCAGAAAGACTCTTCCCTAGCGTCTGCAGAGGAACATGGCCATGTCAACACCTTGATTTCGAACTTGACTTCTGGTCTCTAGAACTCAGTGGGGAGAACAAACTTCTGTTGTTTCAAGGCAGCACGTTTGTGGTAATATGTTATTGTAGCCCTAGAAAACTAACATTGCATTTTTAAGCAGAAAGACTAAGACAGTTAAAACACTGAGAAAAACTTCCTAGGACACTCTCCTGGCTTCTGGAAATCATTTTCTGGTTTTAGTTCAGAAAGCAATAAACATATGAATGTCACTGTCACAGCCTACCCTTACTATGGCTGGTGACCTAAAGTACCCCACTCACCGGCCAGAAGTCCTTTTTTTTGCATGTGCATAAGTTTTAAATATCAAATCTCTTGATCTTTTCCTTAATGAAGTATGGCTTTTTGTCATGATAAAAAATATCTTCTTCATCACCAAGCCAATAAAAATATTTGCCATGCTTTCTTTTAGTGCTTTTATGGTGTCATATTTTCAGTGATGACAATGAGGATGACAGCAGCTACATTTAAACAGCACTTGTGACCAGGCGCGGTAGCTCATGCCTGTAATCCCAGCACTTTGGGAGGCCGAGGCAGGTGGATCACTTGAGGTCAGGAGTTTGAGATTATCCTGGCCAACATGGTGAAACCCCGTCTCTACTAAAAAAATACAAAAATTAGCTGGGCATAGTGGCGCATGCCTGTAATCCTAGCTACTTGGGAGGCTGAGGCAGGAGAACTGCTTGAACCCAGGTGGTGAAGGTTGCAGTGAGCCGAGATTGTGCCACTGCACTCCAGCCTGGGCAACAGAGAGAATCTCCATCTCAAAAAAAAATAATAAAAATAAAATTAAAATAAAGGATCAGGCACAGTGGCTCACACCTGTAATCCCAGCACTTTGGGGGCCAAAGCAGGCAGATCATGGGGTCAGGAGTTTGAGACCAGCCTGGCCAACATGGTGAAACCCCATCTCTACTAAAAATACAAAAAATTAGCCATGCATGGTGGCAGGTGCCTGTAATCCCAGTTACTCAAGAGGCTGAGGCAGGAGAATCACTTGAACCTGGGAGGCGGAGGTTGCAGTGAGCTGAGATCATGACATTGCACTCCGGCCTGGGTGACAGGACGAGACTCTGTCTCAAAAAAAAAAAAAAACCAAAAAACAAAAAACAGCACTTGTATGTATCTGCCAGGTACTGTTCCCAGCCCTTTACATATATTAACTAATTTACTCCTCTTAATAGTCTATTAACTCATTTAATCCTCACAAGAATCCTACTAGGCAGGTATCGCTTGGAACTGAGGCAAAGTGGTTAAGCAAATTGCCCAAGTCGACACAGCCAGTGACTGGCAGAAATGGGCTGCCTAACTCCAGAGTATGTGCTCTTCCCTACAACACATCCTGCTTCTCAAGAAATTCCAATTTAAATATTTTATTTAACTGAATTTATTTTGGTTTCAAGCTTTTGGTCCTAAACGTTTGGGCAGCTATTTCAATACGTATTAAATATCCTATTTTTATCCCACAGATTTAAAATGCCATCATTATTACGTACTAAATTCTCATTCCTACTTGAATCTGTTTCTGAATTCTCTATTCTGTTCCATTTCATTCCTGCAGCAGATGTTAACTCTTTATATAATAAGGATATTATTAGCTTTTTATCTTTCTTATTTGTTACAAATATCTTGTCACATATTTTTTAAATGTGATCATAAAAATTCCTTCCAGCTTTCTTTTACTGCTTCAGAGTTCAAGAACTTTTATCACTATCTACTTCTATTGCCTGTTCCTAATTTTTCTATGAGATTAAAAAACATTTAGCATAGATTTAGTCTATCTGGAGTTTGTTTGGTGTATCATAAACTAATCTGATAAACTTTTTAGACTTGGATACTTAGATTTTTTTCCTCTACTCTTTCTCATTTTAGTAAAATACACATAACATGCAATTTAGAATATTAACCATTTTTAAATGTACAATTCATCAGTATTAAATACATTCATAATGTTGTACATCCATCACCAGCATCCATCTCCATAACTATTTTCACCTTAAAACTGAAACCCTACCCCATTAAGCCATAACTCCTCATTCCTTCTCTCTTCAGCCCCAACGACCATTCTACTTTCTGTGTCTATGATTTTGACTACTCTAAGTACTTCATATAAGTGGAATCATAGAGTATTTGTCTTTTTGTGACTGGTTTACTTCACTAACATAAATCTCCTCCAGGTTCATCCATTTTGTAGCATATGTCACAATTTCCTTCCTTTTTAAGACTAATATTCCATTGTATGTACATACCACATTTTGTGTATCCATTCATCCACAGATGGAAATTTGGGTTGCTTCCATGTTTTAGCTATTATGAATAACGCTGCTATGAATGTAAGTATACACATTTCTCTTAGAGACTCTGCTTTAAATTCTTTGGGGTATACATCCAGAAGTAAAAGTGCTGGACCATATGGTAATTCCATTTTCGATTTTTAAAGGAACTACCATACTGTTTTCCACAGCAGCTGTACTGTTTTACATTCCCACCAACAGCGCACAAGGATTCCAATTTCTCCATGTCCTTGTCAACACTTATTATTTTCTTTTCTTTTTTTTTTTTTTTTTGAGACAGAGTCTCGCTCTCTCGCCCAGTCTGGAGTGCAGTGGCGCCATGTTGGCTCACTACAAGCTCCACCTCCTGGGTTCACTCCATTCTCCTGCCTCAGCCTCCCAAATAGCTGGGACTACAGGCACCCACCACCATGCCTGGCTAATTTTTTGTATTTTTAGTAGAGATGGGGTTTCACCGTGTTAGCCAGGATGGTCTCAATCTCCCGACCTCATGATCTGCCCTCCTCAGCCTCCCAAAGTGCTGGGATTACAGTTGTGAGCCACTGCGCCAAGCCTATTTTCTGTTTTTTTTCTTTTTAATTTTTTGCTAGTAGCCATCCTAGTGGGTGTAAGGTAGTATCTAATTTGATTTGCATTTCCTTAATGATTAGTGGTGCTGAGCATCTTTTAATATGCTTATTGTTCATTTGTTTATCTTCTATGAAGAAATGTCTATTCAACTCCTTTGCACATTTTTTAATTGGGCTGTAAACAGGGTTTTGTTGTCGTTGAATTTTAGGAGTCCTCTATATATTCTGGATATTATTCCCTTATCAGATATATTACTTGCAAATATTTTCTTCCATTCTGTGAGTTGTCTTTTTACTCCATTGATACTGTTTTTGGTGCACAAAATTTTTAAATTTTCACAAAGTCCAATTTGTCTGTTTTTTCTTTTTATTGCGTGTGCTTTTGGTGTCATCCAAGAAATCACTGCCAAATCTACTGTTATAAAGTTCTTGCCCTATGTTTACTTTTAAGAGTTTTACAGTTGTAGCTCTTAAATTTAAGTCTTTGATTCATTTTGAGTTAGCATGTGTATACAGTGTTAGGTAAGGGTCCAACTTTATTCTTTTGCATGTGGATATGCAGTTTTCCCACGACAATTTGTTGAAATTTCCCCATTGAATGGTCTTAGCACCCTTGTCAAAAATCATTTGAGTCAGGCGCAGAAGCTCATGCCTGCAATTCCAGCACTTTGGGAGGCAGAGGTGGGTAGCCTGTTTGAGCTGAGGGGATGGAGACCAACTTTGGCAACACAGCAAGATGCTGTCTCCACAGGAAAACACACACACACACACACACACACACACACACACACACAATTAGTTAGATGTGGAGGCATATCCTGTGGTCCTAGTTACTTAGGAAGCTGAGGCAGGAGGGCTGCTTGAGCCCAGGAGTTCAAAACTGCAGTGGCAGTAAGCTATGATCATGCCACTGCACTCCAGCCTGTTTGACAGAGTGAGACACTGTCTCTTTTTTTTTTTTTTTTGAGACAGACTCTCACTCTGTCCCCCAGGATGGAGCAGTGGCACAATCTCGGCTCACTGCAACCTCTGCCTCCCAGGTTCAAGTGATTCTCCTGCCTCAGCCTCCCCAGTAGCTGGGACTACAGGCTGCACCACCATGCCCAGCTAATTTTTGTATTTTTTGTAGAGATGGGGTTTCACCATGTTGGCCAGGCTGGTCTCGAAGTCCTGACCTCAGGTGATTTGCCCGCCTCATCCTCCCAAAATGCTGGGATTACAGGCATGAGCCACCATGCCCAGCTGAGACACTATCTCTTAAAAAAAAAGAAAAAAAAATCATTTGACCATATATGCAAAGATTTCTGGGCTCTTAGTTCAATTCCATTGGTCTATATGTCTGTCTTTATGCCAGTACCACACTGTTTTGACTACTATAGTTTTGTGGTAAGTTTTGAAATCAGGAAGCGTGAGTCCTCTAGCTTTGTTGTTCTTTTTGAAAGTTGTTTGGGCTACCCATGGTCTCCTGAGATTCCATTAGAATTTTAGGATAGGTTTTTCTATTTCTGTGAAAAACCAATCCATTCAGATTTCATATTTCTTCATGATTTAGTCTTGGTAGGTTTTGAGTTTCTAGGAATTTGTCTATTTCATCTAGGTTATCCACTTTGTTGGCATACACTTATTCACAATATTCTCTTATAATCTTTTTATTTCTATAGAATCAGTAGTAATGTCCCCATTTTCATTTCTGATTTCAGTAATTTGAGTCTCCTCTTTATTTTTTCAGTGCAGTCTGCACTGAAATCCAGACATCACTTTGGGTAGTATTGACAACAATGTTAAGTCTTTCAATCCATGAATACAAGATGTGTTTCCATTTATTTATATCTTCTTTAATCTCTTTCATCATGTTTTCTAGTTTTTGTGGTCCAAGATTTTTACTTCCTTAGTTAACTTAATTCCAAAGTATTTTATATGCTATTGTAAATGGAATTGTTTTCATAATTTCCTTTTGGGGTTGTTCACTGTTAGTGTACAGAAATGCAGCTGATTTTTGCGTGCTGACTTTGTATCCTGCTACTGTCCTGAATTCATTTATTAGTTCTAAGAGCTTTTTTGTGGAATCTTTAGCATTTTCTACATACAAGATCACATCATCTGCAAACAGATAATTTTATTTCTTACCAATTTGGATGTCTTTTATTTCTTTTTCTTGTATAATTGCTCTGCCTTGAACTTCCAGTGCTGTGATGAACGGAAGTGAAAGCAAGCATCCTTGCATTGTTTCCGATCTTAGAAAAGAAGCTTTCAGGCTGGGAGCGGTGGCTCACGCCTATAATCCCAGCACTTTGGAAGGCCAAGGTGGGTGGATCACCTAAGGTAAGGAGTTCAAGACCAGCCTGGCCAACATGGTGAAACCCCATCTCTACTAAAAAAAAAAAAAAAATAATAATAATACAAAATTAGCTGGGCATGGTGGCATGTGCCTGTAGTTGCAGCTACTTGGGAGGGTGACACAGGAGAATCACTTGAGCCTGGGAGGTGAAGGCTGCAGTGAACTGAGATCGTGGCACTGCACTCCAGCCTAGGCAGCAGAGCAAGACTTTGTCTCTAAATAAATAAATAAATAAATAAATAAATAAATAAATAAATAAATAAGAAAAGAAGCTTTCAGTCTTTCACCATTAAGTATGATGTTTGCTGTGGGTTTTTCATATCTGGCTTTTATTATGTTGAGGCTGCTCCCTTCTATTCCTAGCTTGTTGAGTGTTTTTTAAATCAGGAATGTGTGCTGAATTTTTTCAAATGCTTTTTCAACATTAATTGAGACAATCAGGTGACATTTTTCCCCCTCATTCTGTTAATGCAGTCTATTACATTGATCTATTTCATATGTTGAACCATCCTCAAATTCCAGGAATAGATCCCACTTGGTCATGGTGTATAATCCTTTTTATATGCTAGTGAATCAATTTGCTAGTATTTTGTTAAGGGTTTTTGCATCAACGTTCATAAGAGATTTTGGTCTGTGGTTTTTTGGGGTTTTTTTGTAGTGTCTTTGCCTGGCTTTGGTATCAGGATAATACTGGCCTCATAGCATGAGCCAAGAGGTGTTCCTTCCTTTTCAATTTTTTGGAAAAGTTTGAGAAAGATTGTTGTGACTTCTTTAAATGTTTGATACAACTTACCAGTGAATCCATCAGGTCCAGGGCTTTTCTTTGTTGAGAGATTTTTGATTCCTGATTCTATCTCCTTAATAGTTATACATCTATTTGGATTTCTTATTTCTTTATGATTTAGTCTTGGTAGGTTTTGTGTTTCTAGAAATTTGTCTATTTCATCTAGGTTATCCACTTTGTTGACATATACTTGTTCACAATATTCTCTTATAATCTTTTCATTTCTGTAGAATCAGTAGTAATGTCCCCATTTTCATTTCTGATTTCAGTAATCTGAGTCTACTTTTTTTTTCTTAGTCCCTCTATCTAAAGGTTTGTCCATTTTATTAAACTTTTCAAAGACCTAATTTTTAGTTTCACTGATTTTTCTCTACTGTCTATTTCATTTATCACTATTCTAATCTTTATTCTTATTTTCTTCCTTCTGCTAGCCTTGGGTTTAGTTTGCTCTTTATGTTGTAAAGTTATTGTTTGAAATATTTCTTGTGTTTTAAAGTAAGCATTTAGAGTTACAAATTTCTTCCTTAGCAATGCGTTCGCTGTGTCCTACAAGTTTTGGTATGTTGTATTTTCATTTTCATTCATTTTTAGTATTTTCTAATTTATCTTGTGATTTCTTTTTTGATCCATTGACTAAGAGTGTGTTGTTTATTTTCCATAATTTGGTGAATTTTCTAGTTTTACTTCTGTTACTGATTTGTAATTTCATCCTCGGGTAGTCAAAGAAGATACTTTCTATGACATTTATCTTTTTGAATCTACTGAGACTTAATTTACGATCTATCATATTGTCTCTCCTAGATAATGTCCCATGTGCGCTTGGGAAGAATACGTACGCTGCTGTTGGGTAGAATGTTTTATATATGTCTATTATAAAATTCATTAACATACAAAATCCCTGCTTCTCCAACAGAGCCATACTCACCCCTTTTGGTTGTTGATGTCACAAAATTACATCTTTATAAATGGTGTGCCCCAAAACATACACTAATATGTTTAATGCATTAGCCTCTTAAATTACATAGAAAGCAAAATATGGAGCTACAAAGCAAAGTTACAATACTATTAGCTTTTAGACTAATAACTGTTTTCTTTAGTGTATAGTCTCTTAAATCATGTGGAAAACAAAGACTACAGTTAAAAAAACATCATAACAGGCCGGTGGCTCACGCCTGTAATCCCAGCACTCTGGGAGGCCGAGGTGGATGTATCAGCTGAGGTCAGGAGTTCAAGACCAGCCTGACCAACATGGTGAAACCCTGTCTCTACTAAAAATACAAAAATTAGCCGGGCGTGGTGGCAGGCACCTATAATCCCAGCTACCGAGGAGGCTGAGGCAGGAGAATCACTTGAACCCGGAGGCAGAGGTTGCAGTGAGCCAAGATCACGCCATTGCACTTCAGCCTGGGCAACAGAGCAAGACTCCATCTCAAACAACAACAACAATAAACATTGTTGCAATAATATTAGTTTTTATAATTGTTCTTATATTTATCTTTATTGAGATGTTTATTTCTCTATCCAGCTTTGAGTTATTGTCTAGTGTCCTTTCTTTTCACCCTGTAGGACCCCCTTGAGCATTTCTTGCAGGGCAGTTCTAGTGGTAATCAACTTCCTTAACTTTTGGTTATCTGGGAATGCCTTAATTTCTCCCTCACTTTTGAAAGGCAGTTTTGCCAGATAAAGGATTCCTGATTGACAGTTTTTTTCTTTTAGCACTTTGAAAATATCAGTCCACTGCCTTCTGGCCTCCAAAGTTTATGATGAGAAATCTGCTGATAATCTTACTGAGGATTCTTTGTATGTGACAGATTTCATTTTAATCAGTATAAACAGCTCTATAGCCCTCATATCCCACCCAAACCAATACCATGCCACTGAGTTCATGTAATGGCCTTTAAATCCCTTACCCACATCTCGATTTCATTTAGGCAATAGTAGAACTTATGTTTCATTCTCTATCTCAACCCTATTTCTCACCTCCATCAGGAACCACACTCAGGGAATGCAGCAAGCAGAGAATGACTGGGAAACTAACACTGGCCTGTGAAGAGAGTTGAAGGCCTCTCACATACAGCAGTGGCAATTCCAACATAAATGTAGAAGAATCTCCACAAAGAGAAACTTTAACTATTGTTTCCCAACACTAACCTTGACTTCTCTGGGCTAGTCTCATCAAAGTCTTGGCCTACAGCGCAAGGCACCGACCCTTTGAATCCTGGAGGTCCTCAGAGCAGGAAGGAATAGGACTGCCTTAGGACCCATTACAAAAACTTCAGGAGGGCTCCAGGCCAGGAATGAAGCAATTTCCCACCTCCCCTGCTTGGCTAGCTCCCTGCTCCACTTGGAGCGTTCTAAGTACTTGTTCTATTTCCTGGTCTGATAACCCTGACCCTTGGCTTCCCCAAACCTCAGTTATCAGAGAGAGATCGGCAGTTTAGCATTGTCTTTTTTAGTGCTTCAGAAAAAAAAACAAAAAACAAAACAAAACCAAAAAACAGTTCTTAGACCGTGGAAAGGGCTTTAGGTTAAATAGGCCAGATGTCAAGACTTAGCTTTACTGCTCGCTAGCTATAAGAAATCGACCTATTAATTCACTTTGCTGAGCCTCAGGTACCTCAACAGTTAAATGGTGAGAATACCTATTTTCTAAAGCTACACTTTGTATAACATATATCCATTCCCTCCTCCTTTTACTTTCAGGTAATGCACAGCCAGCAAGTGTCCCAGGACTTCAGTTTCATTGGCAACTTGCCTCACTGTACATCAACACCATCTTCTCCTATCCCCAAAGAAAGCATCAAATAAAAATACACACAAAGGACAACCTCAATATGCAAGGATACATATTGTATGATTCTATCTATATGGTATTCAAGAAAAAGCAAAACTGAACTGTGGAGACAGAAATCAGAAAGTAGTTGCCTCATGGGGAAAAGAGGTGATATTTCGACTGACTGGAAATGCACGTAAGATAACTTCCTGTAATAATGAAAATGTTCCATAACTATTTGGGGTGGTGATTACCTAAGAATATATACTAGTTAAAATTATCTGCATTTTTTTTTGTTATTTTATTTCATATTTTTTTGAGATGAGGTTTCGCTCTGTTGCCCAGGCTGGAGTGCGGTGGCACAATCACAGCTCACTGAAACCTCAAACTCCAGGGCTTAAGTAATCCTCCTGCTGTAGCCTCACAAGTAGCTGGGGCTGTAAGCATATGCCACCATGCCTGGCTTATTATCTGCAAATTAAGCCTGAATTTTTAAAAACCTTTGTTAGATACAGTTCACAAGCACGTTAATATGATGGGAGAATGTGCTTTTGACATAAATCTTCTCTACAGACTTCAAGGCGTGACATAAAGAAAAAAATAAGACATGCCTACCTATGATTTCTGTCTTCGGTTCCTACTAGCCAAATTACTGCTCAAGTTATATAAGCTCTCTGGGTCTCACATTAATCAACTATAAAATGAGGAATATTTAGTATCCACCTCACATACTGTATGCCTAATAAAAGATAATCTGTGTTAAGTGGCAGAAACATAGTAAGCACTCAATATATGTTAATCCCCTTTCCTTCCTCTTCCACATATAAACAGCAAATGAATGTCAATACTGCAATACTTAAATTATTTTCCCAAAATGTTGCCCAAGGTATCCAGAAAAAGAAAGAAGGAAGAAAAGGAAAAATATCCCAACAAATCAACATTAGAATTTACCTTGAGGAAAGAGGTATGGCTATATATGAGGATTTGTCTGCAAGGATATTCATGACATTATTTATAATAGTCAAAAACTGGAAAACTGAACAGGAACTAATTATGTAGAAACATGAAAATCAGTTTTATCATAGATGAATAAAAATATGTATAATCTAGAAATAAATACAAATAAGTGTTGTTATAGAAAAGCATTCCTGGGTCTTACCAAACCATACATTAGTCAAAATTAGGACAAAGGTTTTTTTCAACATAGTACTGGAAGTCCTAGACAGAGCAATTAGGCAAGAAAAAAGAAATAACAGATATTCTAATAGGTAAGGACTAAGCAAAATTGTCTCTATTTGCTGACAATATGATCTTAGCAAAAACCCTAATGAGTCCATGTAAAAACTATTAGATGAAATAAATTCAGATACAAAATCAACATACAAAAATCAGTAGCATATCTATAATACTAATGACAAACTATACAGAAAGGAATGATGGTCACTAGAGTCAGGGTAGGGTGGAGGTGGGGTGGGGAGGAAATGGGGAATTTTGGGGGAAAGGATACAAAGTTTCAGACAGAGGATTAAGTTTGAGATCTTCTGCATGGCACAGTGACTACAGTCAATGATAATGTATGTTTCAAAATACCTGAGTAAAATGTCAAATATCTCACTATAAAAAGATAGGTAAACAAGGTGATGGGTATGTTAATTAGCCTGATCTAATCATTCCACATTGTATACACATATGAAAACATCATATGTTACTCCATAAATGTATACAATTAGAGTTTGTCAATTAAAATATTATTAATAAAATTATAAAATGGACAAAAAAGAAAGAAAATGATAAAGGTAGTATATCCACTCATTCTTCAATTACAAATAGTGAGGAAAAAACAGAAAAATTTGAGGCTAATTTACCCTATGTCTGTATTAAAATAAGCATGAATTTACCCCCCCCCCACAAAAATTTTAAAGGCAATAATCCACATCCATAAAGTAGAAAAAAACAGGTACAGGATTAGAACATGTTAAATCGGAATCAGAACATGATTTTGTTATATTGAAAATTCCCCATGATTAGAAAAGTAAGAAGCTAAGACTATGACCACTAAAATATGTTTGAAAAAATCTATTTAAGATAAAAGTTAAATCATAGTATCTGAATTCATATTAGGAAAATATATGTATATATTTTTTAGAGTTTTTTTCCTTTTCTGAATAATGCTCAAATGCATCTCTATGCATTTTGGGTCCTTTTATTCTTTCTTAAGGAAGGCCCCTGAAAGACTTCTCTTTTTTTTTTTTTTTTTAAGAGACAGGGTCTTGCCCTGTCACCCAGGCTAGAGTACAGTGGTGTGATCATGGCTCACTGCAGCTTCAACCTCTCCAGGCTCAAGGGATCCTCCCACCTCAGCCTCCCGAGTAGCTACAGGTACATACTACCAAGCCCAGCTAAATTTTTTTGTATTTTTTTGTAGAAAAAGGGTTTCTCAATGTTGTGCAGGCTGGTCTCAAACCCCTGGGCTCAAGTAAATTTCCCGCCGTGGCCTCCCAAAATGCTGGGATTACAGGTAGGAGCCACTGCGCCCAGCCAGCTGAAAGATTTCTAAGCAAATGTTCTTAAAATTCCAATGATTTTGATTTGGCATCCAACAGGGCAAATCACAACTGAAAGTTTTATCAGAATCAACTATCTACATCCTCAGGTTATTTTTAACCAAAATTATATCCTTTGGTATCTATAATACCACTGTTACTACCAATAGATTATTCTAAATATCACCTCTTTCCCGATACCTTTACAGATACTCAAATACAGAAGTATTATCTAAACATTAGCAAGAATGTTTTTCATCCTGAGAGAGAATGAGACTCCTAATCTGGGGGTGGTGGGGGTGGTAAGAAAAAAGAAATTGAAGTAGAATTCTTCAATACCTTTTCAGCTATTGTAACTGCTTCTGCTTTGCTTTTTCTTGCCTTTCTTTTAGAATACATGAGTTAGCAAGATTTGCCATACTTAATTCATCTAAGTCAACTAAAATCAGCATTATCTTGATGACTTTATAACTCTTTATGATGTACAAATAACAGCTCTTCCAAACAATCTTTGAACAGTTATTTTGTCTAATATCAGTTTCCTTAAAACAAGTGGGTGGGAAGATCCATCTATCCATCCATCCATCCATCCATCCAGAGTTAGACATAGCTTATGATAGTATAATCCTATCCCCTACAGCCGTGTTGAGAATTAAATGAGCTAATACATGTGAAGTGCTCAGGATAGTCTCAGACACACAGCAAGCCCTCAGTAAATATTAATTATTGTTATTTTACCACACACCACTTTGACCTGCTCTACGTGCCTTGGGAAGTGAAGGAGAATAAAAGAGCAAGCAGAAAAGCCACTTCCTTTCACATGCACATATAATAAGTCTGTCTCTTATTGGAGGAGAGACCTAGACCCATTTGGGTACCTTATATAAAACAACTCCTACTGGTGCCAAGCATGAAAGGATGATCAGAATTTTCTCAAGATCCAAAAAGCCAACCTGGTGAGCCAGTTGTTACTAATCCTTAGCAGATATGAAGGAGATTACTGGGGTTAAAGTATAGATTTTAAGGGGAAATCCCACTCACAACAGAAAGACAAGCAGATCAGTTAGAAAATGGAGGCACAGAAGATTAACAGGATCAGACTGACCAAGGAAGCCGATTCTAAGACAATTAAGAAAGAGATGACATAGCCAAGTTATGAGCAGCAATAAAGCAGACTGACAGCTTGAAGAAGCCCCCTGTCTGGCTTATCAGGAAGGAGGGGAGCTTCACACTCCTTTCTGACTTGGTGTGTAAACTATTCAGCATAGCCCTAGAGGACTTCTAAGGTCCCTTTTTGCTCTGACAGTGTGAGATTCTAAGGAATTCTAAAGAATTCAATTCAGCAGCAATGTCTAAATGAGGAGTGTTGGATGTGAATGTTTCATGTATATATTTTTTAATATGAAAGAAAACAATAGAATTTCCTTCAAGTGTAAGATGGAATATACTACCAATATAAGTGATTTATTCTCCTTGAAATTTTAGGAACAGGTTTCAGAAATCTTTCCTAGTAAAGAAAGATCTTAAAAATCACAATTGCAGTAAACAAGAGATATGCACTATCTTCAGTGGTCACAATATACTGAGATCTGTTCAGAGTCTCATCAGTGCCCTTTGCCAAGGCGCTAAGTGTAGAAGAGGAAGAACCATCTCAATGGAAAATTTCAGCAGTGTGAACAGGACAACTATTGACTGTCAGGGGACTGTGCAAACAGATTCACTACAGCCCCTACCCTTTCTAGGGATGTAAAACTCTGCTATCCCTCCATTCACTTGGCTATCATTCCATTCAGTTTTGTTTGTTTGTTTGTTTGCTTTGAGACAGAGTTTCGCTCTGTCACCCAGGCTGGAGTGCAGTGGCATGATCTCAGAGTATCACTTGACACTGAAGACAGCATATTGTCTTCAACTACAATTAAACCAAAAAGGTCTTTTCTATTTAATCTTTTGGATGATACAACAGCTTTGAGTCTCCCATACATTCTGGAGGGATACTTTATTCCACCAAATAGAGCACCATCTCATGAAACATTGCAAAGAAAATGTTAGCCATCCTCTCTATATTGTTCATACCATCTGAAGATATACAGTAAATGCTTGTTAAATGAATGAACAAAAAATGAGTATAGGACTTATTCCAGCTACCACAAGTCAGAGAATACACTGAGATGCCCAAAGTACTAAGTAATACAGTGTTTTATTTAGTTTCGGCAAAGTGACTATATATGTAACCCACACATCAGATTTTCGTAACTGAGTCACAGTAATATTCAGTTTATGACTGTACAAACAAATCTGACATCAGAATACCAGAATTCCATATATCATGAAGAATATCTGACTAGAAAAAAAATACCTTTTTCATATGTTACATGTGTTTAACAAAATTTTCCTGTGCATATTCAAGGAAATAATTTATACCGTATGATCAAGGATTCATATCAAACACAAACTGAAATAACAAAATATGAATATCCTACCTGAACATCTTTGTATTTGTCACGTAAGTCCAAGAGTCGGTGATAAGCTTTAATGGCTTCTGAAAATTCCCCAACATCAGTGCTGGTAAGGATGTAGTTTTCCCAAATTTGCCAGTGTTCATAGTTACACTTTAGAGCTTCTTGTAAAGTTCTAAAAGCTTTTACTCTATTGAAGGTCAAATTTTAAAGAGAGCAATAATGAACTCTTTTTTTATTAGAATAAAGCATAGCTAAATGTATAAAATGCTAATGTGGACCGTCAGTCCTTATTCATTCATATTAACAAACAGAATTAGAGACCCAAACACCACAAAACCACCTCAAACTTCCCTACAAAATTCAGTGACGGACCCTATGGTATATGTAGCATACATACAGAGATACTCCTTTCCTAATCTATTTACTTGTAACAAGGACATTATTTTAAAACTGGGTATCAATCCCAGTATCACCTCAGGAGAAGCCACACTCGGGTTCCAAATCTGGAGTCAGAGTGGTCAAGCAAGTACAACTGCAAAACTGTAAGACAAAAAGTGCAGAAAAAAGGTGCAGACCGTAGTGGAGGGACCAGAGGCAAGGAGGTCAAAACAAAACAACACACTCCTCATGAATCTGCAACCAAAATGCTGCTAACCAAAATTCTACACCCTGTGAGAAAAAAACCCCTCAGTCAACGAAACTAACCAACAGGACATACATTTACTAAAGATAAAATTTTAAGGGGGCCAGGCATGGTGGCTCACATCTATAATTCCAGGACTTTTTGAGTGGCCGAGGTGGGTGGATCACCTGAGGTCAGGAGTTCGAGACCAGGCTGGCCAATATAGGGTAACCCCATCTCTACTAAACAAACAAACAAACAAACAAAAATTAGCTGGGTGTGGTGGCACGTGCCTGTAATCCCAGCTAGTCAGGAGGCTGAGGCATGAGAATCACTTGAACCTGGGAGGCCAAGGTTGCAGTGAGCCAAGATCACGCCCCTGCATTCCAGCCTGGGCAACAAAGCAAGACTCCATGTTTAAAAAAAAAAACAAAAAACTGATTTTAAGGGGTAGAGGGAGGAGTGAAAAAAAGTTTTTCTTAATTGTTTAAGGAACAATCTATCAAGTCTTTAAATAAATTTGTTTAGAATACTGAGACAAAGAAATATTTACACTGAAAAGGAGCAGAAAATTGTGAAACAAAAACAGGGAGAAATGAAATATGAACAAGGAGATGTGAATAAAAACTAACTGGAAATTTTAGTATTGAAAAAGGCATTAAAACAACAACAGGCCGGGCACAGTGACTCACAACTGTAATCCAAGCACTTTGGGAGGCCAAGGAGGGTGGATCACGAGGTCAGGAGATCGAAACCATCCTGACCAACATGATGAAAACCTGTCTCTACTAAAAATACAAAAATTAGCTGGACATGGTGGCGCATGCCTGTAGTCCCAGCTACTTGGGAGGCTGAGGCAGGAGAGTCCCTTGAACCCAGGAGGCGGAGGTTGCCGTGAGCTGAGATCGCACCACTGCACTCCAGCCTGGGCAACAGAGCGAGATTCTATCTCAAAAAACATAAACAAAACCCTCAATAGCTAACAAAAACTAGAATGCACATAGTCAAGGAGAAACTGATGAACTGGAAGATAATAGTAAGGAGTTCACACAGAATTCGAATTATAAAATAAAAGCTGGAAAGAGACAGAGGAAAGAATGAGAGGTAAGACTCAAAACATACATCTGATAGAGATTCTACAGTAAACAAATGCAGAGCATGGCAGGATTCTTTATATCAAAAGATAAAAGCTGATAATTTTCCAGAAATGAACAAATTTCAAAAAGTTTTTTGATCATAAATTCTATGATCAAAAGTATATTTCACATACTGAGCACTATAAGTAAAGATAAATGAACATCTAGAAATATTGTGTGAAATTTAAGAAAGATATTCCTAAAATCTACAAAGAAGTGATGACAGATACTTATTTCATTAGCAGTAAGATGACAGAAGACAACAGAATATTACTTTTAAAGTGCTGACTGAAAATAACTGTCAGCCAAATTTTTATAATCAGCTAAACTTACCACTCAAGAGTAAATGCAAAATGAAACATTTTTAGATATACAAAGTTAAGAGCATTTACCATCTATTGACTCTAAGAGAACTATCTAAGAGATTCCTTTTTGCAAAAATACAAGGGAACTCAAAAAGAAAGAAAGAAAACATGTCTTCAATTTCAGTCATAAATTGTTTCCATGGAATTTTTTTTTCCTTTCTCTACTCAACCATATCACCACCTCCATCTAATAACA